>NC_052147.1:227812280-228112280 GCF_902713615.1 Scyliorhinus canicula
CGCATGTTCATAAAGTATACTCTAGGATAGACTTTTTTATCCTGAGCAGAGACTGTATAGGGGAGGTAAGGAATACGGAATATTCGGCAATTACTATCTCGGACCATGCCCCGCACTGGGTAGACCTGCAGGTCAAGGGGCGAATTACCAACGCCCACAATGGAGGCTAGACGCAGGACTGTTGTCGGAGGATGGGATATGTGAGAGACTTCGGAAGTGTATGCAAAATTACTTGCAGGTGAACGATACGGGGGAGGTCTCAGCGGCGACCCTGTGGGAGGCGCTGAAGGCAGTAGTCCGGGGAGAGCTGATCTCAATTGGGGTCCACAGGGCCAAGGCGGACAGAGCAGAAATGGACAGATTGGTTAGGGAAATGTATCGGGTAGACGAGGAACTCGCAGAGTCCTCAGGGAGGACCTACTCAGGGAGAGGCAGAGACTACAGGCGGAACTGGGGGCGTTATCCACGAGTAGGGCCGTGGAACAGCTTAGGAAGGCGAGGGGAGTGGTGTACGAGCATGGGGAGAAGGCCAGCAGATTGTTAGCGCAGCAACTCAGGAAGAGGGAGGCGGCCAGGGAAAAATGTAGAGTGATCGATGGGGAGGGGAGCAGAGTGGAGGACCCGGCAGGATTGAATAAGGTATTCCGGGACTTCTATAGCAAGCTGTACACTTCGGAGCCCCCGGAAGAGCCGGAGGAGATGAAAAGGTTTCTGGACGGGCTAACATTCCCAACAGTAGGTGGGGGGGCGAGTGGATGGGCTGGGGGCCCCGATTAGAGTGAAGGAGGTATTGGGGGGCCTGATGGCCATGCAGTCGGGGAAAGATCCAGGGCCGGATGGATACCCAGTAGAGTTTTTCAAGAAGTTCTCTGAGTTAGTGGGACCGGTCTTGGCGATGGTTTTTAATGAGGCAAGGGACAGAGGGACCCTGCCGCCGCTGATGTCGCAAGCCATCACCTCACTGATATTGAAGCGGGGCAAGGACCCGGAAGCGTGGAGGGTCATACAGGCCAATCTCCCTGATCAATGTAGATGCCAAGCTCCTGGCAAAGGTCCTGGCGATTAGACGGGAGGACTGCATACCGGAGGTGATTGGGGATGACCAAACTGGGTTTGTGAAAGGCAGGCAGCTGTCAGCCAACTTGAGAAGATTACTCAATGTGATCATGATGCCCCCGACGGGCAAGGAGGTGGAGGTAGTGGTGGCGATGGACGCCGAGAAGGCCTTCGATCGGGTGGAGTGGGGCTATCTATGGGAGGTGCTCGAACGGTTTGGGTTCGGGGAGGGGCTGGTGAATTGGATCAGACTACTGTATCAGGCCCCAAAAGCCAGCGTCAGGACGAACAGAGTAGTCTCAGAGTCTTTCGGACTATATCGCGGGACCAGACAGGGTTGCCCACTCTCTCCGTTGCTGTTTGCGCTGGCCATAGAGCCGTTGACGATGGCGTTGAGAGCCGCAAAGGGATGGAAGGGAATGACATGGGGTGGGGTGGAACATAGGGTCTCTCTCTATGCGGACGACCTGCTCTTGTACGTGTCGGACCCATTGGCCGGAATGGAAAGTATACTGGAAACACTGAGGAAGTTCGGCCAGTTTTCAGGGTACAAATTAAATATGGCCAAGAGTGAGATGTTTGTGGTGCAGGCAAGGGGCCAGGAGAACTGACTGAAGGGGCTGCCACTTAGGCTGGTTGAGGAAAGTTTCCGGTACTTGGGGATACAGGTGATGCGAGACTGGGGCAGGCTGCACAAGTGAAATTTGGCCAGGGTGGTGGAACAAATGAAGAGGGAGTTTTGGAGATGGGATGCACTCCCACTGTCGCTGGCGGGGAGGGTGCAGACTGTAAAGATGACAATCCTCCCTAGGATCCTGTTCATTTTTCAATGCCTCCCGATCTTAATCCCACAGTCCTTCTTCAGAAGGATTGGCAAGATTATCATGAGCTTTGTCTGGGCGGGAAAATCCCCGCGGGTGAAGAAGGCGATGCTTCAGAGGAGCTGCAGTGAGGGAGGGCTGGCATTGCCGAGTCTGATCAACTATTACTGGGCGGCTAACATTGCCATGATAAGGAAGTGGATGGTGGGTACGGAGTCTATCCGGGAGCGGGTGCAGGCGGCTTCGTGTAGGGGCACCAGTTTGGCAGCCCTGGTCACGGCTCCCCTACTGCTGCCGCCGGCCAGGTACTCCACCAGCCCAGTAGTGGGGGCAACCCTGCAGATATGGAGCCAGTGGAGGAAGCATGTAGGGGAGGTGCCAATATGTGACAACCATCAGTTTGCCCCCGGGAGCATGGATGGGGGTTTTTGAGCATGGCGGCGGGCGGGGGTGGGGTGGGTAGGTGATATGTTCCTGGAGGGGAGCTTTGCGAGTCTGAGAGGCTTGGAGGAGAAATTTGGTCTGGTAAGGGGAAATTATTTCAGGTACCTACAGTTGCGGGACTTTGTCCGTAGACAGGTCCCATCCTTCCCACGCCTCCCGCCAATGGGGATCCAAGACAGAATAGTCTCTAGAGGGGAAGGAGGAGAGGGTAGAGTCTCAGATATTTATAAGGTGCTCATGAAGGGGGAAGAGTCCCAGACGGAGGAACTGAAACTCAAATGGGAGGTGGAGCTAGGTGGGGAAATGGAGGACAGGCTGTGGGCAAAGGCCCTGAGTAGGGTAAACTCAACCGCAATATGTGCCAGGCTCGGCCTGATTCAATTTAAGATCGTTCACCGGGCCCACATGACGGTGGCTCAGATGAGAAAATTCTTTGGAGTAGAGGACAAGTGCGCTAGGTGCGCAGGAGGACCAGCGAACCACGTACACATGTTTTGGGCATGTCCGATGCTTAGGGGGTACTGGGAGGGATTTGCGGGGATCATGTCCCGGGTGCTAAAAACTAGGGTGGTGGTGATGGGTCCAGGGGTGGCAATTTTTGGGGTTTCGGAGGACCCGGGAGTCCAGGGTGAGAAAGAGGCTGATGTTTTGGCCTATGCTTCCCTGATAGCCCGGCGACGAATACTATTGGCATGGAGGGACTCAAAGCCCCCGAAGACTGGGCTATGGCTTTCGGACATGTCGAGTTTTCTGGGTATAGAGAAAATTAAGTTTGTCTTGAGGGGATCTGTACAGGGGTTCGCCCGAAGGTGGCAACCTTTCATCGACTTCTTCGTTGGGGGGGAGGGGGGGGGGGGCGATATGTTCCTGGAGGGGAGCTTTGCGAGTCTGAGAGGCTTGGAGGAGAAATTTGGTCTGGTAAGCGGAAATTATTTCAGGTACCTACAGTTGCGGGATTTTGTCCGTAGACAGGTCCCATCCTTCCCACGCCTCCCGCCAATGGGGATCCAAGACAGAATAGTCTCTAGAGGGGAAGAAGGAGAGGGTAGAGTCTCAGATATTTATACGGTGCTCATGAAGGGGAAAGAGTCCCAGACGGAGGAGGATTAGAGTAGAGTGGGAGGGATAAATAGGCGGGTAGTGTTGATGGGAGAGGAGCGGGCTCGTGCAGTATGGTACGATTGAAGTATTGATTCTACGTTAATGTTTGCACATTTTTGCCTTTTTTGCTTTTTGTTGATGTTTGTAACTGTTTCCAATGCCGAAAAATACCTCAATAAAATTGTTTGTTAAAAAAAAAATTTGAATATTATGTTCATAATAAAGTTTTGTTTTAAAATGCCAAATCCCTATTTCTTTGTGCAGTTACACCTGGAGCAAAGTATTCTTTCTGCACACAGTCGTAAATAAAATATCGGGATTTCGGTCCAGTATCCTAGTTGGGGGTCTGGTCTGGGACTGTAATATTGGTCCGAGTAACTGGCTGAAAGAATACCGCTAACCAGCATCAAAGCATAAATGTGGCATGCAGTGAGGCCGACAGTCAGCTATCATGTGAAATGTGGTCCCACTTTCCTTCAGGTCGTTTCCAAAGCTACCTTACAGTGAAATGGTACAGAAGGCCAACCTCCTCACTCATGTAGCAACATTTCAAATTAGGTAGCCAAAACACAGGTGCTCGGTTACCCTACTCTCTTGACTTCTGCTGTATTTATAAACGTTTATGCTCTCCTATTGCTCTTGTTCTTTTCCAGTACAGCTGCGTGTACACCTGGTGCTGTGAGTAATTATGCAAGTGGGTTTATACAAAAAATGGAATGTTATGTCTACTTTGCCTATCAAACCAATCGTGCAGCAGTGAACAATTTTCACTGAGGTAAATCTTCAGAGGAAGATTGGTCCGCAAGAATTAACCCTTTGATCTTTTGTCTCAAAAACAAAAATACCTTCAAGGTACAGACTTACACCTGTATCCATAATAACTTTGCTCTTCATTTTTGACAGCTATTTCCTCATCTCAGATCCATGTTCCACGGAAAAGTCTGCTGATGGGTTGGTATGTCTCTTTAGATTGATATTATTTTTCACTCCACCCCCATTGTTAAACGGTGCTTTAATTGTAGGCATCTTTTTAACATGATTTATATATACTGTTCTCTGCTCCTATTGCTTTTGTTCTTCATCAATCCAGCTGCTTGTGCACCTGGTGCTGTGAGTAATTATGTAAATGAGTTAAATCGGTGTCCCCTGGTTTCCGACCCTTCTGGCAACAGGAACAGTTTCTCTCTATCTACTCTCTTCGGACCTTCATGATTTTGAGCACCTCTATATTATCCCCTCTCAACCTACTAAGTGCAGACTTTGCATCAGTGTTCACCAAAGAAAAGGACTTTGTGGAAGATGATTCTTGGGTAAAGTGTGTGGACAGTCTGGGTCATGTTCACATCAAAAAGGAGGAAGTATTGGGTATTTTAAAAAACATTAAGGTAGATATTGTTGGGGGCCTCACGGTAGCATGGTGGTTAGCATCAATGCTTCACAGCTCCAGGGTCCCAGGTTCGATTCCCGGCTGGGTCACTGTCTGTGTGGAGTCTGCACGTCCTCCCCGTGTGTGCGTGGGTTTCCTCCGGGTGCTCCGGTTTCCTCCCACAGTCCAAAGATGTGCGGGTTAGGTGGATTGGCCATGCTAAATTGCCCGTAGTGTAAGGTTAATGGGGGGATTGTTGGGTTACGGGTATACGGGTTACGTGGGTTTAAGTAGGGTGATCATTGTTCGGCACAACATTGAGGGCCGAAGGGCCTGTTCTGTGCTGTACTGTTCTATGTTCTATAGGTCTCCTGGGCCTGATGGGATTTACCCCAGAATAATGAGGGAAGCAACGGAGGAAATTGGTGAGGCCTTGACTGATATCTTTGCCTCCTCATTGGCCACACGTGAGGTCACAGAGGACTGGAGAATAGCTAATGTGGTAGCACTGTTCAAGAAAGGTAGCAGGGATAATCCTGGAAACTATAAGCCAGTGAGCCTCACATAAGTAGTAGGTAAATTATTGGAAAGAACTCTCAGGGACAGGATTTACACTCATTTGCAAACAAATGGACTCATTAGCGATAGGCAGCATACTTTTGTGAAGGGGAGGGTGTGCCTCACTTACTTGATCGGGTTTTTTGAGGAGGTGGCAAAGATGATTGACAGGGGAGGGTGGTGGATGTTGTTTACATGGACTTCAGTAAAGCCTTTGACAAGGTGCATCTTAGCAGACTGGTACAAAAGGTGAAGTCACACGGGATCAAAGGTGAGGTGGCAAGATGGATACAGAACTGGCTTGGTCACAGAAGACAGAGGGTAGCAGTAGAAGTGTGTTTTTCTGAATGGAAGGTTGTGACTAGTGGTGTTCCACAGGGATCGGTGCTGGGGCCTCTATTGTAAACGATTTGGAGGAAAACGTAGCTGGTCTGATCAGTAAGTTTCCGGATGACACCAAGGTTGATGAAGTGGCAGATAGTGTTGAGGATTGTCTAGAGGATACAGCAGAACCTAGATAGGTTGGAAACTTCGGCAGAAACATGGCAAATGGAGTTTAATCCGGACAAATGGGAGGTAATGCATTTTGGTAGGTGTAACATAGGGGCAAAAATATACTGTAAATGGCAAAAATCTTAGGAATATAGAAAGTCAGAGCAATCTAGGTGCACAGGTCCACAGATCTTTGAAGGTGGCAACACAAGTGGACAAGATAGTCAAGAAAGCACAAGAAATGCTTGCCTTCATTGGACGGGGCATTGAGTATAAAAACTGGCAAGTCATTCTACAATTGTACAGAACATTGGTAAGACCGCACTTGGAATATTGCACACAATTCTGGTTGTCACACTACCAGGAGGATGTGAAGGCTTTGGAGAGGATGCAGAGGAGGTTTACCAGGATGTTGCCTGGTCTGGAGGGTGCTAGCTATGTGGAGAGGCTCAATAGACTCGGACTGTTTTCATTAGAAAGACGGAGGTTGAAGGGTGATCTGATAGAGGTCTACAAGATTATATGGGGCATGGATATATGGGCAGGCCCTCTTTCCCAGGAGGGGTCAGTCATGAAGGGGCTAGGTTTATGGTCCATGGAGCAACGTTTAAAAGAGATATGAGAGGCATATTTTTTTTACCACAAAGGGTGGCGAGTGCCTGGAACGCGCTGCCAGGGGAAGTTGTCGAAGCAGATACATCTAACAGCATTCAAAAGACATCTCGACAAATAAATGAATAGGTATAGCGGGATATGGCACTAGGAAGTGCCTTGGTTTTGGCCAAGGGTGGTATAGGCTTGGAGGGCCGAAGGGCCTGTTCTGTGCATTATTGTTCTTTGTTCTTCGCTTCTGCAAGGAGAATAACCCCTGCTTCTCCAAAATATCCATATAACTTGAGGTCTCTCAGTGCCTGGAACCATTCTCGTAAACCTTTTCTGTACCCTCTTTAACGTCTTCACATCTTTCTTTAAATGGGATACCCAAAACTGGACACAATACTCCAAGTTGAGGTTCAACCAGTGTTTCATACTGTTTCACCAAAAACGTTTTCCTTTTCTCCTCTACTTTTATTTGTACAGGCCAGGATCATGTTTACATTATTAAACACTTTCTCAATCCATCTTACTACCTTCAACGATTTGTGCACATATATCCCTGTCCCACTGCTCCTGCACCCTTTATGAAGTGTATCCTTTATTGGATCATTCCCGTACCAGCCTCCCCGAACAGGCGCCGGAATGTGGCGAGTGGGGGCTTTTCACAGTAACTTCATTTGAAGCCTACTTGTGATAATAAGCGATTTTCATTTTCTCTGCTACTCTTCCTATCAAAATCTATCATTGAACATACAGTGCAGAAGGAGGTCATTCGGCCCATCGAGTCTGCACCGACACATTAAAGCCCTCACTTCCACCCTATCCCCTTAACCCCTCCTAACCTTTTTGGTCACTAAGGACAATCTATCATGACCAATCCACCTAACCTGCACATCTTTGGACTGTGGGAGGAAACCGGAGCACCCGGAGGAAACCCACGCAGACACGGGGAGAACGTGCAGACTCCGCACAGACAGAGACCCAGCAGGGAATCGAACCTGGGACCCTGGCACTGTGAAGCCACAGTGCTAGCCACTTGTGCTACCGTGCTGCCCACTTCACACTTCTCTGAATTAAACGTCATCTGACATTTGTCTGCCCATTCCACCAGCCTGTTTCTATCCTCCTGAAAGTTTATCTCTGTCCTCTTCACAGTTCACAATACTTCCAGATTTTGTGTCATCCACAGATTTTGAAACTGTGCCCTGTACAGTAGAGACTTGCTCATTAACATAAGTCAAGAAAAGCAGCAGTCCTAAGACCAACCCCTCTGATTGCTCCAATCCAAGAAACAACCATCCACCATCTGTTTCTATCACTTCGTCTATTTCACATCCATGCTGCCACTCTCACTTTTATTTCTTTGGCTTCAAATGTTGCGAAGAAGCCTGTCATGTGTCACTTTATCAAACACCTTTTGTGCACCATATCAAACACATTATCATCATCAACCAACTTTTGTACCTCATCGAAAAAAATCAAACAAATTCATTAAACACGATTTATCTTTTCAAAAAATTGTACTGGTATTCCTGAATTCGTCCAAGTGACTGTGAATTTTGTTATCATTTCCAAAGGCCTTTTCACCACAGAGGTTAAACCTGCTGGCCGGTAGTTGCTGGACCTATCCTTGCACCATTTTGAGCCAGGAAGCAACATATGCAATTCTCTAATCCTCTCGCATCACTCCTCAATCTAAGGATGAGAAGATTATAGCCCGTTTGTGTTCATAATTTTCACCCTTCTCTCTCTCAGTTTTCTCCAATGCATCTTAACTGGCCCTGGTGACTGAGCAACTTTGTACAGCCAGTTCCTCTTTATCAATTGTCAGCTCATCCGGAGAGTTGTGGGTCGTATAGACCGACCTTCCTGTTGAATGTAGATGCTAAATTTCTGACAAAAGATCTTGGCCATGCGCACAGAAGATTGTGTCCCAGAGGTAATACGGGAGGACCAGATGGGATTTATGAATGAACGACACATGACATCCAATATTAGATGGCTCCTAAATGTGATAATGATGCCTGCAGAGGGACACGAGGTCGAGGCAGAGAAGAACTTTGATCGGATGGAGTGGATGTACCTGTGGGATGTGTGGATTGGGTCTGGTTGCTTTATCAGGACCAGTGGCGAATGTAAGGAACATTTTTTAGGAAAATGAAGGCAGCAATCTCGGGTTTTATATGGGCTGGGAAAGCCCTGAGGGTGAAGAAGGTCCTCCTTGAGTAGGGACGTGGGGAGGGAGGCTTGGCCCTTCCGAACTTTATTAATTACTACTGAACGGCTAGTATTTTAGTCTGTGCAGGGGGACAAGGCATGGGTGCCCACTCTCCCCACTACCGTTTTCCCTGGCCATAGAGCCTTTGGCACTGGCACTAAGGGCATCGAACATTTGGCGGGCGATAGTGAGGGTGGGAGGGGGGGGCATAGGGTCTCGCTCCATGCGGATGATTTGCTCGTGTATATAACAGACCCGTTGGGGGGATTGCAGGAATTATGGGAATACCGGAGGAATTTGGCCGGTTCTCAGGCTACAAGCTAAACATGAGCAAGAGCGAGGTTTTCGCGATCCAGGCAAGGGGACAGAAGAGAAGACTAAGGGAGATGCCGTTCAAAGTGGTGGGAAGGAGTTTTAGGTATCTGGAGATACAGGTGGCAAGGGGTCAGCTTCATAAACTAAATTTGGGCAGGGTGATTGAGCAAATGAAAGGGGACTTCCGCAGATGGGACATGCTCCCACTGTCATTGGCGGGGAGGGTACAGACTGTGAAGATGACAGCCCTCCCGAAATTGCTGTTCGTGTTTCATTGTCTCCCAATCTTTATCCCCGAGGCATTTTTTAGGAAAATGAAGGCAGCAATCTCGGGTTTTATATGGGCTGGGAAAGCCCCGAGGGTGAAGAAGGTCCTCCTTGAGTAGGGACGTGGGGAGGGAGGCTTGGCCCTTCCGAACTTTATTAATTACTACTGAACGGCTAATATTTTGATGGTTAGGAAGTGGGTAATGGGGGCAGGGTCGGTGTGGGGAGCGGGTAGGGGCGGCATCGTGTAAGGGCACGAGTCTGGAGGCTCTGATAATGGCACGTCTGCCATTCTCGCTGGCTCGGTACCCCACAAGCCCAGTGGTAGTCGCAGCCCTGAGAGTATGGGGGCAACTGAGGCAGCATTTGAGACTGGAGGTGGTGTCGGTGTGGTCAACAATCTGTGACAATCACTGGTTCGCTCAGGGGGAGGGGGGCTGGATGGGGGCTTTAGGAGGTGGCAGGGATTGAGAGATTGAGGAGGGTTTCTCGAGTCTGGAGGAGCTAGAGGGAGAGTTTGAGTTGCCGGGTGGGAATGGATTTCGGTACCTGCAGGTACGGGTCTTTGTCTGGCGGCAGGTTCCAAGCTTCCCTCGCCTCCCTTTAAGAGGACTACAGGATACGGTGATGTCAAAACAGGAGGAGGGGAGAGTCTCAGAAATATATATGGAATTGGTGGAGTGGGAAGGGATCCCAATCGGGGCGGTGAAGAGGAGGTGGGAAGACGCATTTGGGGGGGGGGGGAAAGAGAGTGTCATATTATATACCAGTATATCATGGTGCAGACACACACTGATGAACACACACAGGGACCAATCAACATGTACAAACACACGCAGCCAATCACCAGTTAGAATACACACAATATAAAGGCAGAGGGCACCATGGTTCCCACTCATTCTGGGTGCTGCCTCCGAGTGTAACAGAAACTTATTCAGCCCAACACGGACTCACAACACGTGCTGAGAGAATCAACTGGTTCGGACAAGGCTTAGGTCTCTAGTTCAAGTTAGCATTATTTAGACCCACAGTCATCGTGTGTTAGTTAGTTAGAAGTAGTTAATAACATTGAGTTGAACCTTCATCTGTGTTGGAAGTGTCTGTTCATCTCTCAAGCCTACACAAGCCAACACATCAGAGAGAGTTGGAAGTTGGGCTATGGGAGAAGGCCTTGAAAATAGTCAATGCATCCTCGTCGTGTGCCAGGCTTAGCCTGATCCAATTCAAGGTGATCCACAGGGCTCATATGACTGTAGCCCGGATGAGTAGTAGGTTTTTTGAGGAGATGGAGACAGGTGTGGGAGGTGTGGGGGAGGTCCGGCGGCTTTCATGTACGTATGTTTTGGGCGTGTCCGAAGCTGAGGGGATTTTGACAGGGATTCGCAGATGTCATATCAGAGGTCCTGGAAGGGAGGGTGATTCCAAGTCCAGAGGTGGCAATATTTGGAGTGTCGGAAGATCCGGAAGCTCAGGGAGTGCAAAAGGTGGACATCTTGGCCCTTTCCTCCCTGGTGGCCCGGAGACGGATTTTGCTGGGATGGAGAGACTCGGAGCCACCAAAGTCAGGCGTGTGGGTCAGTGACATGGCGGGGTTTCTCAGGCTAGAGAAGATTAAGTTCGCCTTAAGGGGTTCAATACAGGGGTTCACCCGGAGGTGGCAGCCGTTCATCGACTTCTCAAAGGAAAACTGCCCATCAGCAGAGGTGGGGGGGGGGGGGGGAGAAGAGGAGGCATAAAAGTGGAAAATAAGGGCAGGGAATCTAATATATGGGTAGCTAGGAATTAGGGCAGGGGGAAGTTGGGTATGATACTGTGGGTTTTTTTGCGTGTGTCGGACAGTTCTGTTATTTAGAATGTTAAATGTTAAAATTATAAATGCCTCAATAGAATGTTTCCTAAAAAAAAATCAACTGTCAGCTCATCCAGTGTCTTAACTGCAGCCTCATTCTCTACAAATTTAACACTACCTTCATCCTTGATGAAGGCAGATGTTAAGTACCAATTCAGCAATGCCCTCTGCCTTCATGCCTTTGCAGTCCCGAATCGGCCCTGCCCTTTATTTTACTACTGATATGCTAGTAGAAGTCTTCAGTCGACTTGCAAGTATATAGATTACTGGTTTCCAGGAATGTCTAGATAGTATGGAGGGATGCTAGCTCATTAAGTATTATATATTATTATTAATCCTGCTCACCCCTCTGAATGTTTTTCTTTTGCATGAATTACCTATAAAAGTTTAATACGCTTAATTAAAAAATATATATTTTCATTGAACACAGTGACACATATAATAGTAGAAAAGTAAAAGCAAAGAAGAACCATGCCCCCAACTGGAACTCCCCCCCCCCCCCCCCCCCACCACGCACACACACGAACAGTTAACAGTGACCAGATCCTTAAAGCTGAATATGAACGGCCACCATCTACGATAGAACCCATCGATCGACCCCTTCATTGTGAACTTGACCTTCTCAAGGTATACGAATGTCATCAAATCACCAGCCATGGTGCGGTGTTAGGTGGTGTCGCCTGCCTCCAACTCAGCAAAATGTGCCGCCTGGCCAGTAATGAGGCGAATGCCAGAGCATCCGCCCCACCCCTGTCCTCAGGTCCAGCTGGTCCGATACCTCAAATGCACCTACTAACGGGCATGGCTCTAGATTTATATTCAGGATAGTCGATATGGTGCTAAAAGACCCCCAAAAACCCACAACTTAGGCAGGACCAGAACATATACGTGTGGTGAGCAAGCCCTCCCGAGAACCGCTCACACTTATCCTCCACCCCTTAAAAAATCAACTTATCCTGGCTAAAGTGAGGTGCGCCCTAACACCACCTTTAGCTGAATCAAGCTCAACCCCGTGCAAAATGATGTATCATTCACCCTACAGAAGGAGGCACTCCACGCCTCCTCCTCAAAAATGGGTCCCAGCTCCTCCTCCCTCCTAGCCTTTACTTCCTTCACCGAACCCTGCCCTTTCCCATGATCCATCCATGTAACCAAGATGTACTGCCCTCCTCTGACCACACATAAGAGAGCATCCTTTCCAGCAAGGTAGACGGCGGTGCCTCCGGTAATGTCGAAAATGCCCGCCGAACAAAATCCCACACCTGAAAATACCTGAACATATCCAAGCCCCCACAAGTCCTGCTTTCTCCTTCAACTCTTCCCAGCTGGCAAACCGCCCGTCCAATTGTGCCGGCTCAAACAGATGGTTCCTACAGATAGGGGCCCACCTTGACACCTTCCTCAACTTGAAAATGCTGATGGTGTGGCCAGCATAATTATAACATGGAGACGACCACCACCGGGTGCAGAGAATATTTTGCTGGAGCAAACGGCAGAGATGCGGTCACCAGCGCCTCCTAGCGTGTCTCTTTGCAGGACCCCGTCTCCATCTGCACCAAATAACTTCCTGATCCCAAACCACCCAACCCCTTCTCCGCATTGGCCTCCCAATAATAATACATCTAGTTCAGCAGCACCAGTCCACCAGCCTGCCTCTCCTTCTGTAGGACCCCTCTCCAAACCCCATCCTTATGAAACTTGTTGTGAGGTGCTCCATCTCCCGAAAAAACGACTTTGGGAGAGAAACTGGGAGGCATTGAAACAAGAACACGAATGGCGGCAAGATATTCATTTTATTAAAATGAACTCGGCCCATAGCCGCAGACGGGGGGGCAGATACCTGATGGTAAGGGGCAGACTGGAGGGGAGAAGAGTGATGCTGGTGAATATATATGCCCCGAACTGGGATGACGTGGACTTCATTAAAAGAGTGCTGGGGAAGATCCCGGACCTGGACTCTCGCAGGCTAATAATGGGGGGGGAACTTTAACACGGTCCTTGATCCGGGGCTGGATCGGTCGTGTCCCAGAACGGGTAGACTCCCAGCAATGGCAAGGAAACTGAAAGGGTTTATGGAGCAAATGGGGGCAGTGGACCCCTGGAGAGAGAGACAGCCGACAGGAAGGGGCTACTCATTTTACTCACACGTCCATAAAGTATATTCTAGGATAGATTTCTTCGTACTAAGCAGGGATGGTATAGGGGAGGTAAAGAACACGGAATATTCGGTAATTACTATCTCAGACCATGCCCCGCACTGGGTAGACCTGCAGATCGGGGGAGCGAGCTACCAACGCCCGCAATGGAGGCTAGACGTGGGACTGCTGTTGGAGGAGGGGATCTGTGAGAGGCTTCGGAGGTATATGCAAAATTACTTGCAGGTCAATGACACGGGGGAGGTCTCAGCGGCGACCCTGTGGGAGGCGCTAAAGGCAGTAGTGGGGGGTGAGCTGATTTCAATTGGGGCCCACAGAGCCAAGGCAGACAGGGCAGAGATGGATAGATTGGTCAGGGAAATGGGTCGGATAGATGAAGAGCACGCGGAGTCCCCAGGGGAGGATTTACTCAGGGAGAGGCAGAGACTACAGGCGGAACTGGGGGCACTATCCACGAGTAGGGCCGTGGAACAGCTTAGGAAGGCGAGGGGAGTGGTGTACGAGCATGGGGAAAAGGCTAGCAGACTGTTAGCGCAGCAACTCAGGAGGCGGGAGGCGGCCAGGGAAATAGGTAGAGTGAGGGATGGGGAGGGGCGCAAAGTGGAGGACCCGGCAGGATTGAATAAGGTATTCCGGGACTTCTATCGCAAGCTGTATACTTCGGAGCCGCCGGAAGAACCGGAGGAGATGAAAAGGTTTCTGGACGGGTTAACATTCCCAACAGTAGGTGGGGGGAGAGTGGATGAGCTGGGGGCCCCGATTAGAGTGGAGGAAGTATTGGGGGGCTTAAAGGCCATGCAGTCGGGGAAAGCCCCGGGGCCGGATGGATACCCAGTAGAGTTCTATAGGAAGTTTTCTGAGCTGGTGGGCCCGGTCTTGGCGAGGGTTTTCAATGAGGCAAGGGACAGAGGGACCCTGCCGCCGACAATGTCGCAAGCCACTATATCACTGATATTGAAGCGGGGTAAAGACCCGGAGGCGTGCGGGTCCTACAGGCCAATCTCCCTGATTAATGTTGACGCCAAGCTCCTGGCAAAGGTGCTGGCGGTTAGAATGGAGGACTGCGTACCGGAGGTGATTGGGGAGGAACAAACTGGGTTCGTGAAAGGTAGGCAGCTGGCGGCCAACCTGAGAAGATTACTTAATGTGATAATGATGCCCCCGGCAGGCAGGGAGGTGGAGGTAGTGGTGGCGATGGACGCCGAGAAGGCCTTTGACCGGGTGGAGTGGGACTTTCTATGGGAGGTGCTCGGACGGTTTGGGTTCGGGGAGGGATTGGATCAAATTATTATATCAGGCCCCGAGGGCCAGCGTCAGGACTAACAGAGAAGTGTCGGAGTACTTTAGGTTGTACCGAGGGACCAGACAGGGCTGCCCACTCTCCCCGCTGCTGCTTGCGTGGCCATAGAGCCACTGGCGATTGCGCTGAGAGCCGCAGAGGGATGGAAGGGGATGGTGAGGGGCGGGGTAGAACATAGGGTCTCTCTTTACGCAGACGACCTGCTCCTGTACGTGTCGGACCCAGTGGCCGGGATGGGAAGTATACTGGGAATGTTGAAGAAGTTCGGCCAGTTTTCAGGATACAAATTAAATACGGCCAAGAGTGAAATGTTTGTGGTACAGGCAAGGGGCCAGGAGAACAGATTGAGAGGGCTACCGTTTAGGCTGGTTGAGGAAAATTTCCGGTATTTGGGAATCCAGGTGGCACGAGACTGGGGCAGGCTGCACAAGTTAAATTTGGCCAGGGTGGTGGAGCAAATGAAGGGAGAGTTTCGGAGATGGGATGCACTCCCGCTGTCGCTGGCAGGGAGGGTGCAGACTGTAAAGATGACAATCCTCCCTAGATTTCTGTTTGTTTTTCAGTGCATCCCGATCTTTGTTCCACAGTCCTTCTTCAAAAGAGTTAACAGGATGATCATGAGCTTTGTCTGGGCGGGTAAATCCCCGCGGGTGAAGAAGGCAATGTTGGAGAGGAACCGCAGTGAAGGAGGGCTGGCTTTGCCGAGTCTGATTAATTATTACTGGGCGGTCAACATCGCTATGATGAGGAAGCGGATGGTGGGTACGGGGTCTATCTGGAAGCGGGTGGTGGCGGCTTCGTGCAGGGGCTCCAGCTTGGCAGCCCTGGTCACGGTTCCTCTACCGCTGCCGCCGGCCATGTACTCCACCAGCCTGGTAGTGGTGGCGACCCTGCGGATATGGGGCCAGTGGAGGAGGCATGTAGGGGAGACGGGGGCGTCGGTTTGGGCGCCAATCAGCGACAACCATCGGTTTGCCCCCGGGAGTATGGATGGGGGGTTTCGAGTATGGCGGGGGTGGGAAGGGTGGGCGATATGTTCCTGGAAGGGAGCTTTGCGAGTTTGAGGAGCTTGGAGGAGAAATTTGGGCTGGTAAGGGGAAATGATTTTAGGTACCTACAGTTGCGGGACTTTGTTCGTAGACAGGTCCCATCTTTCCCACGCCTCCCGCCAATGGGGATCCTAGACAGAATAGTCTCTAGGGGGTAAGAAGGGGAGGGTAGAGTCTCTGGTATTTATAAGGTGCTCATGAGGGAGGAAGGGTCCCAGACAGAGGAACTGAAACTTAAATAGGAGGAGGAGCTAGGCGGGGAAATGGAGGACGGGCTGTGGGCAGAGGCCCTGAGTAGGGTAAATTCGACCGCGACATGTGCCAGGCTCGGGCTGATTCAATTTAAGGTCGTTCACCGGGCCCATATGACGGTGGCTCGGATGAGCAAATTCTTTGGGATAGAGGACAAATGCGCTAGGTGCGCGGGAGGACCAGCGAACCACGTTCACATGTTTTGGGCATGCCCTAAGCTGAGGGGGTACTGGGAAGGATTTGCGAACGTCATGTCCCGGGTACTAAAAACAAGGGTGGCGATGAGTCCAGGGGTGGCAATATTTGGGGTTTCGGAAGACCCGGGAGTCCAGGGGGAGAAAGAGGCCGATGTTTTGGCCTTTGCTTCCCTGATAGCCCAGCGACGAATACTATTGGCATGGAGGGACTCAAAGCCCCCGAAGACTGAGTTGTGGCTTGCGGACATGTCGAGTTTCCTGGGTATGGAAAAAATTAAGTTTGCCTTGAGGGGATCTGTACAGGGGTTCGCCCGGAGGTGGCAACCATTTATTGACTTCTTTGCGGGAGAGTGATAAAATGGCGGGTAGTACCGGTGGGAGAGGAGCAGGCTTGTGCAGTATGTTACGATTGAAGTATTGAAAGTACATGGATGTTTGCACATTTTTGCCTTTTTTGCTTTCTTTCTGTTGATGTCTGCAACTGTTTACAAAGCCAAAAACTACCTCAATAAAATTGTTTATTAAAAAAAAATTGAACTCGGCCTGCCAATGGCAGTGGGAGGCTGTTCCACCTTTGTACATCCACTCTAACCCTACTCACCAGGCTTGTAAAATTTAACTTGAAGTTGCACCCAGTCCCGGGCCACCTGGACCCCCAAATAATGAAAACTAGTCTCAGCCAAACGGAACAGCAGCCCCGCTCCTCCCCTCAAAGGGCTAACCACAAAATACTCGCTCTTCCCAACATTCAGTTTGTCCCCTGAAAAGGAGCCAAACCTTTTCAATATCCCCAATTTGTCCCCACAGCTGGCCCAGGATTCCTTACGTACAGCAGCAAATCATCCGAGTTGGGGAGCGGCATCCTATGCTCTACTACCGCCTCCCCCACCTCACAATCCCTGCCCACTTATCCGAGACCCTCAAACCAATTGCCAACAGTTCAATCGGCAATGTAAACAATAGAGATGGCACAGGACATCCTTGCCTCGTCCCTCTTTATAGCCGAACTGACTCCAAACTCATGGTGTTCATTTGCACACTCGCGACAGCGCATCACCTAACTGCTGAACCCATGACCCAAATCCCAGACTGATCCCAAACTTCTCCAGCACCACGAACAGGTAGCTCCATTCAACCCTATCAAATGCCTTTTTTGTGTCCAGAAACAAGATTATACCCAGGTCTGGTCCCAACTCTGGTGTGAGAATCACGTAACCGCCTCACATTAGCGGATAGTTTTCTGCCAGTCAGAAATCCCATTTGGCCGTCTCCCACTACCTCCAGGGAGGCAATGTTCCAAACTCAACGTCAAGACTTGGGTCAAATGTTTTGCATCCACATTGAACAGAGAAATTGGGCAATACGTCCCACATTCCGTCAGGTCCTTATCCTTCTTCAAAAGGAGGGAAATGGATGCCTGCTCCAGCATCTCCCGGAGACAACCCCATGACAATCAGTCATTAAACATCCCCAGCACCAATAGGGCCAGCTACTATAGACACGATAGACATCCCTTTCTTGTTCTCTTCCATATAGTCTTTTATGGTCCTAGAAATCTTCACGCAAAATCTAAGATCCGATAAAAGTCCCATGTCCAGCCTCCAAACCGTACGCTGCGCCCGCCTCACCTCCAACTTCAGGTCCACCAAATGTGGTGCATGGTCGGCGCTCTTTACCGCGGGGAGCAGGGTCCTACCCACAAAAACAAAGTAAATCCTTGAATACACCTTGTCCCCCGGATGCATAAACTGCCACGGATCCACCAACCTGTCTACTCTATCAATGCTGCTAGCACCTTCGCCATCCCCCAGCGATCTAGGCCTGGAATGGTCCAACGTCAGATTCAAAACACAATTAAAATCCCCTCCTAAAATCAGTGACGTGTATCCAATTCTAGAACAGCAGCCAACAACCATCTCATAATCATGACATTGTCCCAATTTGGGGCATAAAGATTAACCAACACCACGGCCTTACCCTCCAGCACACCTGTAACATTCGCATAACAATCCCCCTGATCAGCCTCCACCATCTCTCCCTGAAAACAAACCCTCCTGCTAATCTAAATCACTGCCCCCTCCTCCCACCTCTGTGCCCTACTGTCAAGACCGGAGTCAAAGACCTGGCTCACCCAAGCACCCCGCAACCTGATCTAGTCCCTCACCCGCAGGCACCACATCGGCTCCAAGATCCTTTAAATGGGAAAAACCCTTGCCTCTCCACAGGCCACCCCCCTCCTGCCCCCCCCCCCCCCCCCCCCCAAGCCCAGCACATTCCAGGTGATCAACTTTGTTGGTGGTCTCTCCCACTAACCCCCCCCACCCTTGAGTCAGCCATCTGCACTGTAATGTCGTATTCCTACCACAATTCATGGGTTCTAGGCTTACCCAAGATGACCACAAACCCCACCCCTATGGTGAATCAAAGAAAAGTCCCTGGTCACTGTTAGTTCACTCCTCTGTTGGTCACTTCTCCTCTCTCCCTCAGACTGCCTGGCGCCACATCTTCCCCATTCCCCATCACACACAAAAAATAGCTAGACATATTGCGTCCCACCCAACTTGCCCAACAGGTCAGAGCCGCTCCCCCCATTCAACTCCCGTTTGCTAACCACCTCTCTCTCTCACACTAGCAAAGTGGCCCCCACCTAGGCCCCCCCTCCAATATCCCCTCAAACAACAGCTAACTGGTCCCTTCTCCCACCACCATGCCCAAGCCCCCACAAAGTCAATAATCCTCACTCCCCTCCAAATGAAACGCAATAATCACCTTTTGAAATTGCCACCCTCCACCCCAACAGAGCAAGAATAATACGACAGAACAGACAGATTTAACAATCACCCCCCCTTCATGCAGAGTCCCAAATAGTCATCTTCACAGCAGTCCCAACATCTTCTCCCTCTGCCCGGCATGACAAGGAAGTGATCATTTGAGCCTACTGTGAGCTGCAATCTCCCCGGTACACCACACCAAATCGCACACCCTTATTATAAAACACTGCCTTCGCCCTGTTGAAGGTCGCTCACCTCTTCAGCAGCTGTCCTGACACCTTGGAATATCCACACTGTGTTCCCGTCCCAGGTGATATTCCAAATCTTTTGTCATCCAGTCCAAGACCCTCTCCTTCCTTTGATAATTGTGAAAGCGGATTCTCACCGCTTGTGGTGGCTCTTTCAGCCTTGGCTTTTGCCCGAATACCCGATGTGCTCTATCCAACTTCGGGGCAGCAAACACTTCATCCCCTCCCACCACTGAAGAAAACATTTTAGAGAAATACTGGATCGGCTTCGAGCCCTCCACTCCTTCCTGCAGCCGCTATGACCTATTCTCAAAATCCCCCACCTTGTACCTCAGTTCTTTATTACTCTCCACCACCAGCAGCAATTCCACAACTCCACTTCCAGCTAAGCAAACCAGTTCCCATGCCGCAACAAGGCCTTCTCCATCCCCTTTAACGTCTCACCTTGTGCTTGCACCACATTCGGGCTTCTCACCAACTGTTCATGAATCGTGCCCTAAAGCCTCCTCAACGGTGCCTTTAAAAGATTCCTTAATCTCCATACCCTGCCGTTCAAACGTCATGTCCATCTGTTTGCCAAACCTTTCCGGTTCTTGAGCCATTACCACGGCCAACGTGTCTCGTGTAATGGGCGTGGCTGTCACCATCCCTCCTTTACCTTCCTTCAACCGGCTCCCCTCTTGAGCCTCCTTTGTGTTGGGCTTCTTCGTCAACGATTTCAACATACCACCGTCGGGAAAGAGTCCACCTTCTCAACAAACTTGACTTGAACACCTAACCACCAAATCCCCCCCCCCCCCCACAATTCTCAGTGGGAACTGGGTAAAAATGCTTTTAATGAATGGACGACAATCAACATCTAAGAGATCAATGCCATTGATATAAAGCAGGCACACTGAAATCAAAGTCTGCCGTCCTACACCTCATTCTTATCAAATGAAACAACAAGCTCACTGCTGCAAAGTACCTCATTTACATGTTAGGCAATTACATAAGGTCCAAAAACTAGCCACTTTTCTAACACCCTTTATTATAATTCCATTTAAGATAGTGCAGAGTTATGGACATTTCTAGCACTTCTATGTTGCATTAATAGATCTACAGCAAAAAAATTCCATGCAGAGTTCTTTTTTGCCTAAATTGAGTCCCTGCAGTACAATGCAGTGCAGCATGTTTCGCAAAGGTCACAAAATATAAATTTAGAAACCTAACAAATATTGACTTTGGTTGAAGGCAAAGGCAATAAACTGCCTTCAAATAATGAAAATGGCCTTGTGCGAAATAGTGGTTGGAAGACGCAGGTTATTAATACACACATAAAAAGAAACTCTAATTTGAAGGGCAAAAGTTTACTCGGTCCAAAATCGCAAATGCCTGTATACATTGTTTTTTAGAATCTCAGCTTTCAACGAGCCATCAAACAAATCTAATTTATAGAAAAGTACACTTTTAGTTCTGTTAAATATTCGTTCCCGTGCGGTCTGTCTATCTCAAAGATGAAAAAGAAAATTAACTTAAATGAGACGACAAAAATCAAGATTACTGTGCTCTGAGTAATTACAATGCTTTTTTTGTGTTTCTTATAAATTTAGAGTACCCAATTCATTTTTTTCCAATTAAGGGGCAATTTAGCATTTTGATTTGAATTGATTTATTGTCTCATGCACCAAAGTACAGTGAAAAGTATTTTTCTGCGGCCAAGGGAATTTACACCGTACGTACAAAGTAGACAAAAAGGAATAATTGACAGAGTACATTGACAAATGAAAATCGCTTATTGTCACGTGTAGGCTTCAATGAAGTTACTGTGAAAAGCCCCCAGTCGCCACATTCCGGCGCCTGTTTGGGGAGGCTGTTACGGGAATCGAATCGTGCTGCTGGCCTGCCTTGATCTGCTTTCAAAGCCAGCGATTTAGCCCAGTGTGCTAAACACTGGTACAGCGACAAAGAGTGATTGGTTACAGTGCGGAACAAGGGGCATATCAAAGCAAATACATGAGCACGAGCAGCATAGGGCGTCGTGAATAGTGTTCTAATAGGGAACAGATCAGTCCGAGGGGGAGTCGTTGAAGAGTCTTGTAGCTGTGAGGAAGTCTTGGATGTGCAAGTCTTCAGACTTCATGGCCAATCCACCTACCCTGCTCAAATTTGGGCTGCGGGGGCGAAACCCATGCAAAAACAGGGAGAATGGGCAAGCTCCTCACGGACAGTGACCCAGGGCTGGTATCGAACCTGGGGCCTCGGCGCCATGAGGCAGCAGTGCTAACCACTGCGCCACCTGCTGCCCTAAATTACAATGCTGTTCAAGAACAAAACACTGTTGTCCAGAGTAGAATTTTTTGAAAAGTGCAACAGTTCAGATAAATAGGATGTAATAAATTATCCTACATTTTGAAAGAATTTCCATAAATTCTATGAACATGTGGATAATCTAGAATTCCAAACTATTTATCATGGGTTATTTGCTAACTTTCAAACACGAGACCTATCCTGACTCACTTTCAGTCATCAAAGTCTCGATGATTTGAGTCGGTATCAAATTTACTGATATAAATTACAGGAAACAACGATGACATCCTAAAACCACACGGTTGTTAATTGAAAAGTGCTTAATGCACAATCATAAAAAAGAAAATGTCACCAACAAGAAATGTAATTACAACTTTTTGGCTGAGAAGCCTATCTTTTATCCTGTCTTCATCAATCTAATATCATTGATCAGCTAACTAATAATGATATATAAGCTGAGGTCATGTCCAGACACAACTCCAACCACTTGAAACCAATAATACCAATGTTACGGAAAACAAAAAAATTATACTCTATCAGAATTTGGTGCTGATTGGTTGGCAGTTGAACTTGGATTGGTAGAGGCTTTGCCGTGGAGAATGCACCAGTTGATGGTGGCTGACAGTTAACTTCCGAGCATTGTTTGAAATTTAAACTAGGCAACGTGACTCCGATTGGTTAAGGCATTGCCCTGTGGAATGAACTATTCATAATGTTATTGCTTCCCCTGACACTGGCATACTTGTGAATGTCCTGATGAGTGCAAGATGAAAAGTTTCGACAAAATGTAATTTTTCAGCAATACTCAATTGGTCAAGAATTAGAAAAATTGATAAGGGGCTTGTTAGCAGGTTGATTTTCCTGACTGAGAAATCTAGAACATGGGGGGCACAGGATAAAGGGCTGATCATTTAGGATTGAGGTGAGGAAAATGTTCTTTACTCAGGTTGCAAACCTTTGGTATTCTCTACCCCAGAGGGCTTTGGGTATTTCACGGTACAGCAGCACAGTGGTTAGCACAGTTGCTTCACAGCTTCAGGGTCCCAGGCTCGTTTCCCGGGTTGGGTCACTGTCTGTGTGGAGTTTGCGCGTTCTCCCTGTGTCTACGTGGGTTTCCTCCGGGTGCTCTGGTTTCCACAGTCCAAAGGTTAGGTGGATTGGCTATTCTAAATTGCCCTTAGTGTCCAGAAAGGGTGGGGGCATTACGGGGATAGGGTGGGAGGTGTCGGCTTAAGTAGGGTGCTCTTTCCAAGGACAGGTGCAGACCCGAAGGGGCGAATGGCCTCCTTCTGCACTGTAAATTTCTCTGATTTACTGATTCATGGTTGAACACGTTTAAGATGGAAATGGGCAAATTTTTGATCTCAATGATTCAAGGGTTATGAGGCGTGGATGGTTGAGTGGAGTTTTCAAATGATCAGCCATGAATGGAATGAGCTATGAATGGAATGAGCAGACTCAACATTCTGTAAATTCTACGCCATCTCCTATTTATGTTCTTATGCGAGGGAAGATAAAGCATAATTCCAAGTCCTGATGGTCTCTTGGGAAAGGAGTGCAGTAATATTAACAGTTACACATGTGGCGGACAATATAAGTGACTTTTGATTTGTTACAGAAGATTCCATATCTTATTCAGACCTGACCGGAGTCCATGGTGCGTGCGAGCACACTTGCGCAT
This sequence comes from Scyliorhinus canicula, assembly GCF_902713615.1. Lineage (NCBI taxonomy): Eukaryota > Metazoa > Chordata > Chondrichthyes > Carcharhiniformes > Scyliorhinidae > Scyliorhinus > Scyliorhinus canicula. The sequence goes on from NC_052147.1 coordinate 227,835,308, forward strand.
GTGGTTGGCCAAAAGGGCGGCTGAACTGTAACACAATAAAACAATGGTTGACCTGAACAAAATGGATAGAGGATCCAATAGGTTGTATTACATAGTGACGTAGGGCTGGATTCGCCGATTTTGTGGCTACGTCCCCCACACGGGCGTGGGAACAGTGGCGTTTTATGACAGAAAAAATGGCGTAAAACGGCCACCAATCCTCCATTTGGCTGGGGACTAGCGTCAAGGCAGGGTAGAGGACCCGACTCTAGCTGCCGATATGGCCTGGAGAATTGCCGGGTCCGTGGTGCGCATGCGCACGGCGGCGGCCTGCAACAGCCACGCTGTGCAACATGGTGGCAGCCGCCCGCGAACCCGGCCTGTGAAATAGTGCCCCCCCTTTGGCCGACTCGTGTGCCGTGGACTACCCCCCAACAGTGCCCCCAGCCCCTGACAAAGTCCCCCCTTCCCGCAGATCGACCCTCCCCCGACTGCGCCTACCGTGGACTGATTCCGCAGCCGCCACGCCGAATTCCCGACGGATGAGACCACACATGACCAACACCGTCGGGAACTCGGCTAGTCGGGGGTGGAGCATCGGGGGAGGGCCTCAGGCAATGTCCTGAGGCAGTCGGTTCAGTGCGTGCCGTACTTTCCGAGTCCGCCGCTTCGTGAACAAAGATTCTCTGGCCGATCAGCAAACGCGATTTTGGCGTCGCCGACCGGAGAATCCCACCCATGAAATTTCATGGTTTGATCATAAAATTTACATGTCAATTACTGATTTTAGAGAACCAATGCAGTTCAATATACATTTAGGATTAATCCTTATCTTGACAGATTGTGTTCCGAGTGTGAACAAATTCTTGCACAGTTCTAGTGTGTTTTGTGACAATATTACGTGGCCAGTCTTTTAGGAGCTGGTTTAGCACACTGGGCTAAATCGCTGGCTTTTAAAGCAGACCAAGGCAGGCCAGCAACACGGTTCAATTCCTGTACTAGCTTCCCCGAACAGGCGCCGGAATGTGGCGACTGGGGGCTTTTCACAGTAAATTAATTGAAGCCTACTCGTGACAATAAGCGATTTTCATTTCATTTCATTTTAAATATTGATCACAATGTCACCCATGATCATTATGTACTGTAGCTAAATGGTGACATTTTAAAAATAAAATTTGCCAAAAACACAGGAGTTTTAAATAAGTTTGAAATAGAGTGTTGAAACCCCTCAATGGTTTTAAATATGAAGCAGGCTGATTTCCTATTCCACATTCAATGGTTCAAAATTATTAATGGATAGTTAGGAGTGGATTAAAATTAGTAATCTGCTTTAGTAAATTAAGATGGCACCTGGATCCCAGAATTAAACTATGATTTAAAACAAATAGTTGCATGTATTACAATATCCCCCATGGTATTACCCACTGTGAGTTAGACGATATTGTTCTTTAACACAGCACAACACTATATTGTTGTCAGACACAATGTACTATCAGTGTTGCCAATGCATAACAACTGAGTAAGTCTAATTCTGCTTTGTTACATGGCAGTCGGTAATTTTACTGATGTTTTAGTGAAAGGAATTTAGAAGCTTGATTTTCCTGCCAAAACTGAAACGAGTGGCCTTGATTATTCTATGTTGACAAAAGGTGAAATGTGGAGTTTGCCTCAACAGTGAAGCCTTTAACTGTATTTGCAGAAAGAGTTGGGGAGTGGTCAAAGGCCCTAACAACATGACCAGTAATGTGACTGGTAGCACAACGTTTTAAGTTTCTATGATTGGGGCAAGGCCATTAAATCTTCTGGTCCTCTGGGGCTGTTTAGCTCACTGGGATAAATCGCTGGCTTTTAAAGCAGACCAAGCAGGCCAGCAGCACGGTTCAATTCATGTACCAGCCTCCCCGGACAGGCGCCAGAATGTGGCGACTAGGAGCTTTTCACAGTAACTTCATTGAAGCCTACTTGTGACAATAAGCGATTTTCATTTCATTTCATTTCATTTTTCAATCAATTCCTTGCTCCCTCCACTGGCCGTTCATGTCCAGCCATGTGCCCCAGTCCTCTCGAGCTTTCTAACATGGTGCTGACCAGATGGATCAAAATCAGTAAAGCTATGTTTTCTACTTCTTTACATTGGAAAACATTTTTAAAAGCAAGGAGGAGCGTAGCGAAGTCCCATCTTTGACTGAAGATTCTAAATCCTACCCGCACCCGCCAAACCCAATTTCTTTCCTGTGCCCAAGTCTCATGCCAGCCTTCGTCATTTCCTCTTAATTGAAAACAATGAACACTTCTTGCACAGGAGGAAGGACTGCTACATATGTGCAAGTTTTTTTGTTCAGGTTTTCTGATAAAATATTTGGAAATTCTGACCACAGCAAATCAGATTAATTTCCATGAGTTTTAATTAATTTTATGGATAGCGAATATCTGAGCCCAGTGTAAGAATGAAGGGCTGGATTCTCCATTTTAGCGGCTAAGTGCCGACTCAAAACGAGAATTTGCGGGCGTTTCACGACCTGATAATCGGAGCCAAACTCTTACCGATTCCGGGACAGGTGAGGGGCTAGCAGCAGCGCCGGATGAAACTCCCGGCTCCCGCGCCAAAAACGGGCAGAGAATGGCCGGGTCCCAGGCCGCGCATGCGCACAGCAATAACCTGCAGCGGTCGTGCCGTACAACATGGAATCCGCCATGCACAGACCTGACCTGCCATCCGCAACCCCACAGGCCACCCCCTGACTAGTCCTCCCAGCCCTCGCGGATGCGCCCCCCCCAGCAGCACAGCCCTTGGTCTTGTTTGGCAGCGCTGGACACAGTCCACAGCCGGGTTCTGGACTGCTGAGACCACACGGCCCCCTCGCAGTCGGGAACTCGGCCCATCTGGGGTGGAGCATTGCGGGAGGGCCTGCCGATGACGCGCCAACACCATTGCAATGGTGTGCAGCGCGCTTACGCTACTTCCAAGGGGCACAGCCTGCCTGACCGGCGCCAAACCTTCGGCGATTACAATATCGGCATCAAGCAACGGAGAATCCCGTCTTTGAAGACATTAAACAGATGAACTCTGCAAGTTACAGCTTTTCAAACTTATCAAAGTACTGTAAAAATCACACCGGGCTCTCAGTTCTTCTATCTTATTGCAATGGAGTATTTGACATATTTTAGTTTAACTACAACCTCACTAAATGATATTCTCTGCTGGGACTCACTGTCAGCTTAATAAAGCACGATGTCTGCTTGCCCATTATATTGCAATCTAGTAGTACCCTGTTTGCTGGACTGATGTACTACGCAATGGACTCCCCATGTCGTCCTAGAATGGCACTTGCAAGGTTCCTCAAATAATGCATCCTTGTCGTTTTCCTTGTCCTTGCTAGATGAAGTATGCACAGAACACAATCACACAAATTGTAGATTAATCATTTCTACACCTTAACATCTCTCTTTTATAAAGTAAGTACTGGTCATTTAGATATGGGTATGAATATAATATGAATATAATATGGGTATGAATTTGTCCTTATCTCCAGTGAACTTTGTTTTCTGTTAAATATTAATGGCATATTTACCTTCAGTTGACCAAAGTTTCCTCGTTTGAAAGAGAGAAGAATAAATGGGTAACTACTGATGAGTTAGTTTAATCCGAGTTGTGGCGTGTTACGCTCCAATGGTAACTACATAATAAGAACTAGGAAGCAAGTCTGGACTTCTTCGACTCTCCAATTTTGTGTTCAGTAATCACCTGTATCCCCTTAAATGTATTGGTGCAGCAGTATATTAAACAATAAGGGCAATCTATTAAAAAAATTAAAACCCTGGTTTTAACAAGTACTCGGGAACAGTAAGTTAGTACTCGAGAATATTAACTCTTCCCTAACATGGTAAATATTTAATTTTTGCTTTTTGCTCTGGGCGTAAATTTGGCAAACTATCCACCCCCAATACTGTGAGGCCAAGATTTTAACATCTGGGCTTCATTTAAATTGACAGGACTTGGGACCCCCAACTGAATACAGCGGAGGTCCTATTAGGCCAGTGACAGGAGGAGCGAGTGTTTCCTGAGCCAACCACATTCAGGAAATTGTGGGGGAGGCCCAGAGAAAGAAATGTGCAAAGAGACAAGAGTCATAGAACATAGAACATAGAACAGTACAGCACAGAACAGGCCGTTCGGCCCTCGATGTTGTGCCGAGCAATGATCACCCTACTTAAACCCACGTAACCCATATACCCGTAACCCAACAACCCCCCCATTAACCTTACACTATGGGCAATTTAGCATGGCCAATCCACCTAACCCACACATCTTTGGACTGTGGGAGGAAACCGGAGCACCCGGAGGAAACCCACGCACACACGGGAAGGATGTGCAGACTCCACACAGACAGTGACCCAGCCGGGAATCGAACCTGGGACCCTGGAGCTGTGAAGCATTGATGCTAACCACCATGCTACCGTGAGGCCCCTAATCCTTGTAGGGTCCAGAGGTGCATCCCCTACTGGAAAGCTTTGATTTTGAGCACATGTCCATCCCTTTCTCACCAGGTTAACCATGGGCTTTCAGAGGCCACAATTAGAGATAAAATTTGTCATCATCTGAAAGAATGCATAATGTTACAAATTCAGGTTCAACAGGTGCCTTCTCGGGTACAGTGGCATCAGCTGTTCTCTTAAGCAGTCTTAGGACTCAAAACTGGATAGCGCCATTATTTGGGCCACCAACCTTTCAAGCTGCTCAATGTACCATACCCCCATCACCGTCCCAGCCACACACAGTGGCACTCAGGTCTCACATCTAACATACAGATAATCTACCTCATCTACCTGCCAATGCTGCCAGCCTCATGACTACCTGCCATTGCCTCCATAAACCTCCAGCTATTCAGCAATGTCAGACATTTCACACAAATCAGTGCTACACAATTGTCTGCCCTCTCACATTTGCAGCACATGGTGGTACATAACAGAAGGGAGCAGAGCAAGGCCAGTGGGGCGCAAGGGTTAGACAACTCCTATGCACTACAGAGCTGATCCTCAGCATCATAGGGTCGGCTGTGATAGGGTCCACCATTCGGCCACTATTTGTCACTGAGATCAGGGAGGATGATACCATGTTCCTGCCTATGTTACTTCTCAACACTCAGCTCACCCGCATCCTGCTACATTATGCTGAGCAAACTGCTGATGGTATGACCACGGACCACTTGTTCTATACCCCACCACCCTTGTCCCACCAACCCTCAGACATTCTGCTTTTAGACCCATAAAAACTGCCACCGTCCAGCCAGATCAGTCAAAAAGGAGGAAGAGAGCAAGCAACAGCACTGAACCGATGGAAGAGGACCCTGTCACAGTCACCAGCTTAGATACGCTCGAGCGTGTGGCAACAGATTCAGGCATGAGTGGACAGCAGCCAGGGCAAAGAAAAGTTTTTGATAACCAGTTCACCAGAAGGGGAGGTAGCAGACACGTTCTGCTGCAGAGGGCTCGGATGAGGACCTTGACAAAGTAATATCAAGGAAAATGATGCTGCTCATGCACATCAAGATGCTGGTGGACTGGTTGGCTTGCCAAACAGTCCTAGGTTACTATCAACAAATGTGGAGGAGTCCAGCATCACACAGAACTTGCCTTCTCTGATCCTCTGCGGATCCACGGGCATTATAGCGGCTGCCCCAATTTGTTGTGGCCTCCAAGCGGACATCTCTGTCCACATGGAGCAACACTCTGCAGCAAATCCAGGAAAAGTCTTCAGGAAGCTCTCCAGGCTACTTCCATACACTTTGTAACAGCAGTTAAAAATCACCTTTTAAAAATTACCTGCAGCCCCAAGCGAAGTGTGTATGTCCGCAGGATCCGTGTGAAATTATCATTTTTTTCTGGTGCATGGCCTAATTATTTTTTGTGTAGTATCCCAAGAGACCCGGCTTGTGTTCGGACTGCATGGGAATTTCTGTATGGCCACGCAGCCAAGCAGTGCCTGTGCGGTCCAACTTGGGAATACCAGTGTCTCACAGCTGATGCCAGGATAGTGCTTATTCAAAGCCTTCTGCTGCACAAAGGCAACGTAACAGTGTGCAACACCACATAGGCCATGAGGAAAGAAAGTGGCAGCACATTGCCTCCCTGGGGAAGCCTCACTCAAGGCAACACTCCACCATTGTTTTGCTGGCACTCAGTGTCTACTTTTGTGGGAGTCGGCTGCATGCATGAAAGTGTAATCCAGAGGTATAGCAATGGTGACCTGAACCAGCTATATCTATCATTTTCATATTTAACCTTCTCAAATGCAGACCAAATAAGCACCCTGGGGTTCACTACTGAAATAGAAGTCACATGCTGTGGCGATAAGGTGAGAGATTAGATATTCTCCAGCAAGTCATTAACTCCTCAATGCCTGCCCACCATCTGCAAGGCACAGGTCAGGAGGGTAATGAGATACCCTTCACCTAGCTGGGTGTCTGCAGTTTCAACAGGAAGTTCATCACCATCGAGGACAAATCAGCCCACCTGATTGACACCCCATCCACCACAACCTTCTTAGCCCAAGACAACCACTGCCAAGAAGGGCAAAGACAGCAGGCCCATGAGGACACCATCATCTCAAAGTTCCACTTTGAGTCACATAATCATAATGAGAAATCTCACACCAGGTTAAATTCCAAGAGGTTTATTTGAAATGACAAGCTTTCAGTGGAGGCAGCCTCACAATCACAGCACAAATAGGAGAGACACAATTGCAAGATAATTACAGAATGGAATGTGAAGAATGGTTGGAATGTGAGTCTCCAGGAACAAACAGTGTGAGTGATAATCACAGGTAATCGAGGTGTGAACAGGATCTCCAGAAACAATCCTACAATTTATCTGCTTCATCCTGGACCACAACATTTTCACCTTCAACAGCCAGCTCTTCATCCAGACATACGGAACAGCCAGGGGGACCAAGTTCGCACCTCACTATGCCAGCATCTTCATGCACAGGTTCGAGCAAGATCTCTTTCGCTGCCCGTGACCTTCAACCGGCATTATACACTAGAGACATTGACGATATTTTCTTCCAATCCTACTAACTGTCCTGGCTGGAGACAATTCATAACTCAACTCCAGAGATAGAACATAGAACATAGAACAGTACAGCACAGAACAGGCCCTTCGGCCCTCGATGTTGTGCCGAGCAATGATCACCCTACTCAAACCCACGTATCCACCCTATACCCGTAACCCAACAACCCCCCCTTAACCTTACTTTTTCGGACACTACGGGCAATTTAGCATGGCCAATCCACCTAACCCGCACATCTTTGGACTGTGGGAGGAAACCGGAGCACCCGGAGGAAACCCACGCAAACACGGGGAGGACGTGCAGACTCCGCACAGACAGTGACCCAGCCGGGAACCGAACCTGGGACCCTGGAGCTGTGAAGCATTTATGCTAACCACCATGCTACCGTGCTGAGGGGCGGGATGCTCTAATCCCGCAGCAGTGTCCACGCCGTCGTAAACGCCGTCGCGTTTTACGACGGCGTAAACGGGCCGACCCCACGACTAAGGCAGACTTAGGGCAGCACTGTCGCACAAGTCAATAGCACTGTGGCTTCACAGCGCCAGGGTCCCAGGTTCGATTCTCGGCTTGGGTCACTGTCTGTGCGGCGTCTGCACATTCTCTCCATGTCTGCGTGGGTTTCCTTCGGGTGCTCCAGTTTACTCCCACAATTCAAAGATGCGCAGGTTAGGTGGATTGGCCATGGTAAATTACCCTTAGTGACCAAAAGGTTAGGTGGGGTTATTGGGTTACGGGGATAGGATGGAAGTGAGGGCTTAAGTGGGTTGGGGCAGACTCAATGGGCCGAATGACCTCCTTCTGCACTGTATGTTCTAATTCTGGAACCTACAGGGGGCCAGCACTCAACTGGAGCGGTTCACGCCACTCCAGCTGCTGATCCCAGCATGTACTGGGCACCACGGGATCCGCGTATGCACAGTGCCTCCCTTCAATGCGCCGGCCCCGACGCAACATGGCGCAGGACTACAGAGGCCAATGCGCAGCAAAGGAGGCCCCCAACCAGAGAGGCCAGACCCCGATCGGTGGGCCAGGCCACATCGGAGGCCCCCCCTTGGGTCGGACCCATCCCCACCCAACCCTTTCACGCCAAGTTCTGTTCCCACAGGCTGAGAGCAGGTGTGAACGGCACCGGTGGGACTCATTATTTTCACGACGGCTGTTTGGCCCATCCCGGGCCGAGAATTGACGGGCCGGCCGTATAGATCGGCCCGTGACCGGCGCCGCGCCAACCACACCAGCGTCAATGGCGCCATTTCTCTGCTCTGCGTAGAATTGCGTGCCGGCGTCGGGGCGCGATTCGCGGCGGTTGCGGGGATTCTCCAGCCCGGCCCTGGGCTGAGAGAATCCTGCCCGAGAGGTTTGTCGCATGAGGAGAGATTGAACAGATTAGGCCTATACTCTAGAGTTTAGAAGAATGAGGGGAGATCTAATTGAGGTATGCAAGATGCTAAAATGTATGGATAACGTAGATGTAGAGCTGATGCTTCCTCTTATGGGGCATTCTAAAACAAAAGGTCATAATCTTGGAATAAGAGGTAGCAAATTTAAAACAGATTTGAGGAGAAACTACTTCTCCTAAAGGGTTGTAGATCTGTAGAATTTGCTACCCCAGATTGTGGTGGATGCTGGGGCAATGAGTAAATTTAAGGAGGAGTTAGACAGAGTTTTAACCTAATTTTAATAGGTTGAATGGTTATGGAGAATGGGTAGGACAGTGGAGTTAAGGCCAGGATGGGATCTGCCATGATCACATTGAAGGTGTTTAGGTTCGTGAGGCTAAATTGCCTACTCCCGCTCCTAGGTCGTGTGTTCTAGGGAAGAGATGCTCTGGCTGATTTTGCAATCCAGTTCTTGGTCTGTAGCATAGTAGATAGCAGATGAAGATATCAGACATGATACAATGGTGGAGCAGACTCGATGGGCTGAATGGCCTAATTCTGCTTCTACAGCTTATGAACTTATAAATGGACTCGGGTACATCAATGAAACCAGTAAATATTCCAGAATAGTTTTTTTTAAAAACAGGTTACTCACGGATAACGAACCAAACACGTATTAAAAAGTTTATTTTGGGGGCATTAATAAAACTGCACCAGGTTACCACACCAATAAAAATTAGAAAAAAAATTCTATCGCACTGACTGACAATGTGCAAATACATTTTAGCGGGAACTTGAATTGTAACATAGCAAGTACAATTTGTGCCCAAAGTGGAAACTCTACCCACAATATTCTGTACCTAATGCAACAGATAGCTCCTAATAATTCTAAAGGTAAATAAACAATGTCACAAATTGATATACTGCATATTGCAGTAACTAACTACCCTTTTCCTATCTTGTCAAATCCAACTACAATTGTAAACACTTCATAATGATAGTGATCGGCACTAGTGTTGAACCAAAATCAGCATCAATTCAAACAGATTTCATTCAAGAAAGAAAATATGAAAGCATACACAATTGGTCTGTATTTGGATAATTCTGATTTACATGGTCTGTACTTTTGGATAAATACTTCTTGGATATTTTATCCAATTCTTGTCAGAAGTCATATTGAAGCTGCTGGAATAAGTGAAAGTAAATGGTGTAGCGTGATGTATGCTAATATGGGAATCTCCATGTCGTACACGTAGTTACGTGACACTGCACAGAAAGCTGCCATCCGGTCCATCAATTAAGTCCATGCCAGCCTTTGTTCTCCAGGAGTCTCCTTGCATCTTTCACCTCAACCTCATCAACATATCTTTCTGTTCCTTTCCCTTTGAGCGTCAATTTAACTTCCCTTCAAATGCATCTCAACGCAAATTGGCCAAAAATAGGATACCCCCATTTATTATGAAAATCTGACTTTAAATGTTGAAAATAAATAAATACTTCCATTCCCCAGCAAAATATTTCAACCGAAGATCGGGTGAGCGAACATAGAACATACAGTGCAAGAGGCCATTCGGCCCATCGAGTCTGCACCGACCCACTCAAGCCCTCACTTCCACCCCATCCCTGTAACCCAATAACCCCTCCTAATCTTTATTTTTTGGTCACTAAGGGCAATTTATCATGGCCAATCCACCTAACCTGCACATCTTTGGACTGTGGGAGGAAGCCGGAGCACCCGGAGGAAACCCATGCAGACACGGGGAGAATGTGCAGACTCCGCACAGACAGTGACCCAGCGGAGAATCAAACCTGGGACCCTGGCACTGTGAAGCCACAATGCTATCCACTTGTGTTACCATGCTGTGGAGTGGCAATAAATGGAAACCAAGTTGGTATTTAGAGCAGGAGGACGCACTCCCCCATGAATCATACATGGAAGCTTGTTGATATTAGTCAGATTATATGGGACAAGACAAAATGTACCACTCTAGGAAATAATAGCTAATAAATATAGACTGTTGTTCCAGATTGGGAATAGATGCTGTGTACTCGGATGGTCAGGATACAAGAGAGAGAAGTGGAGAGAGCAAGAAATGTAACAGTAATGCGACAGGGGTTTAAAATGTTAAAGCGCAGAAACATAATCTGATTTTGAATGCATTTATTTTTAAAAACAGCCAGCTCCCAATCATCAGAAGAATCCTGTTTCTCATGCCCCATTTATTCTGTACATTTGATATCGACACAGCAGATCGCTCATCAGCGGAGTACGTCATGATGCAGGAAATGTCATTTTAATACCAATGGCAAATCCAGCAGAAATGGATAGCCCCACACCATTAGCTTCACAAGATAATTCGGCCAATTTGACTCACTGGTTTATTGTTATGGAAACAGCCTTATTAATTTTGATATTAACAGCAGTCAGAAATGGAAGGCACAGCAGAAGAAATGGCAGAAGGCTTTCAGAAAATAACACACAGGGTTTGGGATTTCCTGGAAAGACAGAATACCCCAAAGGAAGCATTTTATAATTAAATGCTTTTCTCAGAAACACTGAGGGAACAGCTGTGGAAAGTGGTGTGAGGGGAGTGGTGAGGGGAGCTCTTTATCTGGGCTGTGGTTAGCACTGTTGCTTCACAGCACCAGAGACCTAGGTTTGATTCCCGGCTTGGGTCACTGTCTGTCCGGAATCTGCACATTCTCCCCGTATCTGCGTGGGTTTCCTCAGAGTGCTCCAGTTTCCTCCTACAAAGGAAGGAAAGACATGCAAGTTCGGCACAACATCGTGGGCCAAAGGGCCTGTTCTGTGCTGTATTTTTCTATGTTCTATGTTCTATTGGGTGAATTGGACATTCTGAATTCTCCCTCAGTGTACCCGAACAGGCGCCAGAGTGTGACGACTAGGGGATTTTCACAGTAACTTCATTGCAGTGTTAATGTAAGCCTACTTGTGACACTAACACAGATGTATTATTTTTTTCCTGTTCCAAAAAATCTCAGGAGGTCCACCATTGAACTTCAATTTATCGAATGGAGCCAACTATCTCCAAAACCATAAAGTGTCATTTATCGGTTTAGGAATCAGCATCCATATTGAGGCTGGGTACAGATCCTGGCATTAAAATGCAAATATGACGTTCAATACTGGCTGCAACAACATTTTTTGCTGATGCTAAACTTATTTTCATTGCATTCCACATCATCGCTCAATCAGTGAATTGTGCGCACTCCCCTGAGACACAGGAATATGAAAAGAAACAGAAAGAGGAAAAATAAACTCATCAAACCTCAGCCCAGGATGCAATTTAATTTTCTTGGAATATGTGGTGAACCACTGTTATTGTAGTTCCACTGTTACTTACAGCGCTGTATATATTCTCGGTTACTGTTTGTTCCATTGTTACTCACTGTGTTATATATTGTTGTTCTTCCGTGGCTCCGCCCCACTGGGTGTTGTATATAGTTGACTGATCTGTAGCCCTGTCTCCAGTCTGGGTTCAGCAGCAGATAGGCTACATCTCAGAGTATTGAAACCATTACTTTGTCTTCTACAACTTGCCTCGTGTGTAATTGATGGTGCATCATAATATTTGTGCATCAGTTTATGTAAGTAACTAACGTGTATCGTTTCCCACATCTTCATTTTCAAAACTGTTCAAGAGCCAGTTTTTCTGCTTTCTGGTCGATAGTGGTTTTTCTAGATTAAATACTGTGCCACAACCCACCAATAAAAGTCCTTGTGAAAAAGTGGGGGAATTATGTTTTGATATTTGCACTTATATCATTCAGCATGCAGCGATGAGGTGCAGGTTTTTTCCATTGTAAGGATCAAATGGGGTTCAGGAACCTAAAACATTTGGGAAACAGTTACCTGTGATTTTGCCCGAAATCCTCAAAGTGGGGCCAGAGAATCGGCTCACTGGCCAATGAAGGATAGCAGGCAGGCTCTCAAAGTTAGAGAGTCAATAGGAGGCCCTCCAGCTTGAAATCAGCAGCGCCATGGCGGGTAAGTGAAAGACAAGGTGCCCCAAAAATTAGGTGACCGTTTCCAAATTTGAAGGAGAAAAAGCAGCCTTTGCAGAAGGGCCACCTTTGCAGATTGGGGGGGGGGGGGGGGGGGGGGGGGAGAGAGGAAGGAAAGAGATACCCAGTTTAGCCCAGGAAGGGCCCCAAATCTTTATGGAGCACTGGGCTCCCGATCTGCCACCAAGAGGCTGCCTCTAGGCACCAAACTGTCACCTGCTGCCTGTGGATCCTGGAGACCGCCAGGAAAATCCCAGTCATCTGCCTTCAGTAGGCTGCCACTGTACCTGCCCGCCCCCTGATTCGAATATGGATTTGTTATTTCTTTAAAATGGCAGTGGAAGATACTGAAAAGCAATTCCAATTTGTTATTCTAAAGAAACATTATGCCTTTTAGATCAATGATAAATTTGAAAAGCAAAGAAAAATTGATTCGCTCTTAAAGTTGAGTGTCCTAAAACACATTAGGTTGATTTTATCCCTGAAATCCTAGTGAGTCCTTAATTCGCAGAGACTATTGTGGAATTTTCATGTACACTTGGATGTGTAACATACAAGATGCAAAAGATATGTGGATTAACAGGCTGCAAATCTATAACTTTGATTACCTTTGGACCAAAAGCAGTGCAGTGAGGAAAATATATGAAATCTTTAAAATGTCAAATGACCATAAGTCATAGGAGCAAAATTAGGCACTCGGCCCATCGGGTCTGCTCCGCCATTCAATCATGGCTGATATTTTCCTCATCCCCATTCTCCTGCCTTTTCCCCATAACCCCAGATCCCCTTATTAATCAAAAACCTATCTATCTCTGTCTTAAAGACACTCAGTGATTTGGCCTCCACAGCCTTCTGCGGCAAAGTGTTCCACAGATTCACCACCCTCTGGCTGATGAAATTCCCCCTCATCTCTCTGTTGAAGGATCGTCCCTTTAGTCTGAGATTATGCCCTCTGGTTCTAGATTTCCTACTAGTGGAAACATCCTCTCCACGTCAAGGCCTCTCCGTATCCTGTAGGTTTCAAGAAGATCCCCCCCCCTCATCCTTCTGAACTCCAACGAGTACTGACCCAGAAACCTCAACCGTTCCTCATACGACAAGCTCTTCATTCCAGGGATCATTCTTGTGAACCTCCTCTGGACCCTTTCCAAGGCCAGAACATCTTTGCTTAGATACAGGGCCCAAAACTGCTCAATATTTGAAAAGGACCTCCAAGAATTTGTGTCAATTGTAAATGGATCAATTGTAATTTTCTTGGATAATAAGAAATAGTGTTCCATTTGACCTGTAAACTCTTGATCTTGAAGCAGTACCAACAGGGAGAAAAAGTGAACAGACAATGTGGTCAGACACAAAGGAGAGCTGCAGCAGAGGGAACAAAGACGGCGTATTTACAAGGAACGTGCGATTGATGCAGTTAAACAGGACAGAAAGCTGGTCACCAATGTTGTGAGCTTGACAAGACTGTTCCTGCTTTAGTTTTACCAAAGGCAACCAGACTATTTAAATGGGATTTATTAAATGGTTCAGATAAAGTGATCTCTGGGGAGCATGCCATCACGGCTGTCATGAATCTAGCTAAGGACGTTCTGCAGGAGCATGCATTTCAGGTGACAACCATCGTCAGGGGCATCGGATGGAATAAGGCTGCTGGCGAACGTACTCGAGCGCTGAATTGATTGAACAGAAAAGCAAAAGATCCTACATACCAGAGGCCAAGTTAGAGAATTTTGGATGTGGGCACATGTGGTTCTGCAAGACATACCTTTTGTTATGCTCACAATTAAAAGTGTGTCATGGACAGTGACTTGAGTTTTCTTATTGTCTATGATCAAAGTGTTATTATCTGTGAAGTTAGTGTGTTTCCTTACCTTCAGAGTGGTTTTGTTCCAATTTAAATAATTTTCAACAGCAAGTTTTTGTGAATTAAAAATTGAGACAATTATTCAACATCATTGTCCTAGGGGTTTAAACACAATATCCCATACTCACAGCCATAAACATATAGGCTGGTTGAAGAAAAAAAAGCAATGGGGAATTCAATCAGGCCTTTATTTTCTTAAAAATAATTAATACTTTGGCTGGCATGGAGGTCAATTCTCAATAAGCTGTGAAAATTCTTATCATCGAATTGGCGGGATCGCAGGTGAGCCCAAGGTTGGAACAGGTTGGGAGAATAACCTTCTCCCACTTTGAAAGGTAGAGTTGTTTTACTTTTGCTGTGTGGCTGTCTTGCAGCTACTTTGATGGCATTTCAAATGGTGAAACTCTCTCTTCCACCTTCACCCCATTTTTATTTCTATCAATTTATTTTCATTTCTTCCATTTATCCGTTTTTCCCTCCGCTCCCCCACCCCAACAGGGCCATCTGTTCCAAGCTGTCCTTTGGCACTCTGTTGTGCTATTAATACATTCTGATATCTCAATGTGCCACTATCAGCACTCTTCTTATCCAAAACACCACCATTTACATTCCCTTTGTCTTTTTATCCACATTGACAATCTCCACCAATCGCTGACCATCCATCTCGCCCCACTGTCCCTCGCACCATCCCCCACCACCAAAACAGTATAAATTTCATCCTATTTCCTTCCAGTTCTATTTAGCTTTGACAAAGACTCATCCATACTTGAAACATTAGCTCCGTTCTCTCTCCACAGATGCTGTCAGGCCTTTGGAGATTGTTCAGCATTTTCTGTTTTTGTCCAAGAAAGCAAACGGCGGTCTATGAGGAAGGAGGACCAAATGATTCCCGTAAGCATCAGAACGCTGAAGTCAAGATAAAGGACAAGGTACAGCCAACATTCTGCAAGGCTAGGCCAGTGCTTTATGCACAGTAAGAAGCAGCAAGTAAACAACTGAATAGATTAGAAAGGACAGGGACAATTAACTAGGCAAGAGCAATGAATGGGTTACGCCCATTGTGATAGTTCAAAAAGCAGCTCCACTGGGATTTGTAGGAGATCATAAGTAAATGGCAAATAAGAAAATGATACTTAGAGATGTTCAGTAAGTTGGTTTTATGCATATCTGCAATTAGAATTAACTGACAAGGTGCAGCTTACCAATCATACACACAATGCGTTGTAATAGTATGAAAGGTTACCAATTGGGAGGTTTACTGCTCCTGCAGTGTCCAGAGCAAGATGGATCAAGTACGAATCAGGATTGTGCTGTTTCTTGGATGAAGTTTTAATGAGCATTAAACAGCAAGAAGCTTGAACAAAGTCCTAAATCATCAGCTTTGAGACTATGGCAAAGCTAAAAAGCCTTAGTGTTGTTTTGTGGTGTCCAAGTGCAACATACCTGGGTCACCAAATACATGGTGAAGGTGTGCAGCCAGTCCGGAAATAGTTGAGAAGAGTTTGAAAAAAGGAGAGTAGGCAACAGAGAAGAACTTCAAACATTAACAGAGATTGTTGTCTATTATTAAAGTTCATCCGTAACCCTTTCGCTCCATTTTATCAACTGCTCAAAGCTTGGGAATGGTCTGTAAAGTATTTGAAGTGAAGAATGTACTGGCCAGTGATCAGAGATTCCAATAACAATTGATTTTAACATACAATGCCACCCAACAGGGGTTAAATGTGGTATTGTCTCACCAAATGCAAGATGGTGTGGAGAAGCCAGTGGCATATGCTTCACGTACTTTAATAGAATCGAATCAAAAAATGAATCTATAATCACTTGTGGTGTTCCGAAGTTCCACAAACAGTTCTACACTAGGAAGTTAACTTCATTAACTGACCACCAAGTCCTTATGATCAAAGAACACCCTACATAGGCCTTATCCCCGCTCCAGCCCTGCATCCCCACCCAACGTTTGGACACTAAGGGCCAATTTAGCATGGCCAAACCATCTAATCTGCACATCTTTGGACTGTGGGAGGAAACAGGAGCACCCGAAGGAAACCCACGCACACACAGGGAGAACATGCAGACTCTACACAGCAGGTCAAATCGAACTAGGGTCCCTGGTGCTAAGAGGTAGCAGTGCTAACCACTGTGCCGCCCCATTAGATGCGAGGTGGCAAGCTGCGTAATAATCTCCATGTTTCTCTTCACCACAGCCAGGACAAGATGTTTTTGTTCTCTTACGGAATAAACCCTACAGTCTACAGAGGTTGCTCACCTTACAATTTAATGTTTAATGTTAGCATTCCTGTCACGAGGGCTAGAATACAAGAGCAGGGATGTACGTCCGAGGCTGTTTAAGGCTCTGGTCAGACCCCTTTTGGTGTATTGTGAGCAATTTTGGTCCCCATATCTAAGGAAGGATGTGCTGGCCTTGGAAAAGGTCCAGAGGAGGTTCACAAGAATGATCCCTGGAATGAAGAGCTTGTCATATAAGGACTCCGGGTCTGTATTTGAGTTTAGAAGGGTGAGGGAGGGATCTTATTGAAACTTAATAGTATATAGAGAGGCCTAGATAGAGTGGACGTGGAGAGCATGTTTCCACTAGTAGAAAACTAGAACCCAAGGCCACAGCCTCAGACTGAAAGGACAAATCTTTAAAACAGACGAGGAGGAATGTTTTCAGCCAGAGGGTGATGAATCTGTGGAACACTTTGCCACAGAAGGCTGTGGAGACCAAATCACTTGAGTGTCTTTAAGTCAGTGATAGATAGGTTTTTGATGAATAATGGGATCAGCGGTTATGGGGAGAAGGCAGGAGAATGGAATGAGAAACATTTCAGCTATGATTGAATGGTGGAGAAGACTCAATGGGCTGAATGGCCTAAGTCTGCTCCTATGTCTTATGGTCTAAATATGCTCCTGGGACAATGTTTAGTTTGCTTAAGTCTCACATCAATATAAAAGAGAGTGAAAAGCATGACAAAGCTATATAAGGTACACCATGAAACTGGAGTTCAGTGCTGGTCAGAAGGTTGTGGTGAAGGATATGATTGGAGTTATTATAAAGAGATTAGGTGCATTCACATATCTAGTGAAAATCTTAGAGAGACGCCATTACTGTCATGTAAATCTGATCAATGAGCACAATAAATCTCCTGTAGTCCAAATTCCCCCTATAGTCCAAAGTGAAAGTCACAATTAAACTGATGCCAGTAACAGATTCCACCAAAGTGAAGTGAACCAGGGCCTTTGATTAAGTTAATCAACCAATGTCACATTCCAACCATTAATGGAGCTGGTAATAAAAGACAAAGTTCAGGGTTGACACAGACATGTTGAGATAGCACAGTCAAGTTAATGGAAAAGAAAGAGGATACTCGGACAGAATGAGAAAGAAGCCAGATAGATCAATTGAAAGTATGCAAGTAAGAAAGAAAAAGGTGTTCTTTTCATTATTTCTTGACAAAATAATATTTTTGTTAACCACATACTAGTGTTAAGGAAAAACATGCGATTAACATAAATGTTGGCCATATATTAATGTATAAGTTTCAGTGGAGGGAAGTGTTATATATGGTAAGAATCTCTCTCTCTGCTGCCCTATTCGGAAAGTGTGATAGATTGTTTAATGATGGTACCAATCCTGGCTGTTGGGATGGGTTCCCTGGTATTTTGTTTTTTTTGGGGGGGGGGAGAGAGAGAGAGAGAGAGAGAGAGAGAGAGAAGCACCTGTAATTGGCTCGTCAAACAGAGAAAATAACCATCCTACAGATGATGTTGTAACAGTACCTTCCACCGAGAGCATGTTGTCCTCTGGGAGGCGCAACATTTTGTGCTGTACTAGATTCTGCAATAGGTACCTTGTAAAACTGAGTGGAGATAGAGGACAATGTCTTCTGACCTTTCAATTATTTCAGCTAGGATTGGTAACTATTTCAAACGGCTTTTACTGGTATCCCAAGTTCTGCTTTGCCATATATAAAGCAGTGCCCAGGACGAGCAGCACAGTTGGCACGAGCATGCATGATGCTTCTTTCTCTTAATCACAGTGCATGCAATCCTTGTGTGTTGCACTGAATAAAACTAACAAAATGCCAAGCTGCAGGCAGCCACTATTGAACTAACTTACTAACAACCCCTCAGTGAGGGCAGAGAGGGCAATATAACCAAATACTCTCTGATCTTACAATATGCTATGCCTCGAGCTAGCTTACTCAAATTCCTGCACATGTACCTGAAAGGATGCAACTCCAGACTGCCTCTGCAGCCAAACGAGATGTGCATCCTACAATAGGTCTCAATACACTGGTACCATGAGGCAGTGTCACCTCAATTCCAAGAGGTTTTGCTTTATGCAACAACCACACCCTCTGCAGAGTCCGAGATGCAGAAAGCAAGTAGCACAATGGTGGGGGAGAAAGGCCTTCACAATGTGTAGTCTTAATTAAAGATCATTGTCTTGCTAAAATTGTTCCACATGCAAAATTGTTATTATTAAATTGTTTTTAATCAACGTTTGGAAGTAAGTTGATGAGTAGGTAGAATTTAGGAGCACATAAAATTCTCTAGAAAATTGATATTTGTGGTAGGAAGAAGGAAGATAGGCACAGGACTATTTTTGCAGCGACCCCTATGTGCATTCAAGAGAAAACCCCATAAATTCTCTCGTCATATAGCATCTTCATTGTCTGAGAGATGCCATGATATCACAATGGGACAAATAGAAGAAGCAGACCCCAAGGCCAACCTCAGGTGGCAGGGGGGTTGAACCTACTTCATTGGCATTATTCTGCACCACATCTAGCCATCTAGCCAACTGAGCTAACTGGCTCCAATCTCCGAGCAAAAATGTATCTGCAGTTGGCAATGGTTTCTCATCCAGTTTATTCAAGATGCTTCTGTTCCTCTTGCTGAAGATCTTGTTCCTCATCAGGATCTCTATTCGCTCCATGGCAAAATGTTGCAGAAGACAAGAGTAAAATCAGACTGCAGCAGCACTAGCTGCACACGTTATCCTGTTCTACATTGTTCAAATTGAGCCCTACGTGACTCTTCTCCAATAAAACTGTTATGGCGGGTCTAGTTCAATTGGCTGGACAACTGGTTTGTGATGCAGAGAGAGGCCAACAGTGTGGGTTCAATTCCCGTACTGGCTGAGGTTATTCATGAAGGCCCCCATCCCCCTCCCGCCTCCTCAACCTTGCCCCTTACCTGGTGATTAAATCACCACCAGTCAGCTCTTCCCCTCAAGGGGAAAGCAGCCTATGGTCATCTGGGGCAATGGCGACTTTTACATTACCACTACCAGCACTGAGTTTGCAGCTTCCTCAAAACTCACTCCACTAAGATTTTCTGCCAGCATTTCCCAAGGACCCTCCTTAAAGGGGGTAGAAGTCTGTGGCTTGGAGACATTATTTACAGCAATGGAAGGTCAAATTGTTCTGTATGTAATGTGCCTACGACAAAAGTACATAGAAAACTATGTCAACAAACAAAATCTTTGCAGAGTACTGGAATAACAGGTTCGCTTTCAAGTAGTCTTATATAGGCTTTCTGGATTTTAAAAAATATGCTCCTTGCAATCCTGAAGGGAATAATTAATTAGTATTTAGGACTGATGGCGAGCAATGACCATGCACTGGCATTAATTTAACACCTGTCATGTCCTCAACACCTCCCAAAGCACTTCCTTCAATTATATGACCAGCAGTGAAGTCTGGTGACACAGGCAAGTTGATCAAGGTCCCAGAAACCACAAATGAATGAATGACTGCATGCTCTATTTGTTGGCACTGTACGCATTTTATAAAGTGCTTACATCAATGGCTGCTTTTACGCTGGCCTTTTTAAATTAGTGATCTGGCAAATAAATGGTCATCAGCTTGCCATGGGTCTATGATTCTGCTGCTATAATAAGCCGCCAGGTTTTGCAGTGTAATTTCTAGGACCTGACTGTCAAATATACCAGTTCCCTGAAATCTAAATTAAAATATGTGAGCGGTTCATGATTGCTTCCTTTGGCATTTCATGTATGGATATCTATGTATGGATAACACACACTTCATGAAAGCATTCGCGCTTTCTGCCTAACAAAATCGGGAAAGTGGTGCAATTTATTTCATTGATTGTTTGCTCACTTCACTGATCAAAACCTCTAGTGGCCGGTTATCAAAACAAGGAGTTGCCACATCTATCGGAAAGCAGAATACTGCGGATGCTGGAAATCTGTAAAAAAAAAGGAAATCTGCTGGCAACACTCGGCAGGTCAGGCAGCTTGTGTGTGGAGAGAACAGAGTCAATGCTGCAGGTGGATGAAATTTCTGACGGAAGGTCATTCACCTGAAGCAGTAACTTGCTTCTCACTCCACAGATGCTGCCTGACCTGATGAGTGTTTCAAGCATTGCTGGTTTTGGTTTGCTACATCTATATTGCCTTATTACCCCATATTATTCTGATATAATATTTCAAAGTTACAACCGGTACCTTAGCCTTTAAGTTGTGGTGGGCAGGACTATTGCAGGATTGGATTTCCCATTTTACAATCCCTTCACCTTTTATATGATCCCATACCAATTGGACGCAGTCAATCTATATGGCAGAAAAACAGCAATATCTAGACTATAATATCTTACTTGAGGTTCTATGTAGCTCACCAAATCTTGTTCAATATATTGTTAATATGCAACAAACCAGGGGCGGGATTCTCTGCTCCCGGGACTAAGTGTCCGCGCCGTTGTGAACGCCATCGGTGGGCCCCGATCGCGGGTCAGATCCCATCGGAGGCCCTCCCTCCCCATGAAGGAGACCCCCTCCCACACCACAGGCTGCCCCCCCAGCGTCCCCGCACAGTTCCCGCCAGCAGCGACCAGGGGTGGATGGCGCCGGCGGGAACCTGTCGTGTCGGAGCGGTCGCTTGGCCCATCCGGGCCGGAGAATCGCCGCTTGCGGCGATTCTCCGAGCGGCCCGCCGTGATTCTCGCGCCGCTGGTTTCGGGGGGGGGGGGGGCGTGGAGAATCGCGTGTGGGTGTCGGGGTGGCGTGGCACGACTCGCGTGGCGCCCCGGCGATTCTCACACCCGCCGTTGGGGGGGGGGGGGGGGGGGGGGGGGGGGATACCGCCCCAGATTTTGCAAAATCTAGACAATTGGAATATTACCATGCCAGCAGAATGCTGCAATGTGATTCAGCACTGCTCAGTGAGACAAAGTTAAGGGCTGTGCTTTGGCATAAAAATGCGAATGGTTTTCACAGTAAACTCATAGAAATAGAAGGCAGCTAGCATTTGAGAGAGAGAGAGAGAGAGAGAGAGAGAGAGAGAGTGAGAGAGACAGTGAGAGAGAGAGAAGCAGCTTCTCCTTTCAGGGTCCAGAAGCTCCTGCCTTCAGACAGTTGGCAGCAGAGCAGAGAGAGCTGTTCCACCTTGTGGGCCCAGTGGCTTCTCCTGGGTTCTCTCTGAAAAGCCCCACCTGACAGGAACCAATCACCGTTGGTTGCCGAGCAGAATGCTGTCCCTAGCCAATCCATTGGTCACCAACCAACCAATCACAACAAACCTCTCCAATCTCTTGGATGCCATAAAGTCTGGGTTCTTCTGCCCAGAATACAAAACTTTATAATAGTGTTCTGTTTTGACACTTTTGTGTTCCTTACTTCCTCTGCTCGACTTAAAGCTTTGTCTCCTTTAAGGATCCATGGACCAAAAACAAGATAGACAAAATAACAGAAATAGAAACTAAAGGAATTAACAGGAAGGGCCCTTACAATGGGATCCTGTTGGTTACTCTAGAAATACATCTGGCAATACCTGCTAACACCGATCCCATCAGAAATTCAAAGTGTTTGTGCGAAAGCTACCTTCCCCATGTAACCCCATAACCCTGATGCCTGCTATTGGGAGAGAAAGGGACCACTCGTGTGTGGAGTCTGCACGTTCTTTCAGTGTCTGAGTGGAGTTCCACCGGGTCCTCCAGTTTCATCCCACAAGTCCCAAAAGATGTGCTGTTCGGAAATTTGGACATTCTGAATTCTACCTCTGTGTACCCAAACAGGTGACTAGGGGCTTTTCACAGTAACTTCATTGCATGTGTTAATGTAAGTCTACTTGTGACAATAAAGATTATTATATGAGAAATGTCTTCATCCAGAGTGGTGAGCCTGTGGAATTTGTTTCACAGGAAGTAGTTGAGGACAAAACATTGTATGTTTTCATGAAGCAGTTGGATATAGCAAGGGTGAAGGGGATGAAAGAATATTGGGGGAAAGTGGGATTAGGCTATTGAGTTGGATAATCAGTCATGATCATAGTGAATGGTGGAGCAGGCTAGAAGGGCCGAATGGTCTCCTTCTGCTCCTATTTTCTACGTTTCTATGTCACCCCATTCCTCCCTCTCAAAACTCAATTTCTTATGGAAAGGGACTGATTGGAAACATTTTTGAGGAAGAAAGGTTTCCTTTCTTTGAGAGTTCCTGGTGTCCTCACTGATGGATTATTACTACGGCATAATTCCCAGGCATAACAGCATTCAAAGTTCTCCTGA
Source organism: Scyliorhinus canicula (assembly GCF_902713615.1). Classification (NCBI taxonomy): domain Eukaryota; kingdom Metazoa; phylum Chordata; class Chondrichthyes; order Carcharhiniformes; family Scyliorhinidae; genus Scyliorhinus; species Scyliorhinus canicula. The sequence goes on from NC_052147.1 coordinate 227,858,157, forward strand.
GTCCCAACAGGATCAGGCAAACAGGAACTTCCAACAGAGTAAAGTTCGCTGCTCCTAGCTCTGCTCTCTTCACTTACATTTATGGCACATAAAGAAGTTCTGCCCTTAAAAGGCACATTGGAAACTTCCAAAATAAAGACAAGAGATTTTAGCACAAATATCTACCAGAGATTTACAGAAATTCAATTAGAAGCATGACATCAGTCTGACAGATCTTCACAGATTTTCAGGCCCCATGTGATTTTTGGTTAGCGCTAAAAGCCACTTGCAGATATCCCAGCTAACATTAACCTTGTTTGTTGTGACACACAGTTGAATAGCCTCCATGAGTCAATTGAGGGAATAATTACACAGCGTCCCCTGGTTATCATTTGACTTTTCAAAATTGGATTAAGTCAACATTTTTAAAACTTTATTTTGTGCCACCTGAAGAAAATACGGCAGGAATCGATTTGGCCAGACATTCAAACTAAAATTTGTGTTTTGCCCTGAGAATCATTGACATAATTTTCTGTTCTCTTGTTGTTGCAATTGTCCTTAAGTCATCTGTTTCTGCCCTGGGAGAAGATGATTACAAGTTGGCAAGTCCATTACCACCTGCGCAGGGCCAAATGCAAGACTCTCAACATTACTGCCAGATGAAGTTCTTTTCTGGAATGTTCCAGGGAATATCACAAGTCTGTGGTTATAAGCAGACAGAAAGCACACTGTGCTGCAACAGTGGACCAGCAGCAAAATGAGTCATGGGAAAGCCAGAGCAGTTAAAAAGGGTACAGCCCAAGAAAGGGGAGGGAGGTCCATAGCCGAGAAGAAAACAAGCAGGCAAACAGAAGGACAAGCATTAGGAAAATAAATGTAGATGATGATGATAATAAATAGAAAGCAGTAAAGAAAAAATGTTTTGTTAACGGAGGGAAAATAGCATGTTGAGTGAAAAATCATTTCCAAATGGAAAAGAGCGGTTATTTAAAATAAAAACGATGCAACTTGTAAGAGGTGTGTGGCTGAAAATAAGTTGGCAGAAAATTAAGCCACTGCAAATAAACTCAGTTTCGGTTTTCAAAACCTATCCAACAAAAATCCAAACAACATCGTATAAAATACATGAGGAATGCAGCTTTATTTGTCATCGTAGATGTCTCCACTTTGTTGATTTAAATAAAAATATAACTTGAAAGTTTCATTTTTATTCAAATTAAAGAGAAATAGCTCGTCACTTCCACTATGCTCGCAGCATTTTTCATATTTTAAAAAGTGACTGAACTATCATGACATATTTATTTAACACATATGGTCTTTCCCAAGATATTATCTCGTTCATAAATACTTAAATTGACCTATTCTTTTGGAACGCCAAATTTACATCTTCTGGGACTCAGCCTCTCTCACATGTGCAGTACAGTTGGAGTCTTGTATTTGATATTTTCTTCTGACTGCAGGTGAATGTTGATGTGTCTACAGACATCCCATAAAAAGGGATCACCGACTAAAGAATCTCCCCCTTTTGTATATAGTTTGAAGCACGCCCTTCCCAAATATTACTCAATCTCCTGTGGTTTTCTTTATGGACAAGCGAAAACCAGCACCCAAATTTGATCCTCGCCCGTCACGAGATTATAAAGTGAAGAAATAAAATTGAATCTTCATACGTCACAGTACCATTAAAAAATCCATGGTCGCAATGTTCCCTGATAAGATAATTAAAAGGCGCCCCTTGATAAATCGCAGGTCTTAATAATTAAAATAGAGTAGATGAGCATGAAAACGCACAAACTGTAGATGGAATCGTGATTGAGAGAACTGGTTGTGAAAGAAGCAATGATTGTTTATTCTCATTTTCAAGAAAATTGCTGCACATTAAAATAATGGCAGACATGTGATATGAATCAGAGCAACTAAATGTTTGGTTCCCTGCATCTTATGGAAAGTTAATCAAATTCAGTTATATGAATGGTCACAATAAACAGATTTTTGGAATATTGGATATTTCCATAAAGATTATTTTTGGAAGGTGAAGACTGGGAATGTATACACTCAAATATTGGAGAAGGCATGCTGGCCATGGCTGGTGGTTTCCTGCACACTGCACCATCCCTTCTCCCAACTGTGTACTTCAAATTAATTCTTCAGGGCGTTGTACTTTTTGCTCCCCAAGTTGCTAATGCAATTGCAAACTCAATACCGGATATCTCTGTTGGAGATAGCTGCAGTAATTCTTCAAAAGAAAACATGTATTAATATCAGCACTGTTATTCTTAGCATTCAATTTACATTCCTAACAAATAGAAGAATGGGAGCCAGAAAGCACTCTTCTCTTTCAGTCATTCCTGTGGCTGTTACTCTTTCCTGTGTGGTGTCAGCAGTCATTCAGCAATGGGCAGCAGCTGCTCTGCAGCGGAATTTCTGTTTGGACAATAGACACATCGAGAAACCTCATCACACCACGTTTAAGTTTCCACAAACTGAATCACCGAGAGAACCCAGACATGCGGGATTTCAGTCTCCATTGGGAGGCACGTCATTGCCCACTTCCTTGTTATGAATTCGTTTTTACTTTATGGGGTTTCGAGCAAGCTGGGTGCAACAGGGCTATGGAGACAAATGAAAGCGGAAAAATAAAATGACGGAACTGATGAACAGCAAGAAGCAGAAAATTAAGAACAGGGAAGGTGAGAGAACTAAACATTTATTTCTTGAGCAAAAACCACACGGACTCTTTGCAACTGATGTACACAACAGGGTCAGTGTACAACACAAATGTGAGATATTTTTCAAAATAAACTAGCAATTAGATATAGCCTTTATAACTAAGACATCTCAAAAAGGTTTTCACAGCCAATGAAGGACTTTTGAGATGTGATCAAGCAGGGAAATGAGATTTTATAGTGGGTACGCATTAGCGAACAATCATTTCCTCAGGAACTGAACTTTTCTGTTTCCTTTGTGAAAAGCAGATTAGATAACTTTTTAAAATTCAGATTAACTGATAGGGACAACAGCATGAAAAAAACCCAGAAAAACAGCATCCATTCCAGCAGACTCCTGACAGGCGAGGTATGATCTAGGCTACACCATGTCTCAACCTAATACCAAAGTATCCGGGGTGACCTTGTGACCTGCAGTAGAACCTAAACTGTGTACCAAGGATTAAGACACAGGGAGTTTGGGCTGGGGATAGACAGTGGGGAGTCTTTTCTGGCCTGTTCGTCAGCGGGACCCGTGAACCCCTGCCACGGGTATCCCGGTGGTGTGGGGTGGATTCAATGGGAAATCCCATTGACAGTGGCACGATTCCCGCCACCGGCCAGCAGTGAGACACCTCCCTGTGGAATGGGAAATTTCTCCCACTTAAAATGTTAGGGTGGAATTTTCTGCCCTTCCCACCAGCGGGATCTTCCGGTCCCAGCAAAGGCGACCCTCTGCGGCGGGTCAGGTGAGCCATGCAAAGCGGTGTAGATATCAGCAGAACTGAAAGGGCAAGTTGCCTCCACCGCCGGAATCTAGTGTGTGCTCAGTGCAGGTATGCCTGGCAAAACAGTCAGCGGCTGTGGGGCCAAATGGGGAATTCTTTCTGTAGGATGCAGACATAAATGGTTAGTACACAAAATCCATGATCTTAATGTTTGGTAGAACAGACATAAGAGCCTGATTGAACGTCTACTCCTCCTGTCCCAAAAGATTGTTATTCACCCCTCTAATTTTTAAAGTGGAATTCTGTGTAACGTTCCTGGTGTACCCACATGCTTCTTCAGGGAAGGGTAAGGAGGATGCAAAAGAGAGATCCTAAAACTCCCAATGAACCATAAGTAAAAATGCAAGCCTGGTGGGAATGGGCTGGGAGGGTGAACGAAGGATGTATGAAATGGAGGAAGTGAATAACAACCCATAGCTGGAGACACAATGCATTTGGGGAAGGGGCTGGATAGTGGAGCACGACTTGAAGTATGAGCTGTCGGAAAGTGCAGGAAAGACAATAAAGCGGGGTGTGAAGAACCCTTCTTTTTTTTTTTAAATTTAGAATACCCAATTCATTTTCTCCAATTAAGGGGCAATTTAATGTGGCCAATTGACCTACCCTGCACATCTTTGGGTTGTGGGGGCGAAACCTACACAGGCACGGGGAGAATGTGCAAACTCCACACGGACAGTGACCCAGAGCCGGGATCGAACCTGGGACCTCGGTGCCGTGAGGCAGCAGGGCTAACCCACTGCGCCACCGTGCTGCCCTGAAGAACCCTTCTTAACCAGTAACTAATAACACTTGTTACAATCTCAGTTCCATTTCTGATCAATGGTAACCCCCCCCCCCCCCCAGGATGTTGACAGTGTGAATTCAGCAATGGTAATACCATTGAATGTTGTGAGAAGGTGGCTGGATTCACTCTTCTTGGAGATGGTTACATATTTACATATCAAAGTTAGCAAAGATTTACATAGCAGTTAGGCTCCCTTATATATGTGTCTGCATCGGAGTCTCCCAAGTCCCGGGATCAAACGACCCCGCCTGGGAGAGCTTGCCATGGCACCATTTAGTACTGGTCCACACAAACGTGGACCAGGCATAACTGCACCTGGGGTGGCCACCCAGGCCAGTGGAGGCCCCCAGGTGGCCGGGCTCTTGGCAGGGTGGTACCCTGACACTCCAGCTGCCACCCAGGTGCCCTGACAGTGCCATGTGGGCAATGTAGAGTGCCCAGGTGGCACTGCCAGACTGTCAGGGGCATTGCCAAGATGCCCAGGTTTCCTGTGCTGATGATCGGGCCCTGCCCTTATGAGGTGGGGTGAGGTGGCTCAAAGACCTCCTCACAAGTTGGGGCGTTGGAGGGACTGCGATGGGGAGGTGGGATCATCAGATCGGGGCGGCATTTAAAAATGGCGCCACAATCTCTTCCTGCACTGACGAGGAAATGAAGGAAAGTGCGGCCTGGGCAAGGCCCAAAAAAAAGTCCCGTTTGATAGCAGGGTCGTTGAAGCGTCGAGAAACACCCCACTAAACGTGCCCCAAATGGGACTCCCGTTAAATCACACCTGAATTCTATCCAGGTCCTGCTGCATATGGACTTCTTCAGTTGTACAAAAGCAGGAGCTGGCTCAGGCACCAGTTTCCCAAGTCAAATATAAACATGTATTACTATAAAAGCAGGCTTAAAGGTTCAACACCATTCTGATTACTCCAGTTGCAGCATTTAACACAAGGCTGCTAAGTGAAGAAAAACAAAAAAAACTTTTCTGCCTATCTGACCTTCAGTTGAATCATTAAGTAGAAACGATTATTAATTCCATTATTGTTGGAATTTTTGCATTGGCAATCTAAAATATCAGCCCTATGATTACACTACATTGTTTATATACTGATAATTTGCAATTTTGATCATATATTTTCCCTTTACAGCTTTGAAGCTGTTATCCAACATGCTCAGAATGACCCTGTTCAGCTAAGTGGATAATTGATTGCGCAATAAATCAAATGTCGAGGACACAATTGGAGCCTGATCAATTGATCAGTATGCAAGGTGGCTGAATTTTTAAAGTAGGATTCGATAGATCCCAATTCAACTTCAAAGCACTTTCATTTTATTGGAAGTCCAGCTTTTCAACAGTTTTTTTGGTGAATTGGACATTGAATTCTCCCTCCGTGTACCCGAACAGGCGCCCGAATGCGGCTACTAGGGGATTTTCACAGTAACTTTCATCGCAGTGTTAATGTAAGCCTACTTGCGACAATAATAAAGGTTATTATTATACAACGAGACCTGGGTGTCCTCATATACCAGTCGCTTAAAGGTAAGCATCTGGTGCAGCAGGCAGTTAAGAAAGCAAACGGTCTTCATAGCGAGAGGATTGAAGTACAGGAGCAGGGATGTCTTGCTGCACTTCCACACGGCCTTGGTGAGACTACACCTGGAATATTGGGGGAGATTTTGCATCCAGGTTGTGCCCGCCATAAATCCTGCTATGTTGGGAAAATTCCAGGAGGCCTAAAACTTGCAATGTTCCTGGGCCCTCCCAGCACATATAACCAGGGTTTACGCCCGCAATTACCATTCATTTAAATATATTTAAATACTCAATATCAGCTTAAGGCAAATCTACCGGGAACATGCTATGTTCCTACCTGCCGACTTGACTTGGAACCAGCAGGAATCACTGCTGGTCTCCACAAATTGTGTTCAGAAGGAATACCATGCCGGGGAGTGGGGGGGGGGGGGGGGGGGCTCGGAGGCCATTGTAACCCTCGGATGGTTGGGGACATGGTGGAGTGGGACAGTGGGCATGCCATCATAGAGGGGTTTCCCAATGTCCGTGGGGCAGGAAGGGATCTTAAATGTCATTGAGTTCGGGGCAGCCTTGTTGGCCTGTTCAGACACCCCCGCCCCCCACCACCCCTCAATGACGATGCAAAACACTTTTTTAAAAAATGGCAATGTGTGGGAAGATCATCAGGAAACCTGCCCGTTTCTCATACGTCGGTTTTCTGACTGAACCTTACACCCATTGTGTGCAGTCTTGGTCTCTTTATCTAAGGACAGGTGTTCTTACTATGGAGGAAGTGCAGCGAAGGCTTATCAGACTGGGACTGGCATATGAGGAGAGATTGAGTCGGTTAGGTTATAGTCGCTGGAGTTTAGCAGAATGAAAGGGGATCTCATAGAAACATATAAAATTATAACAGGGCTCGACATGGTAGGTGCAGGAAGGATGTTCCCGATGGCGGGGAAGTCCAGAATCAAGAGTCACAGTATGAAGATATGGGTTAAACCATTTAGGACTGAGATGAGGAGAAATATCTTCACCCAGAGAGTGGGGAGCCTTTGGAATTCGATACCACAGAAAGCAGTGGAGGCCAAAATATTTTATGTTTTCAAGGAGTTGATGTAGCTTTTGGGGCTAAAGGGATCAAAGGATATGGGGGAGGGGACCATCTGGTGGAGCTGGCTCCAAGGGCTGAATGGCCTTCTTCTGCTCCTATTTTCAATGCTTCTAGGTGGCAATGATTGAGGGTTTGTAAGGTGCTAGCTTCGGAACTTTGTTGGGATCCTGGAGTGCATCTTGTAGATAGTTCACACGGCTGCCACTGTTCATCGGTGGTGCAAGAAATGTTGGTAGCAGGGATAGCACTCAAAGTGGGCTGCTTTTTCATGGATGGTGTCAAGCTTCTTGAGTTAGTTGGAGCTGCACTCATCCAGGCAAGTGGAGAGTATTCTAATACACTCCTGACTTTGCCTTGTAGATGGTGGTCAGGCTTTGGGGAGTCAAGATTTGAGTTACCCCCCACAGGATTCCCAGCTTTTGACATTCTCTGGTAGCCACAGTATTTATAGGACTAGTCCAGTTCACTTTCTGGTCAATGGTAACCCCCAGCATGTTGATTCATGATGGTATGCCATTGAAGGGCAGCAGGGTAGCATGGTGGTTAGCATAAATGCTTCACAGCTCCAGGGTCCCAGGTTCGATTCCCGGCTGGGCCACTGTCTGTGTGGAGTCTGCACGTCCTCCCCCTGTGTGCGTGAGTGCCTCCCACAGTCCAAAGATGTGCGGGTTAGGTGGATTGGCCATGCTAAATTGCCCATAGTGTCCTAATAAAAGTAAGGTTAAGGGGGGGGGGGGGGGGTTGTTGGGTTACGGGTATAGGGTGGATACGTGGGTTTGAGTAGGGTGATCATGGCTCGGCACAACATTGAGGGCCGAAGGGCCTGTTCTGTGCTGTACTGTTCTATGTTCTATGTTCTATGTTCTAACGTCAAGAGACAACAGTTATTGTCGGGCACTTGTCAAGTCCTGCCATTGTTTTCCAAGTGTTCTGCTATTAAATCTTTTATGATGGACTCGAACATTTTCCCCACCTCCGACATCAGGCTAACTGGTCTACAATTCCCTGTTTTCTCTCTACCTCTTGTTGGAGATGGTCATTGCCTGGCACTTTTGTAGCTGCAATAACTACTGCGTAATTTTTCAATTACCATAAGGGAGCTTGTCGAATATAAAACATTTTTAACAGCTTAGAACAGAGGCTGAACTGAATTCACATGATAATATATTCAATACACAGATTCAAGTCTCAAAGCCATTTCAATACATTGTCAGAGATATAGGTTTCATCATAATGATTAAAAATAATTTTGATCTCTGCGTAATGACCACATAGCAACAGCCCTTTACTGTACACCAGGAATCACCAAACTGTCATCCAAACAAATGAAAATTTGAGCACAATTATAAATCCATGCGAGAAGCACAATAATTATCAGCCAAAATATAAATGAAAAAGATGAGTTTGATTTTCAGTAATCCGAGAAATATTTCAGTAGAAACTCTTCATCCCGAATTAGTTGTTTCAACTGGAATATAAAAATCAATCTTTTCACTTTTCTTCAATATGGAACGTAAAATTATACGTCACATGTCACAATACTAGAGTTTTTAAGAACGAAATGCGTAAATTGCTAATATAATTGAAGTTATTTTTGCACTAAAAGAGCTTAATGAGTAACTTAACTTAAGTAAAGTCGCCATAGTCCCAGATGACCATAGGCTGCTTTCCCCTTTTGAATGAGAGAGCTGACTGGTGGTGATTTAACTTGAGGATCACCACACTTCAGGCGAGGAGCAAGGGTGAACTGGAAACTTAGTGCAAATAAAAAGTAGGTTATCGAATTATTTGACTCAATAGAAAATTGTAGCACATATTTTAAAAGTGGCAGAGACGAGTCAATATTCTGATTTTCACCCTTCAAATGGCAATAAAAGCACACTTTCCCCAAATGGGAAATTGGGGGTGCAAATTTCTCTCAAATCACAAAGTTCACAGTTCAAACCATAACCATCAAGTAAATTCTGATTTCTGGCAAGAAAACGACCTGGTCAACAGATGCCTTTTCTTGTTTTTATTTTAATAGTGCGTTTCATTTTACACAGGGAAAGGTGGGCATTCTCAGTTAGAAGGTCAAGCGCAAGGCACTCCGGATGTGTCAATAAAAGTTTCAAAATCAAAGAGGTCGGAAGTCAATGGGGACCACTGGGGTGGAAACCTCACCGGAGAATTAGTTTCTGCCTCAGGTTCCGATGAACCTGGCCTACAGAGGTCACCTCCACAGAGCTGCTGGGCTCTACATTCATCATACAATCCTTCTTCACCGTCCCTACCATTAGTCACTTAATTGATCATTATTGCTTCGGCTCCACTGCCGATGAATTTGTTTTCCTCTCTCAATCAAAATGATTAAAAACTGATCAACTGCTTATTTATCCTATTGGTCATAGAAATTATTTTAAATTAAAAAAGGTTACTTGCAGCTGTTCATGTAAGCATCACCATGCTTTACAATTGTCCATTACAAGTGAAGTGTTTTTACGACATTTGTAAGAGATATGTTAAGGTCCAATATAACTGCAAGTATTTCTTGATTACCCTCGTAACCTTTCCATCCAACTTTAATTATGTAAATAAGAGTGCACAGATTCACCAAATCTATTTCCAATTTTGCAAATTTGTAATTCCATAAACAGTATTTAAAAATGTCATGAAGCATGCTTAATTGCCAAAAATTCACTTATTTTAATACTGAATCATTGAAAACTGACTTCTTACTATAAAGTATTGGCATAAATACTGTCTTAAGTTTCTGTAAATGTACTTTCAAACTGAATTTCCGCCCAATAGAACAGGAGCCTCACATAATTTTCTTAATTCACATGAACAAATAGTCACCATCGAAAATCAATTATTGCATATATCACCCTGGAGAGTACAACGCAACTCACAACCTTGTGCAAGTCCATACGTGTCCAGGTAACAAAAAAAGTCAGTTCTCCAACTAGAATGGAGTGTACTCTTAAAATTCCAACATTTCTAAAGTTATACTATGGCTTTGCTGAATTTAATTGATAACTTGAAAAGTCAGAAGTTCTGGTTGTCAATCCAAAATTCGTCCTGGGCAGGAAGTTAAGAACTTGGAATTAATCAAAATTAGTAAAGGCACTGCCTGAATTAAACATGATCGATCATGTACAGATGAATGAAATCTTCCCAGTAACTTTTGAGATATTTTGTGTACTTAACAGCTATCTTATTTTGCCTTGGGTCAGAATGCATGGTAAGAAACACAGGGAGAAATGTATACTTTTAAAATAAACATTTTATTTAAAGACAGAAATTTAAAAAAAATAATAGTTCAAAGTTCCATAATTTAAAACCCAGAATCTTTTTACTCATAGTCGTACAAGGTGCTCGGTCATAGATTCTGGGCACAATTCCCGTTTGAAGACTCCCGCCAGCAGGGAAACTGGAGTGCTTCTTGCGGACGCTAGGAACACCGTTCAGGTGCCATTCAATGGCACTTAAAACATTTTTTCCATAGGATCGGGCTTTACATTGGTCCGGAGAGGGGAAGGCACATTGCACTCCGGGGGAGGATTTGAGAGTACCCTCCTCACTACACTAGCCTCCGGGGTGTCAAGGGTATACTTCAGGGGAGGTGGGGCTCTTTCTTGGGATGGGGATTGTTTAGCTGATCTTCCCATCTTTAAACCTTTTAAAACTGTCTGTCAGCATGTCAAGATGAAAGCTATGAGAGTGAAAGTCTTCCCAACTTCAGCCTTAAAATGTTTAAAACTATCTGCCAGCAGGATAAAATTAAGAATCTGTGAGATGAAAGTAAAAGTCTTCCCTTTAATGAAATCTTTGAAGTGTTTTTTCACGGTCAATTTAATTTCCCGTTCTCTTTTTCAAGCCTGTGTGCATGCCTAGAAGCCTTAAAGCTTTGAACTCCATTGCTTACATTCAATTTTGTGAACTTCAAAAAGCCTCGATTGCCAGGTCCAGGCTGTTTCAAAGGAGGCCAAAACAGTTTATGTTTTCAAGAAGGAGGTAGATACAGCTCTTGGGGCAAAAGAGATCAAAGAATATTGGGGGGGTGGAAAGCTGGGACAGGATATTGAGTTGGATGATCAGCCATGATCAAAATGATTAGCGGAGCAGGCTCGAAGGGTCGAATGGCCTACTCCTGCTCCTATTTTCTAGGTTTCCATAAAATAGCTTATTATTTTTGACTCTTATATGTCCAGTGAATCACATATCTCAATTTAAACAACACAGCATTGGTGATCAACTGGAGGTTAGTAATACTGTAATATCTGTGAGTATTAGCCTGTAGACCTGTAATTTTACCAGTAAGTTTCCAATAAATGCAGATCATTATCGACAGAAGGACTTCTGCCATACTTTGAATCAGAAAATAATTATGCACATAAATGTAGTAAATATTTGGTTTTGGTGTAATGATCTTGGAATCCACCAAAACAAGTCATTTTAGTATTCATTCCAACAAATAGTCAAGACAGTAAAAATTAAATTAACATTAAATTACAGTTCAGTTGGATTTTCCATTCCTCATTTTAAAATTTTATAATAAAACCTTGATTAAACAAAACCCAATGTTCAAGAAACAATGGGTGAGATTCTCTAGCCTCCCCATGGCGTGTTTCTCAGCAGCAGGAGGCAGTCGGCAGTGGCCAGCTCCCGCCACTGTCAATGGTATTTCCCATTGAATTCACCCATGCCGCCTGGACACCTGTAGTGCGGGTGCACTGTCAGCAGGACTGGAAGATTCTACTGGCATGAACAGCTGGAAGAACTCGCCCTCTGCACTTCCTCCAAATGTATTGGAAAGGGCATACTGTTTATGGTCACTCATTGCACTGGCAGTGTTCGACAGCTCAGAGCGAGAACATCATGGTGTCGCCACTATTCAAAAAGCTATCTGCTATTAATTGTTTACAAAGGCGATGGAACATCTCCCATTTAATAATGAGAGATGAGGAAATGGCTGAGGAACTGAACAGGTATTCTGGGTTGGTCTTCACAGTGGTAGACACAAATAACATGCCAGTGACTAATAGAAATGAGGCTATGGCAGATGAGGACCTTGAGAGGATTGTTATCACTAAAGAGGGAGTGATGGGCAAGCTAATAGGGCTAAAGGTAGACAAGTCTCCTGGCCCTGATGGAATGCATCCCAGACTGCTAAAAGAGATGGCGAGGGAAATTGCAAATGTACTAGTGATAATTTACCAAAATTCACTGGACTCTGGGGTGGTCCCGGCGGATTAGAAATTGGCAAACATGACACCACTGTTTAAAAAAGATAGGCAGAAAGCGGGTAATTATAGACCAGTGAGCTAACTTCGGTAGTAGGGAAGATGCTGGAATCTATCATCAAGGAAGAAATCGCGAGGCATCTGGATGGAAATTGTCCCATTGGGCAGACGCAGCATGGGTTCATAAAGGGCAAGTCGTGCCTAACTAATTTAGTGGAATTTTTTGAGGACATTACCAGTGCGGTAGATAATGGGAGCCAATGGATGTGGTATATCTGGATTTCCAGAAAGCCTTTGACAAGGTGCCACACAAAAGGTTGCTGCATAAGATAAAGATGCATGGCATTAAGGGTAAAGTAGTAGCATGGATAGAGGATTGGTTAATTAAAAGAAAGCAAAGAGTGGGGATTAATGGGTGTTTCTCTGGTTGGCAATCAGTAGCTAGTGGTGTCCCTCAGGGATCAGTGTTGGGCCCACAATTGTTCACAATTTACATAGATGATTTGGAGTTGGGGACCAAGTGCAATGTGTCCAAGTTTGCAGACGACACTAAGATGAATGGTAAAGCAAAAAGTGCAGAGGATACCGGAAGACTGCAAAGGAATTTGGATAGGTTAAGGTGAATGGGCTAGGGTCTGGCAGATAGAATACAATGTTGACAAATGTGAGGTTATCCATTTTGGTAGGAAGAACAACAAAAGGGATTATTAGTTCAATGATAAAATATTAAAACATGCTGCTGTGCAGAGAGACCTGGGTGTGCCAGTGCACGAGTCGCAAAAAGTTGGTTTACAGACCACAACAGGTGATTAAGAAGGCAAATTGAATTTTGTCCTTCATTGCTAGAGGGATGGAGTTTAAGACTAGGGAGGTTATGCTGCAATTGTATAAAGTGTTAGTGAGGCCACACCTGGAGTATTGTGTTCAGTTTTGGTCTCCTTACCTGAGAAAGGACGTACTGGCGCTTGAGTGTGTGCAGAGGAGATTCACTAGGTTAATCCCAGAGCTGAAGGTGTTGGATTACGAGAGGTTGAGTAGACTGGGACTGTACTCGTTGGAATTTCGAAGGATGAGGGGGGGGATCTTATAGAAACATATAAAATTATGAAGGCAATAGATAGGATAGATGCGAGCAGGTGGTTTCCACTGGCGGGTGAAAGCAGAACTAGGGGCCATAGCCTCAAAATAAGGGGAAGTAGATTTAGGACTGAGTTGAGGAGGAACTTCTTCACCCAAAGGGTTGTGAATCTATGGAATTCCTTGCCCAGTGAAGCAGTTGAGGCTCCTTCATTAAATGTTTTTAAGATAGAGATAGATAGTTTTTTGAAGAATAAAGGGATTAAGGGTTATGGTGTTCGGGCCGGAAAGTGGAGCTGAGTCCAGAAAAGATCAGCCATGATCTCATTGAATGGCGGAGCAGGCCTGAGGGGCCAGATGGCCTACTCATGCTCCTAGTTCTTATGTTCTTATGTTCCAACAGGCTGCTTGCCTGTGTAGCTTTCACAGTGATCACATCATTCCATCAAACACATTCAGATAAAACTAAAATTTGCAAAATAATGACTCAATAACAGAACCAAGAATCAATTTGCTTCAAACCGAAAACAATAGCTGACACCCATCAGCAAACCGCTGCATCTGGTCTCAGTCAGGTCATGGATTTCATTGTTTAGTTTATTCCTAAATCACAGATCAACGTTCTCCACTGCACACATACACACATCAGGAATTTCTGTTTTTATTATTACATTGAGATGTCATGTGCTTCTGCACTCCTACCCCTTGATTTCAACAGTTCACTTCACCACACGCTTCAAAAACTCTTTCTTTTCAGCCTGGAACTTCCAAGTGTAAAATTCCCCAAGTCTGACCAGAACTATTAAATTAACAGAACACAACAGTGACATGGTATTTTTACAAAGATAATATTTTGTCTTTACCCCTCGCGTATTATGTGTGGGATATAGAGCTGGACTGCGCAATGTACATGTTTGTACTTTGGGCTGACTAACGTGCTAACGTCATTCACACTCACATGAGAATGAAAGCTCTATTGCAAAGGAGTCCAGCCAGAAGCTGTCATTCTGCTCTCAGCTGTTCTGCCCACCTCCTCTCCCAGCTGCAGCTCGCACTTAACACAACTATATCAGGAGCAGCATTATGACATTCCTTATAAAATGGAATTCCTGAACGCATGGGGCATCACGGTAGCACAAGTGGATAGCACTGTGGCTTCACAGCACCAGGGTCCCAGGTTCGATTCCCTGCTGGGTCACTGTCTGTGCAGAGTCTGCATGTTCTCCCCGTGTGTGCATGGGTTTCCTCCGGATGCTCTGGTTTCCTCCCAGTCCAAAGATGTGCAGGTTATGTGGATTGGCCATGCTAAATTGCCCTTAGTGTCCAAAAAGGTCAGGAGGGGTTTTGGGTACGTGGTTAGTGTGGAAGTGAGGGCTTAAATGGGTCGGTGCAGACTCGATGGGCCGAATGGCCTCCTTCTGCACTGTATGTTCTATGTAAAATCTTCCATCCTCGTTCATGACTGGGATTTCCGGTGCCACGGACAGGGGATGGGGTTTTGGCTGGAACGCCAAAGTTTCCATTCTTGCTCGCAAATGGGTCCAGCCGTGGACGAGACTGGAGATTCCCGCCTCTCGCCTATGCTAGATGGGTATTTTTCATATGCAACAAACTGTCCAATACTAGAGCAGAACAAGGCCATTGAGCAGGAACTGGAAGAACTAGGAATGAGTGGGGAAGAGTGCCTCCCTCTAAACTGTAGGATCGTTAAACATTTACTTTTGCTGGGGAGGATTTTCAGACAATGAGAATGCCTCCACTTGGGGTTGCAGTTAGAAGAGGAATGTGTCTTCTTGAGCACAGAAGTAGAGTGTTTCAGTGAAACCTGGAGGGGTTCCTCAGTGAAACAGGAGGGGCTTGCTGTAAAGAGGTGAGATTATTTTTAAGGGCAGAAAGTACTTTGCTGCAAGCTTGTTGCCTGAAAAATACTTTTTTTAAGTATTAAGTAAAACAAGAGTTACAAAATTAACTCGCGTGCACCCATACTTAAATGGAAACTTATATTTGTATACACCTGTAAAGTCTCAAGACACTTCACATCACCATTCGTGCAAAATTAGACCCTGGCCTCTTGGGGAGATATTATGCCTGATAGTCAAATGTCTGATTAAGGAAGTAGGTTTTAAGAAGCATCTTAGAAGGAACAAAGGGGGGTAGAGAGGGATTTCCAGAGCTTAGGCCCTGGGTGGTTGAAGACACTACCACCAATTTGGAGCAACTGAAGCCAGGGATCTGTGCGAGGCCAGAATTAGGTACATCACACAGGACTGTGGGACAGGAAGAGATTAGAGCTGAGGAGGGTAAAGGCCATGGAGTGATCCCAAAATATGGATGAGGACTTTAAAAATCAAAGGTGTTGTTTGATCAGGAATCATTGTAGGTCAGCAAGCATATAGTCAATGGACGAAAGGGACTTGTGAGGAAAGGGCCAGCTGAGTCCTGATGTCCTCAAGTTTACAGCAGGTCAAAGCTGGGAGGTCAGGAATGAATGTGTTGGTTGAAGTCTCGAGGTAACCTATGACATGAACGGGGGTTTCAGCAGCAGGTGGAAGAAATTGGAGGATACCTCGAGAGCCCACTGGAACTGCCTGCAGCAGTGGGTTCAGCATTCTAAAGGAGCCCATCTAGTTCTTAATTCAAGCAGACATCCTCGATTAGGAATTTGTTTCAAACATGAAATGAAATGAAATGAAAATCGCTTATTGTCACGAGTCGGCTTCAATGAAGTTACTGTGAAAAGCCCCTAATCGCCACATTCCGGCGCCTGTCCGGGGAGGCTGGTACGGGAATCGAACCGTGCTGCTGGCCTGCTTGGTCTGCTTTAAAAGCCAGCGATTTAGCCCAGTGAGCTAAACCAGCTAAAACATCATGAAAGTTTCATTCCACAGCAAACTAAATGCTGTTCCCGCTGTATAAAATACCTTCTCTGAGTTGTAGAGGGCACCTACACCTGATGAAGCTGATGCTTCCAACTTGAGGACATTTGCAAAATATCAGTAGGAAAATGCTTGAGCCTCTGTGAGTCCTTAGTTTATACTTCCTGCCCACACACACCTTTATGGTAGGTTGGCTTTGATGCATGTTGTCAACGGAGGGAAAATGGAAGCTCAGAAACTTTCAAGCAAACCCTTGTAAATTGCATTGTAGTGCCAAGATTACAAAAATCACATGGACTCAAAATATTAAATGAACACTGTCTGTGTGGAGTCTGCACGTCCTCCCCCTGTGTGCGTGGGTTTCCTCCGGGTGCTCCGGTTTCCTCCCACAATCCAAAGATGTGCGGGTTAGGTGGATTGGCCATGCTAAATTGCCCGTAGTGTCCTAATAAAAGTAAGGTTAAGGGGGGGTTGTTGGGTTACGGGTATAGGGTGGATATGTGGGTTTGAGTAGGGTGATCATGGCTCGGCACAACATTGAGGGCTGAAGGGCCTGTTCTGTGCTGTACTGTTCTATGTTCTATTAGCAGGGAAACCTGTGCCAACTGATGTAAGAAAACCCGTAAAAGTTAACGAATTTTTTAGGTTCAGTAACAGGTTGGAAAAATACGAGCAGTGCGAAAAAGCCGAAGCATTCAACATTCCCAATAAAATAAATCAACCGACAAATGTGAATACCACTTAATTATACAACTGATGTCCTGACATATTCTTGCTTGCTGACATTATGCATTATTAAAATTAAATGTCAACCACATATATATGTTACTTCAATACATATGTAAATTCCATACAGAGCCTTGTTTTTTTTTAGAAATAAACAACAGTGTACTCACAGTTTCAGAGAGTGCTGCTAATTTGAAATTCAAAGCTGGTGGAAGGAAAGAAAGCACTCTTTGCCTGGTCACAACCTGAAGACTCGGTATCCCTACCTCGGCTTTCCCTTCCCCACACTGTGCAACAAGTTGGCCCAAATTAATTTCCCTTCCCAGTACTTCCTCAATACCACTTGCCTTGTGGCAAGGTCTCCTCACTCAATTCACAGTCCAAGTACTACCCAGGACAACACCAGACCACTTGCAGGAATATCAAGCCAGCTAGAGGACAACAGCAGGCCTTTTATAAACACTGCACTCTGGAGGTAGATGGAGCGCAAATCATTTAAATGTTACTAAAACAGTACCATTATTTCTATGGGATGACTGCACTGTTTTTTTGGTTGTCCTCAATTCGGGGGACTCACAATATGATTTTTTTCAGCAGAAATGATTACACTGGCAATTGAGAAGCAGCGTGGATGATCACTGCCCTCTGGAAAAGCTGCAATCAATTATTCTTAACCCTAAATTGATGCCCATCATTAAATCTTGCAGCTATGCCTGATTTTCTTCCCACAGTTATTTGCAATAGTTCCATTATTTAATGAGGCTCATTAAATTGCAAGTGGAGTCAGTGCATGAACTGTGAGGGAGGGACTGAATGCCAGGGAAACATAGGTGTTCTTTGCATCCAGCATTGTTTCAAGCACAAGGTGAAAGGAAATAGCTAATTTTTGAATTTGCATATTATCATAATACTGCTCTACCTTGCCAAGTATTTTCAGATATTCAAAACTCTGAAGCTGCACTTTCCAGCCTAGCAGTATACTTTATCTAAAGTTCAAACTTATGTAAAGTAGAAAATTGAGTTTATTTGAACAAAGCAATTTTAATTTTCAGAGGACACCTTCTCGGTTTGTAGCTAAATTACAAAAAGTTGGAATTTATTTCAACATTGTTTTGGTTATTAACGTTTTAATTACTTTAATTGCTTCTACATTCAATTACTAAATATCAACATCAGACAATCAATGTGGAGAAGCAACTGATCTCAACAACTTCATTATCAGCACAATATTAGTTTACAATACCAAACAGGGTATTTTGGCGTCAAATTTATTTCAACATTTCAAAATCCATGTTTTGGATTTTATAGTCTCAACGGTGATGCACGGACTTCACAGTGATTCTGAATAAAACACTACCAGTGTTCTCGAAGGACTGAACATCATTGCCAGTAATTAGTCATCTTATTTAAGATGTGATTATTCAATTGGCACTTTTTGTGTGCAAAACTCTGCTGATGAAAACATTTTGTCTTCGAGCAGCAATAGCAATTTGCACTGTTTCGTCAATTTTATTCGGTCTATGTGAGATTCCATAACTCACTATCAGGATCAGAGAGAGAGAGAAAAACTGAACATTTTGCAGTCAACAGCTAACAAGAGGTCAACTAATTCCACTATGTAACCCTCGAATGATGTAGCACACTGCTTGTATCCAGCAGAGTTTGGTGGCTAATTATCTGGCATTCATTGCCTGCATGGCCATAGAACAAACAAGTATTCTCACTTCCGTATTCCAGAGCTGTTATGGAAGAAAGCTGGTTTCCCAAACAGAGGGTCGGAAGTTCAAATCCCAGTGTTGGCCAATATTTCAACTTCTCGGGCCCCGCCACACAAATATCAGTGAGTGAGAGGGAGCCACTGGGTGGAGCATTGCGGCGTTCAGACAAAATTTGCCATGAATGTTGGTGGCTTGGAAAAGTAAATCCCATGTTGCTAATTACTGAAGTGGCACTAAACACATTTGTGGAGTAACATGCGACTCAAAGTTGGGATCCTGTAAGGAAAAGAGAAAATGCACATTTTAAAAACTTTCTTCACTCTGGCCAATCCATTATTGCCAGGTGTGTCAGATGAGAGAGAGAGAGAGACCATCTTTTTGCATTCAACAATTTATATCCAGGTGAGGGACTCTTTATCCTTCATGTGTACTATCTCGCAAGCATTACTCCAACTATTCACTTGGAATGCAATGTGGATATGAAAACCTGAAATGGCTCCAGACGAAAGTGGAGCAGGAGTCCCTCCTCCTAACAGTCTCACCCAGAATTTATGAGTGCGATTTAATGGAAACTTTCCAAGTGTTATTTTAGGCGCAATTGATGGGGTGTTCATCGACATCTCCGTTGGCAAGATCGTACCATATTTAACACCATTTTGTGCCGTTAATGAGCCCCCACAAGATTCTCGTCACAACTGGTTGTTTCACCATCTGACTCGCCAGACTCGTGCCTAGGTAGCTCGTCGCTAACAAGGGGAGCTGCTTTTAAACGCTCTCTAGCCACTCACTCCAGTCAACACACAAGCATGGCACCTCGCAGACCTGCTCCTCACATTGGGGATGCTGACCTGGCCAGGTTTCGCGATGCAGTGGAGGCGAGGTTTTCCAGAGGGGATCGAAGGGCCAGCTGCAAGGCCACCAATACCGCCTGGGAGACAGTGGCAGCCAATGCGAGCAGCATTACCAGGAGGTCCACCGTCCAATGTCGGAAGACCAACGACTTCCACCGAGCTGCCAGGGTAGGTTACCACTCCTCAAATTCCCAACACCACCCCCTACCTAACAAATTACTGGCTGACACCTCGCACCCTTCCCATATCTTCGTGCTTGTTCCTCAACATCCCCAGGCATCCACAAGCACAACCCCTTCATGTCCAGTTGCTGCGCCCACATATGCCACCTGCCACAGACCCTCTTGATCCGTCAAGCGCGCGGCTCAAGGGCCTCTCTTTGTTCCCGCAGGAGAAGATAGCCACAACAGGCAGGAAAGGGCCAAGATGGCCCTCTATAAGGAGAACGTGGGGTTGATTGAGGAGAGAGCAGCCACCAACAGAGAGGTTGGCCTGCGCCACAGAGGTGAAGGTCCACTGCCCCTTCACCCAGATGTCCTGATTCAAGTGAGTTGTTGATATTAGACAAAATGATCCTTCCCTCTCACTCACCACATGTTCATTCCGTCGCAGGATCTTCATCTGATGTGGCTGGGCCATCCAATCTCCCCACCACCACCCAAGAGAACAGCTCGGACAAGAGCTCCGAGGAGACCACCATCGAGGCTTCACAGCCATCAACCCCACATTCCACCAGTGCAGAGACACACACCTTGGTGGGCGACATTAGTGGACAGGCTTCTGGAGCACAATCTGGTGAGCACCACACAGGTACTGATGTACATCAGTTGGAGGCAGGAACATCAAAAGGAGTCAGCAGTCGGAGGTCTGTTGGATCCCAGGGCTCAGCTGAGTCACAGTCAGATACCTCCATGGGACATTCGGCAAGGGCATCAAAGGCCACAGTGGACGAAAAGCAGCAGCCTGTCTGCATTCTGTGGACACACCTAGACGTAGGAGTAGATAACGGAGAAGCGCACTGGAGCAGTCACATGTTGCACCTAATACAGATGAAATCTGAATCATGTTAATTTTCACAACGGGCACAGCTGAAGGTGGTGTATAGAGCGCACCTTACAAGGGCGAGAATGTGCCGGCTCTATGGGGGGGTAGAAGATGTGTGTGAAATTTGAGGGGGGTACCCGCAAACCACTTTCATATGTTTTGGTCCTGTCCAAAGTTGGAGGATTGAATGAAGGAGGTTTTTAGGGTAATCTCCAAAGTGGTGCACGTGAAACTGGACCCGGGCCCTTGGGAGGCCATATTCGGGGTGTCGGACCAGCCGGAGTTGGAAACGGGCACGGAGGGAGACGTTGCAGCCTTTGCCTCGGTGGTCGCCCGAAGGTGGATCCTGTTAGGGTGGTGATCAACCTCTCCACCCTGTGCCCTGGCGTGGCGGGGGGACCGGCTGGAATTTCTGACGCTTGAAAAGGTCAAATTTGAACTGAGAAGGATGGAGGGGTTCTACAATTTATGGGCGTTATTCATTATGCATTTTCGATAATTGGTCACATTAAACATGGGGGGCATGGGAGCATTGAGGCGAGAGGGACTGTAAGTGTTAATGGTGACGATGGGTGATTCCTGATTCCTTTTTGTCATTTGTTTATGTTAATATGCGGGCTAATGTCTGGGGTTTGGTGGGAAGATGCGATCGTTGTTATTGATATGGGGATTGACATTACATTTGTTACTGATTATTGTTTATTGTAAATTTGGGAGAAAATGTGAAAAAGGAGCAAAATAAAAAATATTTTTTTTAAAACATTTTCACAACGGGCCTGACTGCACCCTCAACCCCTCAGCCCTTCGCTCACCCAAACCTCCTGCCCCGGGCACAGTGGTCCAAGATCAAATGTCCCCGATGAACACCCCGTTCAGAGGATGGTTGTGAACACTGTATGCAGAAGGATAGAGCATAGGCCATTCGGTCCATCGAGTCTGCACCGACCTACTTAAGCCCTCACTTCCACCCTATCCCCGTAACATAATAACCCCTCCTAATCTTTTTTGGTCACTAACGGCAATTTAACATGCCCAATCCATCTAACCTGCAGGTCTTTGGACTGTGGGAGGGAACCGGAGCACCCGGAGGAAACCCACGCAGACACAGGGAGAACGTGCAGACTCCACACAGACAGTGACACAGCGGGGAATCGAACCTGGGACCCTGGCGCTGTGAAGCCACAGTGCCATCCACTTGTGCTACTGTGTTGCCTTATAGGAGTCAGACCTAGTCATAAACTGAGGAGCACCAGAGCTAACCTCACAGCAAATTATTACCACTCTCCTACCTTGTATATTAACCCGCTGACAGTGCCAACACAGGCACATCACCCTGAGGTGATGTTACACAGATCTTTGGGGAGTGAAGCATGAGGTCGGGAGGAGGGGGTGGGGGACGGAAAAGGAGGGTCATTTGGGAGGCGGGGGGAGAAAGGAGGGGAATGTTAGGGGGGAGAAAGGAGGGGAATGTTAGGGGGGAGAAAGGAGGCGAATGGGGGTGAAGATGGGGATTGGGGGGGGGATGGGGAGGGTGAGCTGACAAACAAAGCCTCGCAATATGAGAAGCGGGAGAGGATAAACGCCTTTCTGGACCTCTGGGCATACCGCCGCCACCTGGCCTCCATTCTCTGGGTCCTCCCTGGGCACGTCCATCATCCCCTCCTGTAGAGGGCACAGTAGACCACCACAAAGCAGGAGACCTTCTTAGGGGCGTACTGCAGTCTACCATCAGAGCGGTCAAGGCATTGGAACCATATCTGTGGCAGTCCAACGCAACACTCAATGACAGCACGGCTGGCAACTTGGACCTCGTTATATCGGGTCTTCGCCTCGGTCTCTGGCTTCCGCTGTGGTATCATCAGCCAGGACCTCAGCTGGCATTCCTTAGCCCCCCAAGAGCCAACCTATCATCCTAGGGTGCTCCTCGAAGACACCGGGAATCTCCAAGATATAGCTTTCATGCACGCTCCCTGGGAAGCGTGCTGACATGTACAAGATACAGAGGTGGTGGTCACACACGATGTGAACACTCAGCAAGTGGACCCCTTTCTGTTAATGATGCCCCGGTGCGTACAAAGTGACATGCTTGCCATCAATTACCCCCCCTGGGCTAGGGGCATTCTGCTGATGGCGGAGAATCCTGCTGCCTGGGCATCTTGGTGAGCTTGGTCCAGCTCAAAGTTGATAGGTCTGCTACCCAGGCATCCGTGACCTCAAAGATGCACCTGTGGGCTGCAGCTTGTGAAATGCCGCACAAGTCCTCGCTCGAGCCCTGGAATGACTCGAAGGCATAAAGGTACAAGGCTGCAGTGACCTGTCACTGGGAGCAGGTGTCCTCCTCCTCCACGGGGTGCCAAGTCCGCGAGGACGTGACACAGGTGCCATACTGTCTCTCTCCTAAGACGGAGTCTCCTGCGGCACATGCTGTCTGTTATCTCCTTGAAAGGTCAATGGCGCGTTTACACCTTGGACCATCACTGCTGTCCCCCCCTGGGTTCCTCCTCGGCCTGATGGACGGCTGGGTTTGCAGGGTGTGCGGTGGCTCCCTGCACATGGGGTGATGCCTCCAGCCTGCGTCGACGCTGCTGCCTGCCTCAGCTGCCATCAGCACCTTGCAGGATCTACACCAACATCCAATTTGGTATCCGTAAAGAATTGGAGGGGGCAGACCAGCAAGCCCCTCAAATTCCCCAAGCCTCCCCCACCCTTATATGTCCCACCTTCTGTCAGTGCAACCCATCGAGGCAGTTGTGCTCAGGAACGCTGCTCTGCACACTCACCCCCTACCACATAGTAGACCCTAGGCCCCAGACAGGAACATTACAGAGTCCGTGCTCAGGTTTCCTCCTCTCCTGATCCATGCACTCACCCTCTGGTTGCAGGGATATCCCCAGTGCTGAAGCCCAGCGCTCGAGTGTTTGATTGTTGGGCAGCTGTCTCTATGGTGCTGATACTTTCAGAGGTCAGGCAAAGTGTTCAGGCTTCAAAGTTTCACACTAACCATTAAATCAACAAAGAAACGTCACTGTTCAATATTGGTATCAATACAAAGCTACATCAGCTTCAGATTCACAAAAAACACAACACACGGAAGTTGTCAATAGAAATGGAGGGCAAGTCTGAGAATGTGTTATCATGTCCAGAACCATGTCATAGAAATGATCTGTCCATCAGTATATGACTTGTTCCACATATCAGTGCCATTCTCCATCCAGGAACCTCATCTGTGCAGGCCTTCCCACAATCTCACTGGAACCAAATGCTGACATCCACATATTCCACTGGCGCTCAAAGTGCAGTTGAACATCCTTGACTTCCAGCGTGTTTAACCCACGGTGACGTGCCAGTTACATGCAGCACTCACCACACCAGCAATAAAAGCATCAGCAATCTGCAAAAGCATGTCTTCAACGGCTGTTGCAGGTTGCTCATTTGGAACAATGTCGTGCACCAGGTCCCACAGCATCTTCTTGCCTCAAACCAAATTGCCTCTGGACTCATACATCACCCCTGAGCCCGGTGTTCCAGGATCCAGGTATCTTAGATAAAAATTGTCCTTCTTTCCAGCTACTGAAAAAAGGAAGGAAACAGCAACAGCAGGCTCCAGGCAGCAGCAGCCACCAGCAGGAGCAGGCAGCATGCATAACCTGCGGCTGTGAAGTACTCTCACAACTAACAAGGCCAATTACTTATCTCTTCCTGTTCAGATCAATACCGATCTTCATCCCCAAGGCCTTCTTCCACAGCATTGACAAAATGATCATGGCGTTTGTGTGGGGCGAGGTAAGAATCTAAGAATCCCCAAATGAACACTTCAAAGGAGGAAAGCTATGGCCGATCTGGCACTGCCAAATCAACAATACTACCACTGGGCAGCTACGGCGATGGCCACAATGCGGTGGTTAAATCGCACCTAATAATAATAGTCTGTATTAGTGTCACAAGTAGGCTCACATTAACAATGCAATGAAGTTACTGTGAAGATTCCCTAGTCGCCACACTCCGTCGTCTATTTGGGTACACAGAGGGAGAATTCAGAATGTCCAATTCACCCAACGAGCACATCTTTCGGGATTTGTGGGAGAAAACCGGAGGACCCGGAGGAAACCCATGCAGACACGGGGAGAATGTGCAGACGCCACACAGACAGTGACCCAAGCGGGAATCGAACCTGGGACCCTGGCGCTGTGAAGCAATGCTGCGAACCACTGTGCCGCCCCTATATATTTACATTGTAACTATTGAATCACTGAAAAGCAAAACAGATTTTAAATCAATGCTGTAGCTGTATTGCACATGTATCATTTTTTCTCCTGATATTAAAGCACATTTCTGGATGAGGATCATACCGCACCACTTTGATAATCAACATCTGGCCAAGCTACAAACTTCATATTTTAATTTTTCAAATGGATTTGCAAACACTGTTCTAATTGATGCTTCAAGTTGGAACTAATATTCTGAGATAATTAAAATGCTTACCCTAGAGCACATAAACCACATTTTCATAAAAAATAAGAAATCCACTGTAGGTGTTTCTGAGGGGGTATAGTTTTACCACTTTACAATTAGGTTATTGGTGCTTCTGCCTTTCGCCATCTTCCTGCTCCCCCTACTTTTCCTTAAAATCCAACACGTTTGGAGTCCTTTCTGACTGGAAATATTTGCATACTGTAGTTCCTTTTTTTCCCCCTCTTGTGCACATTTGCTTATCCAGGTCTGACTCATTTACTAATCGCTAGTATTGCCTTTTTGGTTCTACAGGTCAATTTTTAAATTACCATCCTTTTTGATCTGCAAGTAATACCATTCCATCAAGCTACCACTAATTATTGCAGTACCTCGTCAAATTCTACAACAATCCCCCTACCACATTCTCAAGGAATTAATAATTATTCACCCTGTGGTAACCTGCATATCGCATTAAGAAGGTTTGGGCATTTTGATACTTATTTTTGATCTGAGAGAATACTACACTGAAAACCTTTGGAAGCAACCGAAACCCGATTTTCCATTTAATTTGTGGACAGACAATACAAAACCAACCACTAAATGGGATGTGCCGGAGATAAAACCAAAAACAGCATCTCATCAAGTAACATTCATAACATTCCTGGATATGAAAAGTACAATGGAGAATACAAGCTCGATTTATTTTTGAGAATTACTGTCGGTAGAGTCTTAATATTGTCACCTATTCCCAAGCTCGGACCTCAAAGCTCGGAAGCTTCAGTTTGATTTTGCAGCAGGAGCTAACTTGGCTCCAAGACTTCAGTCAAGTTTTTCAAATGAATATCCAAATCATTTACAAACTAGAAGATCATCATTGCTCATAGTGAGTCCAGACAGAGACAGCGAGTGTACGCAAAGCCTCAACAGCAACCATTCTTCCACTGTGTTCCCAGCAGAGCAAGAATGAATATGGGCACTATAAATTAAAAGCTTTTATGTCCAAAAACCTGCCAGCAGAAATAGGTAATCTGCCAAGAGGGATTAAAAGAAATGCATGAAAGATCTGCCAGTGGAAATAGTTGATCTGTTGCTTGTAGTGCTTGCACAAGATTGGGACTAGGATTTAATCAGTCCCAAAGTGCAACAGCAGCAGTTATCTCCGATTTATTTTTTTTAATTGAATGGGTTTTGAATTGGATAAGCAGCAACCAAAATACTCTCACAAAAACATTATACAATGAACTGTGGTTAAATATTTAACGTAGAACCTTAATAAATAAGCCAGTAGATTGGCACACTTCATAAACATTTTTTTTTACAAGCTGGAGACACACATTGCAGGCAATTTCCCAGCCCCATTCGCTGCAGACGCAAATATGGCCGCTAACTCTGATAAGACCATCATAACAGGTTTTCTGCTGGGGAGATCTCAGAATCTTCCCCGCCAGTGAATTAAACAGGTGTACGCCCAGCAATATAAACACCACTTCCGGGTTCTCCCCACGTGGCGGCACTAGTGATCTGCAACAGTCAATATGACCGCATGAGGTGGGGTGGAGGCCAGTGAAGCCCCCAGGTGGTCAGGGACATGGCAGTACACTGCCCCCTGGCACTGCCAATCTGGCAGAAGATCTGGTGGGAAAGCCTGGCTGTCGCCGGTTTTCAGTCAGAAACTGACACTTTGCCATGGTGGGGGGGAAAATCTGTCCATTATACAGCAGAAGCCATCCCCCCATGTGTGCTGCTTCACAAACCACATCAAAACTTCTCCATCAATCCAGTCTTCGGTGAAAATAATCTAATACTTAAATCATCCAAAATTACACTGAGAAAATAGCAACTGTCAGTTTGTGAAAATTAATCAGGTTTAACACTTCTGTCACCCTTCATGTCTTTCCTCAACAGGAATTAATGAGCAAGCCTTTGGCTTGGGGCCAGCATAGCAATCTGAGCCAGAGGTTCAGGGTTCAACCCTGATCAAGGTAGTCCCAACATGTAGAGACCAAAGCTACAGATTTAAATTCCAGGTTAACATCCAGCAGTATACTCATGTTCAGTGGCTGTAGGTACAAGATCCTACCCCCCACAGCATATTTGCAGGGGCCCAGGACAAGTTCCCGATATTTTTGACGAACAACCCTATCAGCTGGTATAAAAGTGGTTGTGGTCAAAGAAGAAATGGTCCCATTGTGGCCTGTCAAATTGTTTATCAGCCTCTGAATCCTTCTGCTACCAATATTCTCAAACTGAAGGGTATGAAATCACAAAGGACAAACACAACCATATATATGTATAAGTATATATGAAAGTACAATGTGGGTGTTGTTTTTACATTCTTACCCCAGAAATAGAACATACAGTGCAGGAGGCCATTCGGCCCATCGAGTCTGCACCGACCCACTTAAGCCCTCACTTCCACACTATCGCCATAACCCAATAACCCCTCTTAACCTTTTTGGTCACTAAGGGCAATTTATCATGGTCAATCCACCTAACCTGCACCTGTGGGAGGAAACTGGAGCACCCGGAGGAAACCCACGCAGACACAGGGAGAACGTGCAGACAGTGACCCAGCAGGGAATCGAACCTGGGACCCTGGCGCTGTGAAGCCACAGTGCTATCCACTTGTGCTACCGTGCTGCCCCGAAATGCAGTGAAAGTAAATTTTCTTTCACATATGAAAATATTTGAGTACTCTGCCACCTCTTGTAAAACATACATTCACCCAAGAATGTAAAACTAAAAGCTAATTACCAAAACGTTCATCACTACTGAAAAGAATCAGATAACAATAACTTGCATTATACAGCACCTTTAACGTGACATCCAAGGAGCAAAATTTAACTCCAAGCCACGCAAAGAGATATTAAGCAGATAGCTAAAAACATGGTCAATGAGGTGTTTTTTAAAGGGCACCGTAAAGGGGGAAAGTGAGTCAGAGAAGTGGAGAGGTTTAGGGAGGAACTGCCAAAGCTTAGGGCCTTGGAACTGAAGGCACGGCCAATAATGGTGCAGCAATTAAAGGTTGGGATGGTCAGGAGGTCAGAGGAGTGTTGTGGGGCTGGAGGAAATTACAGGTAGCGAGGGATGAGGGTATGAAGGTTTTGAAAATTTTAAGCTCAAGGTGTTGCTTAACTGGGGGCTAATGTCTATCAGCAAGCACAAGGTGATGGGTGAATGGGACTTGGTGTGAGATAGGACACCGGTAGCTGTGGATGACCTTAGGTTTACAGAGGATAGTACTTGGAAGTACAGCCAAGAGTGTTGAAATAGTTTTAGCAGCTGATGAGCTGAGGCAAGGGTGCAGTCAGGTAGTGTTAGAGGCAGAAATAGGCAGACTCAGTGATGGTGTGGCTATGGGAATAAGGAATAAATAGTCAATGTCTTTTGGCATATTGAGCTCACAATGCTCTTGCAAAACGAATAGCCAAAGGTGTGTTGTCTAACCAGTTATGACTTGTCATTATTGAAATTCTGCCAAGGAGACTTGCCTAAATAATTAGTTCACATTACATATCGGTCTTGTAGATTTTCTAATTTGAACACTTTCAATTCTCTGTCAATTTAATGCACTGAAGGATAATGGAAACTTTACATAATTCCTTCAGTGATACACACCATTCAGTGGACGCCAAACAGTACATAACTGTATTTGCATGTGAACTGTCCAATACACTGTATGCTGAGCTTGAAAAATGACTTTAAAAGCTCAAGAACATGCATTTACAGGTATAATGTATGAATAAAATGTTTTACCAGATAGCATCATTATGTTTCAACACAAAATAGGGCATTCAGCCCATTGCGTGCCAGTGTTTTTTCCACAGACTTCCTGCTCACTCTCCTAATCTTTAATATCCTTTTTCAAAATATTATCCAAATCTTTTTTTTTAAATTAAAGTATTGAAAGATCGCTTCAAAAAATGGTTCATTCCCAAATCCAGATCATTAATGTTTTGTAAAAACAGGTCCAACTTAAACCCCGATGGAACACCCACCACACTTTCCCAATCCATGAAACCTCTCTTTTATTTCTACCTTCTTGTGGCCACATTCTTCACAACTCCACATGACATTATCTTTATCAAATTCTCCTTTCTAAATTCATGTATCTACTGCATATCTTAGGATTCCTACATGGCAGAAGGTGGCCATTTGGCCCATTGAGTCCATACAGACCCTCTGAAAGGGCACCTCACCTCGGCCCACTCCCCCACCCCATCCCCATGGACCCTAAAGGGGCAATTTAGCATGGCCACTCCACCCAACTTGCACATCTTTGGACTGTGGGAGGAAACCAGACCACCCGGAGGAAACCCACGCAGACATGGGGAGAAAGTGAAAACTCCACACAATTATCCAAAGCCGGAATTGAACCCAGGCCCCTGACGCTGTGAGGCAATAGTGCTAATCATTGTGCCACCGTGCCATATATTTTCATTTACCCTGTTATTTCTTCTGAGAATGGTGAAACAGGACATTTTCATGAGAAATCCAAGCATAGCAGGTGTTGAGTAACTACTGTTTCTCCCCAGTGCTTAAGTATTTCATCCTATATGAATTCTACAACCTACATTTACACAGCAACTTTAACTTAAATAAAAAAAATCTCATGGAGCCAAAGGATGTAATATTTGAAAGGGTGAGGCAACAGCTTGGTACGGGAGGTTGTGTGCTGTGGAGAACTTGAAAGGGTGGGAGATCACGAAGTGATGGCCTTTCGGGAAGGAATTTCACAGCCTAGACCTTGGAGTCTGAGGCACAGCAGCCAATGGTGGGCTGAATGCACTAGGATAAGAAGAACATAGAGTTCTGGAAAGGCTGGACAGATGGAAGAATTTCCAGAGATCAGCAGGGGCACAGCCTTGATGTGACTTAAGCTGGACGATGAGAATTTTAAATTGAAGGCATGAAGGATCAAAAACCAAAGTTAGTCAGCAAGAGGATTGATAGGTGGGAAAAACCTGGCACAAGCAGAAGTGCTATTAAAAGTTGAATTTTACAAAGTGTGAAGGATGGGAGGCTGGTCAAGAGAGCACCGAAATAGTCTGCAGGTGAGAAAGAATGTATGAGAGTTTCAACATTGGATAGGTTGAGGCATTGGTCAAGAGGAGGCACGATGGGCGGGATTCTCCGGTCGCCAGGCATTCTCCATTGTACTCGGCCTGCCAGTGGCATTCCTGCGAAGGCCTGGCGTGAGAATCCAGCCCAATATCTCAGAGGTGGAAGTTGGCAGTTTAAGATGATGGAGAGGATAAGAGGCTAGAAACTCAGTTGTGGTTTGCAAGTACACATGTGTAAGTGTCTTTCCATGGTTTTGTCACCTTGCAGCATGTAATTAAGGAAGAGAAGAAGCCAACAATTTATCTTTGAGACACCTCAGATCTAACGGTGGTAGAGTGGAAAGAAATTCCATTGCTGGAGATGCTGTGGCTACGATTAGATAGCTAGGAGGAATCAAGGAAAGACATCTGAGCCAGATAACAAAGGTGTTGGGGGACGATGGTGTGCCCTTCCATATCAAAGGCTGCAGAGGACAATAAAGACAACAAAAAGAAATGTTGCCATGGTCACAATCACAGGGTTGCATTTTTGATTTTGATTTGGGCTGTATCACTGCTCGAGTAGAGATTACAGAGATTTAAATCTGATGTTGCCTGGTACGGAGGGCATTAGCTATGAGGAGAGGTTAGATAAACTTGGTTTGTTCTCACTGGAACGACGGAGGTTGAGGGGTGACCTGATAAAAGTCTACAAAATTATGAGGGGGAATGGACAGAGTGGAGAGTCAGAAGCTTTTTTCCCAGGGTGGAAGAGTCAATTACTAGGGGCTAGAGGTTTACGGTGTGAGGGGCAAAGTTTAAAGATGTGCGAGGGGGATTTTTTTTTTTTTTTTACACAAAGGGTAGTGGGTGCCTGGAACCCGCTGCCTGAGGAAGTGGTGGAAACAGGTACGATGGTGACATTTAAGGGGCGTCTTGACAAATACATGAATAGAATGGGAATAGAGGGATATGGAAGTGTAGAAGGTTTTAGGTTACACAGGTAGCATGGTTGGTGCAGGCTTGGAGGGCCAATGAGCCTGGGCTGAATTCTCTGTCCGCCGCGCAGATTTCTGGTTCAGCACACCGGTGGGATGCTCCGTTTCGCCGGCTAGTCAATGGGGTTTCCCATTGTGGGGCAGCCCCACGTTGTCAGGAAACCCTCGGCTGCCAGCAAAACAGAGCATCCTGACAGTGGAGAATCCAGTCCCCTGTACTGTACTGTTCTTTGTTCTGTAACATGGGAGTCATGGTAAAGATGCATATAAATTGGCAGGCAACATCACATTCAAGGAATCTGAAGTTAGTCTTTGCAAACTACTGCCTAAGCATTTGAAATTGGTATTTTTTGGGAAGGATGATGACAGTTGTTTTGAAAGGAAACAAACAATACCTGAGAAGCTGGAATCACTTGCACTGGACCAAGAGGTAAAGTTAGGTTTCAGTCGTTTAGTCGTCGTAGGATGAAGAAGCAGGTGGTGGATCTCATTGACAAAATGCCGGAGAGGCATAAAAGGAGACAAGATAGGAACTAAACCTGGAGGTTCAGGGTTAGGCCTAGGGGAGGGTGGAGGTTTGACTTAGTGGGTAAATGGAGGATGGAAAACGCAGTAGAAGCAACTGAATGAATGGTCTCAATCATAGTGACAAAGCAATCTACAAAATCCTTGCACCTTTTGGAGGGAAGGCCGACAAGGGCAAGGGATGGGGTTTAAGGAGACAGTAGTCGAAAAAAGCAGGGTTTTCTGTTTACACTCATGGAGTGAACAGTTTAGGCAGCGAGTGAGAGCTGGTAGCTGTCAACCTGGTCCAGCTAGATCTGGTGATGGATGGTTAAACCAGTTTAGCATCAAGTCCATGTGCTTGAAGCAAGTGGGAGCCATATTGAGAGGAACAACCAACTGGAAATGAGCATGTTTTACTGGAGACAAGGACAAAGGTGAAGGTGAGGGAGTGCTTTACCAAATCATCAGGTGTAGAACTATTGTGGTGAACAGAAGATTGAAAGCTCAGCTGTTGCAAGTTTGAAAGTGTAGTGGTGTGTGACTTGTAGGGTGGGAGTATAAGAGGAGTGGGCGGGAGTATAAGTGTAGTGGTAAGTGTTGTGGTGAGCAACTTGAGGGGTGGGAGTGTGAGTGTAAGTGTAGTGGTGAGTGACTTGAGGGGTGGAGTAGAAGTATAGTGGTAAATGTGGTGGGGAGTGAATTGAGAGGTGGAAGTATCAGAGTGCAGTGGTAAATGTAGTGATGAGTGAAAATGAAATGAAAATGAAAATCGCTTATTGTCACAAGTAGGCTTCAATGAAGTTACTGTGAAAAGCCCCTAGTCACCACATTCCGGCGCCTGTCCGCGCTGGTGACTTGAGAGATGGGAGTATAACAGGGTAATGGTAAGCGACTTGAGGAATGATAGTAAGAGTTCCTTTTAGTTGTGAATGCAGGAGTGGTGTTGGAAGGGTGCAGGGGTGGGTAGGTGATGTTGAAAATAAGGAATTCTGGTAGTTTACCACCATCAGAAGTAACTATTGGCCTATAACTGACTGAATTAGCTCTGTCTCCATTTGAGGAAGGGCCTCGCATTTGTCATCCTCACATTCTTTGATACAATTTTCTGTTTTTGCATAATTTTGACAAATCATAGCAAGAGCTTTTGCTATTTCTTCTTCAAATTCCCTTAAAATCAGTCTTAAACTATCAAGACATTGTGATTTGCTGATGCTAAAAGACTTGCATAATGCATTTTCCAACCAATTAAATACCTTTGAGGTGTAATCACCCTTGAAATGTAATGTTAAAAGAGTATTTTATCCAGTAACATATTTCTTAAATTAAAGCCTAAATTGTCAGGCTCCAAAGGAGTGAGCCCCTGCTTCCAAAGGAGTGAGCTCCTGCTTCCTCCTCATCTCTGAAAACTAGCATTGAGTATACATTCAGTAACAATTTTGCCAGATATGCATTCCCTTCTGCAAGCCCGTCTCTCTCCTGAATTGGCCAAGAAAACGTGTCATTGTCCTTTCTGACTTTGATCAGTTTCTCTCTTATCCTTTATAGAATATCCTTTTTTTTTGCAATATACATGTCGCAAATTAAGGAGCCAGGTGGCTTTGTTAAGCCACGTTATAAATAGGGGGGGGGGGGGATAAGTGCATCAAAATTAAGTGCATAATTTTCTCGGGACGAAGGCCAAAATCTCTTAATTTCAAAGGAGAACCATTCAAATGAAAAGCGGACTCGGTGGAAAGCAAGTTAGGTGTAGAGCACTCACCCTGAAATGGGCAAAGTTGCAGTGTCAGACTCGGAGACTTGGACTTCCATCGCCGCTGAAGCACAGGGGACAAGTTTTACAGCAGTTCCACTCCAGCCTTGTAAAGTTGGCGCGTCAGCAGTAAAGGAAGTTTTAACCTCCACTTTGTTGAACTGTAAGAGGAAATAAGAGTAAAAGGATTAAGACAATTTTGTAATAATCGCTAATGAATTCATGTATCTGTGGCTTATGGCATTGCTGCAAGACAGAAAGCTGGGTTTGGAAACGTACAAGAGTGTGTGTGTGGATTTACCACCCTCTGCCCTTTCACATACCTCAGTGTGCTGAAGGGTTTACTTAGTGTTCAGGGGGATGTCTCTCTCGCTCTGATCCGGCTCAGCTTCTTCCGCAGTCTTCAGAGCCAGCCTCAGCCTCAGCGCGGCGCCGATCGCTCTCCTTTCGCAAACACAAACATTTTCAAGCCATGACATGTGCGAGAACTTGCCCACTCCCAATCAAACTTTCCAGGATCCCGGACACAGCAGCTTCAGCATTCCCTCCTGCCCCCACCCTCCTGCTTCTCACAACAGCACCATCCGAAGCACCCACTCATTGCCAAAGGGGCATTTGCATATACATCTGCACACACACAAAACTCGGTTTTGTTTTCCTGGTTCGCGGAGTTTCTGTTCACTCCAGCTGCGCTTTTCCATTCCTGCCACTAGGAAGCGGGAGAGATTTGCAGGCAGGGATTCGCGGCTTCCACCTGTAATTAAAGCAGAGCCGGACCCTGCCAGGTTTTCAGTGTGCTGGTCAAAATGAATAGGATGTACCGGGTAGCCGAAAAAGTATCACTCCCTCCCCTCTCCTCTCCCTACATGTCGAAATGCACTTTCAGCATTTTGTTTCACACTTGATCACCATTGAGGCCCAATATTTAAATTCGGAATTCAAACAGCGTGCAGTGCAATTAGTTCTGGGTCTATGCAGCAGCAACTTTTAACTTTTCTCCAACAACAGGAGGTTTTCATCATTGCGGTGAAGAATTTCACTGCTGTTTTGTGTCCAGCCTCCTCCCTTTAAGATTTGGGAACTACTTTTTTTTGGAAGAGCCGGGCCCGATTATAGGACTTTCGTCCATTGCTGCCGTTCGAGGCTATAAAAAAAAGTCTGCACTATTCCCACTAGTTCCCCGCCCCCGCCCCCGATCTATTGGAAAAACGCCTTCTTGAGCGTGTGGGCGAGAAGAGGTCACGTTAACATCCCATACTGTATGTAGGTGATGGCTTGGATCTGTGCTTTAGAGCAAGGTGAACATGCAGCAAAGTGTCAGCATATCACTGCTACCCCCATGACTTTAAACACTCCCCTGTATTTCTGTGCATTTCCCAGGCCACTCCTTCTTTCCACGGTACAGAATGTGCCATGGATCACTTGATACAACTTCCTCCGAAGCCAGTCAGCTCTGCATTTCGACCAGCGAAAATGAATTTTCACTTCTAAATATTCACCGGGATTCTGCAAGGAACAGCAGGAAGTTATTCCTGCAGTAGACATAACCAATGCGTGGACCTCGTGCTTTAGAATTTTTTATCCAACAAAACTTTTATTTGAATTGCTAGATTAATGGAATATTCCCAACTAAACCTTGGTGCGGAATTCTTATTTGAACCATTTTCGAAGTCGTTTTCCTTGGTCTCGCACGCCCCCATTCTCCTGACAAATGCTACCACTGCCACACAAAGCTACAGTCATTCTATTGATATGGGGGAAATGCACTTTTACGCCGCTTCATCTCTACCTAGTGGCAAAGGGCGCGACTGCAGCTATGACTCAGCCGCACATGCGGATAGAGGGCATGGCAAAATAAGGGCAAAGCCACGGGAGATCCAATTGCTGATACCTTGTTTTACGGACGAACAAGGTGAAAAATTCGAGCCTGCAGAGCTATTATGAAAGTTGGCGGTACTCTGGATGGGTCACACAATGCTGCCAGCTGCTGCCTGCATGACACCCTATCGTGGGAAGGGCACACACATGGGCACCCCATACATACAACACCTGTTGTCTGGAAAACTGCAGTTCTGTAGGAAGGTTGTGATTTCACTGGAGAGGGTGCAGAGAAGATACATCAGGATGCTGCCTGAGATGGAACATTTGAGCTATGAAGAGAGGCTGGATAGCTTCAAGTTGTTTTCTTTAGAGCTGAGGGGGCGCCTAATTGAGGCGTAGAAGATTATGAGGGGTATGGACAGGAAGGGATAGAAAGTAGCTGTTCCCTTTAGTTGAAGGATCAATAACAAGGCGGCATAATTTTAAGATGAGGAGCAAGAGGTGTAGAGGAGATTTAAGGAAAAGTTTTATCACCCAGATTTGGTGCCCTATTTGCAAACTTGGATCACACAGGACTGTTCATTGCACTTGTTTGTCACTCAGCAAATAACATTCTTTCAGCTGCAGGAGGAGTCCAGCAATAGAACACAGTGCAGAAGAAGGCCATTCAGCCCATCAAGTCTGCACCAACCCACTTAAGCCCTCATTTCCACCCTATCTCCATAACCCAATGACCCCTCCCAACCTTTTTTTGGTCACTAAGGATAATTTATCATGGCCAATCCACCTAACCTGCATATCTTTGGACTGTGGGAGGAAACCAGAGCACCCGGAGGAAACCCACACACGGGGAGAACATGCAGACTCCTCATAGACAGTGACCCAGCAGGGAATTGAACCTGGGACCCTGGTGCTGTGAAGCCACAGTGCTATCCACCTGTGCTACTGTGCTGCCCTAAATATTGTGCTGCCCTTAACTAATAGCATTAGTTAAATGACCAGGCTTCTAATTTAGCTAATTTGGAATAACAGCTGCTGTTGCAATTTCTCTGGAAGCAATGTGCAATGGGCGAGATTCTCCGCACTCCCGACGGTGCGGAGAATAGCGTGGCTCGTAAAATTTTACGGCCACGCTGTTCCGACGCCCTCCCGCTATTTCCCCCCCCCCCCCCCACGCCCAACTCCCGACACGAATCGCTGCCGCCGTTTTTTTACGGCCGGCAGCGATTCACAGCTGATAGATGGGCCGAGTTCCCAGCCCTTTACGGCTGTTTTTTACGAACGGCAAACACACCTGGTCTGGCCGTTCGTAAAAACGGCCGTAAACGCTCGCATTTTATAACCATGGCACCGATTGGCACGGCAGTACCACGGCCGTGCCAAGGGTGCCATGGGCCCGCGATCGGTGGGCACCGATCACGGGCAGCGGGCCCGATGCCCGCGCACTATTTGTCCTTCCGCCGCCCCGCAGTATCCATTCGCGGGGCGGCTGAGTGGCATCCCGGCCCGCGCATGCACAGGTTTCGCGCAAATACGCGATGATGTCATCCGCGCATGCGCGGGTTGGAGTCTTCCAATCCGCGCATGCGCGGCTGACGTCATATGACGCGTCAGCCGGCGCTAACTCGGGCAAGCGGGCTTAACGAAATTCGTTAAGCCAGTGATGCCGGAGCTTACGGCGTCGGGCTGCTAGCCCCGACCGGGGACCAGAATCGGTTCCCGGTCGGGAAGGGGGGGGCTGGCGTCAAACCCGCCTGGATTTGACGCCAGCCTTACGATTTCTCCCCATATGGGAGAATCTCGCCCAATGTTTTTGGAGGTGATGCAGTGAGTTCCTGCATTTGACAGGAAGTACTACTGCATAGTCACAGGGAGGGCTGAGGATTTAGTTACCTCATCACACAAAGGCTGCAACTGCCCCTGAATCTGCAGCGTGACAGAGCTGGAGCAATGCTGTGGGCGACGCTCTCTACCTCTTCTTTCTGGATCTGCAGTGGCTGTTCTTGTGAGAGCAGGAAATCAGGAAAGATGCCTACCCCAGCCGAATAGCAAATAAATACAGTACAAGCTGTGGGTATGGGGCTCCCATCATTGGAATGGCAAGGTGGACTATCTAGAAGTTAGACCGGTGTCTTGAATGCTGATGGGTGAGTGTTGGAGCTGTGGTGTATTAAACAGCATACAAGGCTGATGGAGCAGTGGGTAGGAATTATATTAGAAAGGTGCATTCACTGTCCTTGATCGCCTGCAGCAAGTTATTACATGTCTTTTTGCAAAGCTCCCAGGTCCTCAGGGCCTAACTCTGGGAATTAATCTTCCAGGTCACAGGCTTTCACTCCATCCTGACTGGTCCTTGAGGGACTCCTGATCCCTGCAGGAATTTGGATTCTCTCCTCCCATCCATCTCCACTACTAAGGCCCCAAGCAATGCATCTATGATTCTGCGAAACCTTTCTCTGTCCTATTTTCCTTGCTTAGAATTGAAGTACTAAGCAGCGTAAGGTAAGCAGCCTTCTCGATATCCAGCGTATGAGGTGCCAGCGTAAGGTTTGTGTGTTGCCTACCTCCGTGACAACAAGCATGAGCAGGACATGAATCGCAAACCCCTGTGCCTTAAAAAATAGCATGGACTAATTATTAGCTCTGCAAACTTAGGCCAAAATGTTATGTTCCCCCAGCAGTGGGTTCGGGGTAAGGGGGGGCAGCACGGTAGCATTGTGGATAGCACAATTGCTTCACAGCTCCAGGGTCCCAGGTTCGATTCCGGCTTGGGTCACTGTCTGTGAGGAGTCTGCACATCCTCCCTGTGTCTGCGTGAGTTTTCTCCGGGTGCTCCGGTTTCCTCCCACAGTCCAAAGATGTGCAGGTTAGGTGGATTGGCCATGCTAAATTGCCGTTAGTGTCCAAAATTGCCCTTAGTGTTGGGTGGGGTTACTGGGTTATGGGGATAGGGTGGAGATGTTGACCTTGGGTAGGATGCTCTTTCCAAGAGCCAGTGCAGACTCGATGGGCCGAATGGCCTCCTTCTGCACTGTAAATTCTATGAAATTCTATGATATGAAATTGCATGACAGAATTCCCTCCCTATTCCTGCCCACTGGGCTTGTGGTTTCATGTTGGGACTGCCAGAGCCTGAGATGGGAAACTTGCCCTTGCCGTAATTAAGGCCCTAAAGTGGCCTCTTAATACTTCATATAAGGGCCTTTTTCCATCCAGCCTCAGTTTTTAGGCTGGCAGGTGGATGACAGGTCAGTGGGGGAAGAAAAGCAAAGAACAATGTTAGATCTTGGTTGGGGGGGTGGGGGAGGGTGGGGGTGGCTGGTGTGTGGGCCTTGCATCAGAAGTCCCTTTCTGACTGGACGTGCCCTTCCCTTAACACTCAGTGACTTCTGGGCATCCCCATGTGGTCTATCCTTAATGGGGTGGAGGTGGCAGAGTGGTATTGTCACTGGACTAGTAAACCACAGACCCAGGGTAATGTTCTGGGACCCCGGTTCAAATTCTGCCACTGCAGATGGTGAAATCTGAATTCAATAAAAATCTGGAATGAAAAGCTTAGTGATGGCCATGAAACCATTGTCGATTGTCATAAAAACCCATCTGGTGCACTAATGCCCTTTAGTGAAGGAAATCTGCCGTCGTCCTTACCTGGTGTCACCAGATCCACAGCAATGGACTGTTAACTAACCCCTCAAGGGCAGTAAGGGATGGACAGTAAATGCTGGCCCAGTCTGCAATGCCCACATCTAATGATAAAAAAAATCCCCCGACACCAATTATCTCCCCATGTGACACCTCCA
Organism: Scyliorhinus canicula; assembly: GCF_902713615.1. NCBI lineage: Eukaryota > Metazoa > Chordata > Chondrichthyes > Carcharhiniformes > Scyliorhinidae > Scyliorhinus > Scyliorhinus canicula. The sequence goes on from NC_052147.1 coordinate 227,896,915, forward strand.
GATGTTCCCTCCCCTGGCGACCCCTCAGACGTTCCCTACCCTGTGACCCCTGCTACTAACCTGTCCACCGGGTCCCAGGACTTAATTCCAGGCATCTCCCTGCAGTGCCTCTTCCGGCCACTGCAGCGCTGTGTCTGGAAGGATTGGAGAACTGCTGGCAATTCTGACTGCAGCTCCCCAAGGCAGGACTACCTCCCGAGTGAGGACAGATGTCCCACATTATGCCAACCGACACTTGTTAGACTGTAATCTGGCTTTGGGGCTGCTGGTGCTGTTGGGGATGCGTTCTCCGCCATCCTAAAAATACATGCTGTAATGAATTTCTAGTCAATTCTTATAGTTAAAAACATGGAGTAAAGGAGGTGAAGCAGTGTTAAAGGATGTAGGGTAATAGGACAATAGCATGCAGGCATACGCCTGCCTCCACTAATAAATTATTATGTTGTTCTTATATCTTACATTACATTGATATTGTTTATAATACAAACTCCGAAGCTCAGATTTATGACAGAATCTACCTCTGTTAGCTAGTCATTCAGCAAGAGGCCTCCAGTGAAGGGACGATTACAAAGTCTAATCAGGGAAACACTTCTGTTTTCAAATTTGCAGCTTTTTAAAATTTCTGTTTATAAATCAACACCTCCATTCTAGTGAAGCAAAATGCAGCAATGCTAAAGTTAGCATCTAATTCTGAGTACTCACCATAACCAAAATAAATTCAAATCAATTGTGTGGCAGACACATTGACAATTTAGGTGTCGAGATCTAGGTTCTCTATCTCCCTCCTTTCCCCTGACTTATCGTTGTTTGAGATCAGATCCATGGTCATGTCATCAGCAAACTTGTCGATGGAGTTGGAGCCGAATTTTGCCAGACTGTCATGTGTGTATAGGGAGTATAATAGGGGGCTAAGTAGGGGCCCATTAACTCTGTTTTTCTCTTCCTGTGGGGATACAAGCCTGGGGGCCCTGGTAACGGCGCCGTGGCCGCTCCCTCCCACGAGGTATACCACGAGTCCGGTGGTGGCGGCTACCCTCAAGATTTGGGGGCAGTGGAGGCGACATAGGGGAGAAGTGGGGGGCTCGATGGAGGCTCCGTTAAGGGGGAACCATAGGTTCGTCCCGGGGAACATGGATGGGGGATTTCAGGGTTGGTACAGAGCGGGCATCAGACAGCTGAGGGACCTGTTTATCGACGGGAGGTTTGCGAGCCTGGGGGAGTTGGAGGAGAAATTTGGGCTCCCCCCGGGAAACATGTTTAGGTATCTGCAGGTAAAGGCATTTGCTAGACGGCAGGTGGAGGGATTCCCTGCGCTTCCCGCAAGGGGGGTGAGTGACAGGGTGCTTTCGGGGGTCTGGGTCGGAGAGGGGAAGATATCCGATATCTACAAGCTTATGCAGGAGGTGGAAGAGGCATCAGTAGAGGAGCTGAAAACTAAGTGGGAGGAGGAACTGGGGGAACAGATCGAAGACTGGACATGGGCTGATGCCCTGGAGAGGGTTAATTCTTCCTCCACGTGTGCGCGGCTTAGCCTCATTCAATTCAAGGTGCTGCACCGGGCCCACATGACTGGTATGAGGATGAGTAGGTTCTTTGGGGGTGAAGATAGGTGTGTCAGGTGCTCGGGGAGTCCAGCGAACCATGCCCATATGTTCTGGGCATGCCCGGCACTGGAGGAGTTCTGGAAGGGGGTGGCGAGGACGGTGTCAAGGGTGGTGGGATCCAGGGTCAAGTCAGGCTGGGGACTCGCGATTTTTGGGGTTGGGGTGGAGCCGGGAGTGCAGGAGGCGAAAGAGGCCGGTGTGCTGGCCTTTGCGTCCCTAGTAGCCCGGCGAAGGATTTTGCTACAATGGAAGGATGCGAGGCCCCCAAGCGTGGAGACCTGGATCAATGACATGGCGGGTTTTATTAGACTAGAGAAGATCAAATTCGCCCTAAGAGGATCGGTACAAGGGTTCTTCAGGCGGTGGCAACCTTTCCTCGACTTTTTGGCTCAACGATAGGGTACTGGGACAGCAGCAGCAACAACCCGGGGGGGGAGGGGGGGACGGGGACAACGACTATGTTTGTTTATTTTATTTAAATTTGATTTACTTAATTTTAATTTATGGTTAAGTTCTCTTGTTGGGGGGGGGGGGTGGGGGGGGATGGGATACATGTGTTGATACGGTTTGGGGGGAGTTGCGGGTGTTATGGGGTAGTTTGTTGCATATTATTGCTTGTTGTTATATTTTTATATTTTCTGTAAAAAATTCCAATAAAAATTATTAAAAAGAAAAAAAACTCTGTTTTTCTCTCACTCTCTTTCACTCTTAGTTTAATTTGCAGCTTTAATGTTTACAGGATATTTACAGTGCCAGGCCTGAGACTGCAAAGCAGAGCAGGAACACTGGGTGGGATTCTCCAATAATGGGGCTATGTCCCCAGGCCAGCGTACAAATGCTGGCGAATCACTCTGGACTTTGCTGAAGAAAGTCCTGAGTGATTTGCCTACCTGCAGAGGTGTAGCAGGGCCCCAGAGTGCTCCTCGCAGCTCTGGCTGTGGATAAGGGGCGCTGCACCTCCGGTCGGGAGTCCGCGCATGTGCACGGCGGTAGCCTGCAGCGGCCGCCCCGTGGGACATGGCGAACTCAGTGGCATCAGAAATGTAGGCCCCCCCGAGATCGCGCGTGCCCGTGAGTCCATGACACCCGGTTGTCCCCCTGGCCGTCCATGAGACCCCCCCCCCCAACCAGGGTGGCTGCAGCCACCACCGCCGGCCGAAAAGTGGTTAGAACCACGTGATCGAGAACTTGGCCAGTTTTCCTAGGGGAATCGCGGGGGGGGGGGCCTCTGTCAATAGCCCCCTACCCGTGCTGCATAGTTCGCGCACGATTCACGAATGATTCTCCGGGGACTGGAGAATCGCGGATCAGATTTTGTCGTAAACACCCATTCTCCGCCCACTTGCTGATCGCGATTTCAGCCCAGAGGCTCGGAGAATCCAACCCAGGGTTTCAGAGTTGTGGATATCCCAAGTTTGCTGTTATTTCCAAAGTATCTGGTATTACTTTATTTCTGATTCTACCTCTGTTTTCAAAATTAAAGAATATTATTTAGCTTATGAGGAAAGTACTACTCAAGGTTAAACAAGTTACAATACTAATAACCTGTTGTAATCTCTTTAAAAGGTAAACTAAAAGAATAAATTCTGAACCAAGCCACCTCATAAAAATTCAAGGTTGATACGAGTGATTCCCTCCACCCTGGAAACCTCGGATGAATTTGTATCTGAGATCACCACTGGAGACGTCAGAGCAGCCTTCTCGAAGGTCAACCCATGGAAAGCCACTGGCCCGGATGGAGTACCCAGACGAGCACTCGGGTCTTGCGCGGATCAGCTGGCGGGGGTATTAATAGACATCTTCAACCTCTCTTTACAACAATCTGAGGTACCTATCTGCTTCAAGAAGACAATCATCATCCCTGCACCAAAGAAAAGTCAAGCAGCGTGCCTTAATGACTATCCAGTGGCTCTGACATCCATAATTATAAAGTGCTTTGAAAGGTTAGTCATGGCATGAATCAACTCGAGCCTCCCGGATTGCCTTGATCCACTACAGTTTGCCTACCACTGCAACAGGTCCACAGCAGACGCCATCTCCCTGGCCCTGCACTCAACGCTGGAACACCTAGGTAACAAATACATCTATGTCAGACTCCTATTTATTGACTACAGCTCAGCCTTCAACACTATTATTCCTACGAAACCCATCTCCAAACTCCATGGCCTGGGCCTCGGCTCCTCCCTCTGCGACTGGATCCTGAACTTTCTAACCCACAGACCACAATCAGTAATGATAGGCAACAGCACCTCCCCCACGATCATCCTCAATATCGGTGCCCCACAAGGCTGTGTCCTCAGCCCCCTACTATATTCCTTACACACCGATGACTGTGTGGCTAAATTCCCCTCCAACTCGATTTTCAAATTTACTGATGACACCACCGTAGAGGGTCGGATTTCAAACAATGACAAGACAGAGTACAGGAATGAGATAGAGAATATGGTGAACTGGTGCAACAACAATAATCTCTCCCTCAATGTCAATAACAGGGGCTGTTTAGCACAGGGTTAAATCGCTGGCTTTGAAAGTAGACCAAGGCAGGCCAGCAGCACTGTAACAACCTCCCCGAACAGGCACCGGAATGTGGCCATTAGGGGCTTTTCACAGTAACTTCATTTGAAGCCTACTTGTGACAATAAACGATTTTCATTTCATTTCATTTTAAATGAAGGAAATTGTCATCGAGTTCAGGAAGCGTAGTGGAGAACATGCCCCTGTCTACATCAATGGGAACAAAGTAGAAAGGGTTGAGAGCTTCACGTTTTCAGGTGTCCAGATTACCAACAACCTGTCCTGGTCCCCCCATGCCGACAATATAGTTTAGAAAGCCCACCAACGACTCTATGTTCTCAGAAGACTAAGAAAACTTGGCATATCAGCTTCGACTCTCACCAATGTTTGCAGATGCACGATTGAATGCATTCTTGCTGGTTGTATCACAGCTTGGTATGGTTCCTGCTCTGTCCAAGGCCACAGGAAACTACAAACGGTTGTGAATGTAGCCCAGTCCATCACGCAAACCAGCCTCCCATCCATTGACTCAGTCTACAATTTCTGCTGCCTCAGAAAGGCAGCCAGCATAATCAAGGACCCCCCCCCACACACACACACACACACACACACACACACTCCGGACATACTCTCTTCCACCTTCTTCCGTTAGGAAAATCATACAAAAGTTTGAGGTCACGTACCAACCGACTCAAGAGCAGCTTCTTCCCTGCTGCCATCAGTTTTGAATGGACCTACCTTGTATTAAGTTGATCATTTCTCTGCACCCTAGCTATGACTGTAACAGTACATTCTGTAGTCTCTCCTTCCTTCCCTATGTACGGTATGTGTTGTCTGTATAGCATATAAGAAACAATACTTTTCACTGTATACTAATACATGTGACAATAATAAATCAAATCAAATTAAAGAGCGTCTTGACTATATTTTCACATTGTCTTTTCCTGATCCAAGTTGCATAATTTCAGTCAGGACTAGATGTTAGAAGGCAAGAAACAACGAGTATTACGTAAGAAAGCATACTTTAAACAATATAAATTTCAGTGATGTTCCATCCCATTGGACTTGTTGGTATGGTTGCCTTTTCCAGTTGACTGTTCTTCAACCACTGGAAATTTGTTCCGCCAAATTACACAGCTGTCGCAGTAAGAGGTTGTTGGGGTTGTCTACCATTTCCTACTTTGTGGTATTTTGGCTAGTTCATTTAAATTTCATTTTTAAAAATGGACCAGATTAATATCTGTCAGATGAAAGGGAAACCACTATTGAGCATGTCTGCTGACACTGTGGTAACTGTAAACGTTTCAACTGAGGCTTGGACATATGTTTTGTGTGCAATAAACTATATAGAATTTCAAGTGACCAGTAATTAAGGACTCTTTCAGTCTATAACTAGCAGCAAAGGAAAATCTCAGAGAAAAAGCTCAGCAACTCTGCTTGCCAAAATACAACAGTAGAAAGAATGAAGGCAATTTTTGGATTAGGATCTGAAAAATATCCTCTTCTTCACAGATTCATAGAGGTGCACAAGTTGAATTTAGGCTTCAATATTTGTATTGTGGCCGATCAATCTACATTTGGCTGATATCAATGGGCGCAAAACAAAAATCCCGCAGCTGGTATTGTGTGGGAGGTGTGTGGACACTTAAGGCGCTGGATACATAGCTGGTTCTCAAAGTTCTGGTTTACTAGAATTGTTTCTTTCCCTGGAAATGTGCTTCATTATTAGCTGTGAATCATGTAACATGGCCTTTGCTGAAGATGAGTATTACTGGTAGTTGGAACAAATGGGAGATGGTATTTTTGTGATGACTTTAAAAACTCATGAATGCGATGTTAAATATTTAAACAGCAAAATATAAAGGAGATATAAAACAATGGCAATGATGACCTATTATGATGTCCTTTATGAAGACACAATGATTTTTCTTTCTTACTTTGCTCATCAAGACGTTGGATGGCAGGACTGAAAATAAAAAACAATACATTCTTCTAGTTTGCATGTAGTAACAGCATTGAGAACACTTTGTATAAATAGGGCCCATTTGCCACTATAACTGCTTTACAATGACAGTGTACCTCAGTGCAAACCTCAGAAGGGTAACTGAGCAGCTGCATTGTTCATCCATTTACCATTCAACAAGATCAACAGAATTCAAATCTATACCCATGCCTTCCAAGGACAGACTTGCCTATCTTGGCAGGATTCTGTCAATGAGGGAAGTTAATTTTGACCCACAAGAAGATTATAAATTATTCCAACGAGCAGCATATTCAAAATTGGGGCTATAGATCAAAAATACTGTATTCAATGTCCATATTTTGTGAACCAAATTTGTTTGCTTTTCTAAATGTCCAATGTTGTAATAAGTCCTTGGAGGCAGAAGTTCCTTCACCAGAATTCCTTTGATCAACAAAACCAAGAGCAGTACAACCAGGTGCATTCAGCTTGCTGTCTACACTGGGACTGCAGAGGACCTGATACTCCCTGTTATATACAGAGAAAGGAATTCCCTGATTGAGCCACTAATCAGGGAACTCGCATTCCAATTGGCCAATCTCAAAGGCCTGGTCCAAGACATTACAAATGTTCAAGCTGAAAGGAACAGAATATTTAAAAAATCTGAAAAACAAATTAATAGGGAACCCATAATCAATCACTTGTATACAAGCACGGATAGAACTAAAACAGACATGTTTTCTACATCCCCCAACTGTTTATCTGATGAATTAACCAGAAGTCACCATTGGTGTCTGATGATGTCCACGTGTAAGACTATCACTCATACACAACTATTTAACATTACATTCACTTGAAATCAAAAGATGAAATAAAGATGTTATTAGCAAACAAAATAGATTTGAACTGAGTGAATTTGGAATTATCACTTTAGAGCTGGAAACCGATGTACCTCGAGAATTTGCATTTGAAGAGAAAATTAATTTGCTTTACTTTTTCATTTTCAAACTTTATTTTGACAGCAAGTTAGTTTTGTTTGATGCAGCCTGATTTCCAGTTCCCGTTTACAGGAGATGACCCTTTTATCTCCTCCAATTTTGTTCCCGTCAAGATCACATGATATTGTTCGATTCCCTGCTGGGTCACTGTCTGTACGGAGTCTGCACATTCTCGTTGTGTGTGCATGGGTTTCTCCGGGTGCTCCAGTTTCCTCCCATAGTCCAAAGACGTGCAGGTCAGGTGGATTGGCCATGTTAAATTACCCTTAGTAAAAAAAAAATCACATGATATTTTGCTTTTCAATTACATTAACCATGCTGCTAAGAATGAACCATGCAGCATAAAAAAATATAAAAGTATAAAGCTAGTTTTGCATTGCCAACATCTGGTGACTGTGCTAAATATGGAGAACAACACTCATTTATAATATGTTAAGGCTCGACATGTAATAATCGAAACAGGGACTATAAGAATATAAAATAGTTAACAGCAATGCTGTAATCTAAATGTAGCACTTGATAATGTTAAATTGTGAAATACTGTGAAAGATCATGGAACATTAATTTAAAAGCGATGAGCATGAATAGTAACATATTTCCCTACTGCTGGAAGGATGCATTTTGGGAACGGAAGTGCCTACAAAATACAACACATTTCTTTAAATTGACACCAGTTTTGCAGGAATAAATTATATCAACAAGAAATGTGCTCTTACTTTGGGACATAAGTCACCTTCATCTTGCGGTCTAGGCTTAATGTGATGCAAGGTGTGTTATGAAAGGGAAAGATGAGGGTAGTTTGTTATGAAACAATTTGATACCCTACTTTTGGAAAGTCACAAACTGAATTTTTACATGGGCTTGCGAAAATATGACCTGAGCATTTTGCCAAGTGCACACTTGACCCATGTGTGACTTTACGAGGGATTTTCATCTTTGCACAAAGAGGGCAGATTAACAGTGCATTTTGCCAGCCATAGTGAAGTACATATGAGAAGTGTGGTGCAGGGCAGGCCAGTTAGAAGGCCATTTCTCCAACACAGTAACCCAGCTCCCAATATAGTTTACTGGCCCCCTGAACCTGCTCCTCATTTTTCCCACTCACATCACATGCCACCTCACATTCCCCATGCCATGTTTGTACCCTCCATGGAGATGAACGGGAAGGTAGGGATAACCTTTTCTACTTTCAAACACAGGGCTTCTTTTTGAACAGCCACATCTGTCAGTCCAATTATATCTGAGCCAAAAACATAACAGCTGAGAAAATTATTTTACATTTTTCACCGCATTATGGCATTTTCTCCATTGTAAAAGTACTACAGTGCATGTGAACAATTCATGGCCAATGTGAGGCTCAACTTACTTGTGCAGGACAAGTCCCTATAATTAATTACTGTATTAAAATACATCTACATTACAATACTGCATCTAACAGTGACATATGAAAGTGTCAAATCATTTTAGACGTGCCTTTCAGAATGTCCCTGACTCCAAAGTATGCTTTGCATTTTCTCCACAAACTCAAAAAACCTTTTAATTTGCTTCCAAAAATGCTTGCACTACCAGTCAAAAATTGTATGAAGGATTAAATTTGGTTTTCATTCCCCATTTAACATTAGGATCCCAACCTCAGACTGGGCGGATGTCTGTTTTGTACATGAGGCAGTCCCAACTTACAAAACACCCAGTGAGAATTAACATGGGGTCGAGAATGTGGAGCAAAATTTGATCCCTGTCAAACCAAAAATCACTCTGTGGCCATTCAGGCACTGAAGCATGCCTTTGCACTCAGTCAAAAGAAATATCTCAAACCTTCCAAAACAGTGCATTTCCAATTTATTTTAGATTATTGATCCAATTAGTTTTCTGATTATTGGCATCAAGCTAACTGGTCATGAATTAGAACATAGAACATAGAACAGTACAGCACAGAACAGGCCCTTCGGCCCTCGATGTTGTGCCGAGCAATGATCACCCTACTTAAACCCACGTAACCCGTATACCCGTAACCCAACAATCCCCCCATTAACCTTACACTACGGGCAATTTAGCATGGCCAATCCACCTAACCCGCACATCTTTGGACTGTGGGAGGAAACCGGAGCACCCGGAGGAAACCCACGCACACACGGGGAGGACGTGCAGACTCCACACAGACAGTGACCCAGCCAGGAATCGAACCTGGGACCCTGGAGCTGTGAAGCATTGATGCTAACCACCATGCTACCGGGTAATTTTTGGCTTTGCCAACAATTTTTCAACATGGAAACATTTGCCTCTTTCTGGCGTAATGTGAATTCACGAATGTTGATCAGGTATCTCAAAATGACCAGCAGTACTTCGCAGATTGTATAATCTTTCTAAGCATATGTCATTGAATCATTTAGAACTGACATTATTTTGAAGCCATGGAACTCCATTCAAGAACACGTGATATGGAAGCAGGAATAGGCCATTCGGCCCTTTGAGCCTGCTCTGTCATTCAAAGAGATCATGGTTGATCTTTTACTTTAACACCATTTCCCTGCACTGTTCCCCATATGGAATAGAATAGAATCCGTACAGTGCATAAGGAGGCCATACGGCCCATCAAGTCTGCACCAACCCTCCGAAAGAGCACCCTACCTCGGCAGATGCCTCCACCCTATCCCTGTTAGCCCAGCTAGCCTGCACATCTTTAGACATTAAGGGAAAATTTTAGCATGCCAATCCAACTAACCTGCACATCTTTGGGCTGTTGGGGGAAACCGGAGCACCCGGAGGAAGCCCATGAACACATGGGGAGAATGTGCAAACTCCACACAGTCACCCAAGGGTGGAATTGAACTCGGATCCCTGGTGTTGTGAGACAGCAGGGATACCCACTGCATATCCCTTGATGCAGTGTTTTCAAACTTTTTTTACGGGGATCTTTTTTCACCAACCGGCCAACCTTCGGGACCCACGCCGGCCGACTTTCGCAACCCACGCCGGCCGACCTTCGCGACTCACCATTTAATGCAAGAGGTGAGCCTGCTTGGTCCTCACGATCTCACTCCCCGGTTCACAGGAGGCGAGGTAAGACATAGTTAGCATTCAAGTTTCATCAGCAAACAAGTCAGCCAGAGAAGACAATTTCTCAAGGAGGAAAGTGTAGATTTCGTAATAAAAGCAAATTATTGCGGATGCTGGAATCTGAAAGGAAAGAGAAAATGCTGGAACATCTCAGCAGGTCTGGCAGCATCTGTAGGAAGAGAAAAGAGCTAACGGTTTGAGTCCAATGACTCTTTGTCAAAGCAAGGGACATAAGGAAAGCTGACAAGCTTTGTCAAAGCTTCTCAGCTTTGACAAAGAGTCAGTAGACTCGAAACGTTAGCTCTTTTCTCTCCCGACAGATGCTGTCAGACCTGCTGGGACTTTCCAGCATTTTCTCTTTCGTCGTATATTTCGTGCTTCAGTTCATAAACTCTGAGTACCTCCCCTGTTGACTGATCATTACAGTAACTCTTCAAACAGATGAAGTCTACCATCATAGGGATTGACTGGTCACTGTTTTGATTCAATGCTTTATGTAGACTAAAAGGTCAGTAAAAAACACACCGCACACAGGGCAACAATGTGATGATTTCCCATGGCTTTCATTATGTCCCTTGCCAAACGTTCAGTTCTGTCCATGATTAAACCATGAGGAATATATACTCTCTCCAGATCATTTGAGTAATCATAGAATCATAGAATTTACAGTGTAGAAGGAGGCCATTTGGCCCATCGAGTCTGTACCGGCCCTTGGAAAGAGCACCCTACCTAAGCCCACACCTCCATCCTATCCCCGTAACCCAGTAACCCCTCCCAACCTTTTTGGGCACTAAGGGTGTTGCTCTATTAATAATGTTGGTGAAACACAAGCCTTCCCTTATATCGATCAAATGACCACATAACCAGTTAGTTAGTCCAAAAGATGGTTTATTTACAAGCTCATATCAAAGCTCCAAAACCTAGGACTTGGCTCTCCACTCTGCAACTGGATCCTTGATTTTCTGACCAACAGACCACAATCAGTAAGAATGAACTTACTTGTTGTAAGAATGAACACCAATACCTCCTCCACGATAGTCCTCAATACCGGTGCCCCGCAAGGCTGCGTACTTAGCCCCCTACTCTACTATCTGTACACACACGACTGCGTGGCAAAACTTGGTTCCAACTCCATCTGCAGGTTTGCTGACGATACGACCATAGTGGGCCAGATCTCGAATAATGACGAGTCAAAATACAGGAGGGAGATAGAGAACCTAGTGGAGTGGTGTAACGACAACAATCTCTCCCTCAATGCCAGCAAAACTAAAGAGCTGGTCATCGACTTCAGGAAGCAAAGTACTGTACACACCCCTGTCAGCATCAACCGGGTCGAGGTGGAGATGGTTAGCAATTTCAAATTCCTAGGGGCGCACATCACCAAAAATCTGTCCTGGTCCACTCACGTCAACGCTATCAGCAAAAAAGCACAACAGCGCCTATACTTCCTCAGGAAACTAAGGAAATTCGGCATGTCCACATTAACCCTTACCAACTTTTACAGATGCACTATAGAAAGCATCCTATCGGGCTGCATCACAGCCTGGTATGGCAACTGCTCGGCCCAGGACCGCAAGGAACTTCAGAGTGTCGTGAATACCGCCCAGTCCATCACACAAACCTGCCTCCCATCCATGGACTCCATCTACACCTCCTGCTGCCGGGGGAAAGCGGGCAGCATAATCAAGGATCCCTCCCACCCGGCTTACTCACTTTTCCAACTTCTTCCATCGGGCAGGAGATACAGAAGTTTGAGAACACGCATGAACAGACTCAAAAACAGCTTCTTCTCCACTGTCACCAGACTCCTAAATGACCCTCTTATTGACTGACCTCATTAACACTACACCCTGTATGCTTCATCCGATGCCAATGCTTACGTAGTTACATTGTCTATCTTGTGTTGCCTTATTATGTATTTTCTTGTATTTTCTTGAATTTTGTTTAATTCCCTTTTCTTCCATGTACTGAATGATCTGTTGAGCTGTTAGCAGAAAAATACTTTTCACTGTACCTCGGTACACGTGACAATAAACAAATCCAATCCAATCCAATCCATACACAAGAGTTATCTCGATATACAAACACAATATCTACTACGAGTTAAACTACACCTATCAGCTACAATAACCTATACTTAACTTCAGGGCAACCGGCACTGTGCAAAGGGATAAGGCCTTTATATAGAATTCACTTGGCTGGTTCGAAGAAAGTGGCTCTGTCACTGCTGGATTCATCCGTCAGGTAGCGATCGTTGGTCTTGACCTTGGCTGGCTGTTTCTGCTACGATTGGGTTGGCACAGGCCGGATTCAAAAGAGACAGAACACATGGCTGTGTACTCTTTTATCCCTCTGGGATTTCATGCTCTTTGGGGCAGTCCTTAACCTTGGACCCAATAGTTCGATGGGGCTCTGATTGCTGTCTTCGATTTCGACCAATAAAGGGGCGGGTGCCTTGGTGGCTGGGCAGGTGTTAGCGGTCATTGATCTTGGCAGTTGGGCTTTCTGAGTAAGGGGAGTGGCGCCGATCAGTCTGTGGCTGTACCGGTTGCTTGATTGAAGTTCTATTGTCCAGGGAAAATGGGCCATTAAAATGCAAGCGAATGGGGGTTTTAATCAGGTCTGGTTACCTGTGTTTCAGATACACATAGGCTCTGTATCTGTCTGAGTCCTGGGTCAGCCATAATTCCCATCTTAGATGGCTACATGGGCAATTTAGCATCACCAATCCATCTAACCTGCACATCTTTGGACTGTGGGAGGAAACTGGAGCACCCGGAGGAAACCCACGCAGACACGGGGAGGACGTGCAAACTCCGCACAGACAGTGACCCAAGCCAGGTATCGAACCTGGGACCCTGGAGCTGTGAAGCAACTGTGCTAACAACTGTGCTACCAAGCCCTCCCCTATCTTTAGGGATGCAATACAGATCAAGGTCATAACCTTGTTCATCATCGGTGATCACCATGCAGTCATATCATAGAATCATAGAATTTACAGTGCAGAAGGAGACCATTCTGCCCATCGAGTCAGCACCAGCCCTTGGAAAGAGCACCCAACTTAAGCCCAAACCTCCACCCTATCCTTGTTTCCCAGTAACCCCACCTAACCTTTTTGGACACTAAGGGAAATTTATCATGGCCAATCCACCTGACCTGAACATCTTTGTACTGTGGGAGGAACCCGGTGCTCCCGGAGTAAACCCAGACATGGGGAGAATGTGCAGACTCCGCACAGACAGTGACCCAAACCAGGAATTGAACCTGGGACACTGGAGCTGTGAAGCAACTATGCTAACCACTGTGCTATCATGCTGCCATGCCGCTGTCGCACTTTGATCCCAATTTCAGGTCCCAACCCTCCCGGGCTGCATGCACACTGATGAGAGGGCGCGCATGCGCGGTGCACTCACATTATTTGAGCTGGTCGCGGCCGCCATTTTTAAAGCTGCTCGCAGCCGGCATTGTTAAAAGCCAGCTGCTGCAGCTGTTGCGCGTGAATTCCTGCGATGGTGAACGCCACGATGGATGGCTCTGCAACCCACCCGACACCCGCCTGCGACCCACCCACGGGTCGCGACCCCCACTTTGAAAATGCCTGCCTTGATGCAATGTGTAGAAATTTATTGATCTCAGTCTTGAAAATAGCCATTGAGCATTCACAGCCCTAGGGGTAGAGATGTTCAAAGGTTCACCACTATGTGAAGAAACCACAACTCAGCTCATTCCTAAATGATCGTCCCTTATTTTGGACTGTGTCCCATGGTTCTAGAAACCCACCCCCTCCACAGCCAGGGGAAACATCCTTCCTGCATCTACCCTGTCCAGCCCTGTAAGAATGTTGTATAAGTTTCCAACTTTAACTGGTCCAGAACTTTCTTTTTTGTTTGGTCGTGTGGGATTGGGAAGAGAAGAAGAATATGTTGGAAATTAACTGAGATGATAATATACACATGTAATGCTGAATGCTAAGACTATTCATGTTTGATACTGACAAGATGGGAATGAGTGTGTATGGGAAAGATGGCAGAGAGACATACGCTTGTATTTAAGTCATTGGTTTGGCTCTCATCCCACTTGTTCAATTGCTAAAAGGCACATGAGAACTACAAAGACAAACTCTAATGGAATACTTACGTTTAGTTTAGCTGACTTTATAAGAAAAAAAATCTACTTACTCCAATTTATATCCAATATATATTTTATCGTTAATGTTTAAATAACAGTTTATTCTGATTTACAAATAAGAAAAACATTTACATTATCAATATAAAAGATAAACTACAATTGTTAGAAATCTGGGGCTAAATCTTACCAGAATTTGGCTAAGACTGAAACTGGAGTATAACTCTCCAGTTGCACAGATCAGGGGCGAAAATCTCCGACCCCCAGCAGGGTCGGAGAATCGCCTGGGGCCGCCGAAAGTCCCGCCCCCGCCGTGGCAGAGATTCTCCGCCACTCGGGAAGTGGCGGTGGCAGGAATCTCGCCACTCCGATCGGAGAGGCCCCTGCGATGATACTCCGGCCCGGATGGGCCGAAGTCCCGGCGCTGGGAGGCCTCTCCCGCCGCCGAGGTTTGAACCACCTCTGGTGGCGGCGGGATTGGCGGCGCGAGCGGCCCCCGGGGTCCTGGGGGGGGGGGGTGCGATCGGACCCCGGGGGGTGCCCCCACGCTGGCCTGGCCCACGATCGGGGACCCCCGCTCAGACTCAGGGCCAGTGCCCTGGGTGCACTCTTTCTCTTCTGCGGCCACCATGGCCTCCGCCATAGCGGAAGCGGAAGAGAAACCCACATCGCGCATGCGCCTGTGGTGACGTCAGCGGCAGCTGGCTGCTGAGGTCACCGCCGGCGCATGCGCACGACAGGTGAAAGCCTTTCGGCCAGCCCCGCTGCCGGGGGCGCCGGTTTTTTGCGCCAGTCTTCTGGTGCCAACCGCTCCTGCGCGGGGCTAGCCCCCAAAGGTGGGGAGAGTTCCCCATCTTTGGGGAGGCCCGACCCCGGAGTGGTTGGCGCTACTCCCCTACGCCGGGACCCCCCGTCACCCCGGGTAGGGGAGAATCCCGCCCCTGATTTCTCTCCAAATATTGAGCCTCTTAGAGAAAAGAAAATAGGGAGCACGGAAAATAGCTGTCACTCTGATGGGGCAGTACCTGATAGAGCAGGCAACTGGCTTCACAGAGATCGGGCGCCATCTTTACACTGTACTCTGATCAGCACTGCAACTTACTGGCTGGCCCCCTAGCCCCCATCACAGAGGTACCTGCAGTGCCCAGGCATGTTCCTCTCCCACCCCTCCGGGGCTACACTTACCTCTTTGGAGGGATTCCCACGATGATTTGCATTTGACCAGGCATGAATATTTAGTGAGTGGGGTGTGGGGTGGGGGGGGACCTTGTGGCAGGGGACCCACTAATAACATTTAAATTCATGGGAATCTAAGGGTGTGAACCTTGTGACATTGCCGGCGATGGGTGTGGAAAATTGGGAAACACGATCTCTCTGGTTAGAATCATGTTTCCTGCTTGTCATGGATCCACATTGCCGATCCCACGCACGGCTAGTACAGGCTCAAAACCGCACCACAAACTTAAAACAAAAAATGTTGGAAATACACAGTTGGTTGTTCCAAAGGGAAATGTTTCAGATGAGTACACTTGAAATATGCTGACCCATTCTGCTCTTCGGAAACTAGGGGATCAATTTAACCACTGCGTTGTGCCCAATGCGAATTTGGGCGCGTTGGTTAAATTGTGGGAGAGGCCAAAATCGAGATTCGCGGCAGGCACAATTGAAGTTGCTATCTAACCAGCCGCTCCAGATGGCGTGTTCGGACTATGCCCATATATGGCGAGCATATCATTTGCAATCATTTCCACCTCATTAACATGATTGAAGTTGTATGAAATGGCCTCACAGGAATTGACCGGCTCCACAGGGAGAAATTACGCGGACGTCGTTTAATACTCTTTTTAAAAATGTAAAGCTGGTGCAATGGCTGCTGAGGGGATTTGAGGAGGTAAGTAGCCATTTCCATGCTCCAGCATGCAGCTCAAAGGCACTGGAGCTGCTGCTCAGTTCTTTGGGTGGTGTGGTGAACCACTGTGTGCACCTGTATTAGGGGATGTAAGGTAGGACCTGTACTACAGGTTCGCCGGTAGCCCCTGCCGGCTGGCTCCGCCCACAAGGAGCTGTATAAATATGTGTGTCCTCCTGATCTGCCATTTCACCAGCTGCAGTAGGAGGCCACGCATCTGACTGTAATAAAGCCACAGTTGTACCAATCTGAGTCTTTCGTGCAATTGATCGTGCATCAATTTATTACAGTCAGATTTTCTAAAATATGGATATCAGAATCAAACCAGATCGCCTGAAGCTGGATCCGCACTCGCCCAACGCCAGAAAGGACTTTAATCACTGGCTATCTTGTTTTGAAGCCTACATCAACGCTGCGACCCCCACACCGACGGAAGCTCAGAAGATTCAAGTTTTATACTCCAGGTTGAGCTCCAGCGTGTTCTCGTTGATCCAGGACACACCGAATTACGTGGAAGCAATGGCACTCCTAAAAGAGAACTCTACGCAGAAATCAAACACAATCTTCGCCAAGCACGTACTCGCCACTCGCTCTCAACTACCTGGTGAGTCAATCGAAGACTTCTGGTGGGCCCTAATCCCACTCGTACGGGACTGTGACTGTCAGGCCATTACGGCGACCGAACACTCTAATCTCCTTATGCGCGACGCATTCGTAACAGGGATTGCGTCGGACTCCATCCGACAACGACTACTGGAAGTGGCCACGCTCAACCTTGCAGAGACCAAACCTTTAGCGCTCTCCATGATGGTCATGTCTCATAACGTTCAGGCCTACCCCGCTTTGCCGCGCAGCCCATCCGTCCTACCCCTCCTGGACCCCGCAAATGACCACACTGAGGATATACGTGTTGCGGTCGGTGGAGGGGGGGCCTTTTGAAATCCACGCTGAGGCATTCAAAGGGGCGTGAGGCTTTCACCAGGCGCGCGCGGTCTGGCTGGTAGAAGTGTGGTTTGCACTCCGCACAGACCTGGCAGTCTCTGGTAACTGTCCGTACTTCCTCGACGGAGTAGGGCAGATTGCTAGCTTTGACGAGGTGGTATAGTCGTGTGACCCCCGGGTGACAAAGGCTGCCATGCAGGGCCCGGAGTCGGTCTACTTGTGCGTTGGCACATGTACCTCTGGATAGAGGTTCTGGGGGCTCATTGAGTTTGCCGGGCCGATACAAAATCTCGTAATTATAGGTGGAGAGCTCGATTCTCCACTGCAAGATTTTATCATTTTTGATCTTGCCACGCTGCGTTTTGTTGAACATGTAGGATACCGAGCGTTGGTCAGTGAGGAGAGTTAATCTCCTGCCGGCCAGGTAATGCCTTCAATGCCGCACAGCTTCAATGATAGCTTGGGCCTCTTTTTCGACGGATGAGTGTCTGACGGATCAGAGGCGCAGGGGGTGCGGGAAAAGAAAGCCACGGGTCTGCCTGCCTGGTTTAGAGTGACGGCAAGGGCAACATCTGAAGCGTCGCTTTCTACTTGAAAGCATGTTGTGCCTCAGCCGCGAGGGGGAAGTGAGTGGACTGTATGAGTGGGCGGGCCTTGTCCGCATAGTTTGGGACCCACTGGGCGTAGTAGGAGAAGAACCTCAGGCAGCGTTTGAGGGCCTTGGCGCAGTGGGGGGAGGAGAAGCTCCATGAGGGGGCGCATGTGGTCGGCCCCAGAAGTCCATTTTGGACTACATAGTAGTCGAGGATGGCTAGGCGGTCGTGAACACACACTTCTCTTTATTATACGGAAGGTTGAGAAGAGTGGCAGTGCAGAGGAATTTAGCGAGGTTGGCATCGTGGTCCTGCTGGTCATGGCCGCAGATGGTGACATTATCTAAGTACGGAAATGTGGCCCGCAAACTGGACCGGTCGACCATTCGGTCCATCTCCCTTTGGAAGACCGAAACCCCGTTAGTGACGCCGAAAGGAACCCTAAGAAAGTGATAGAGCCGTCTGCCTCGAAGGCAGTGTATGGACGGTCTGATTTCCAGATGGGGAGCTGGTGGTAGGCGGATTTCAGGTCAATTGTTGAGAAGACCCGGTAATGTGCAATCTGATTGACCGTATCAGATATGCGTGGGAGGGGGTACGCGTCAAGCTACGTGTACCGATTGATGGTCTGGCTGTAGTCCACAACCATTCTGTTTCTCCCCAGTTTTAACTACTACCACTTGGGCCACCTGATATCACAATTGAAGAAATGCTTTTGCAGATTGCTGATGTTTTTGTTGCTGGTGTGGTGAGTGTTGCATGTAACTGGCATGTCACCATGGGTTAAACATGGTGGAAGTTACGGATGTTCAACTGCACCTTGAGCGCTAGTGGAATATGTGGATGCCGGATTTGGACCAATTCCTGTACCTGCCTCCCCAAACAGGCGCCGGAATGTGGCGACTAGGGGCTTTTCACAGTAGCTTTATTGAAGCCTACTTGTGACAATAAGCTATTATTATTATTATTATTATTGGATCTGGTGAGATTGGGCCGTGTGGGAGGGCCTGCACAGCTGCGGCTCCTGGACAGAGATTGGAACTGATATGTGGAGCAAGTAACACATTTCTGGACTGATCATTTTTACGACGAAGGTCTAGACATGATAACACATTCTCAGGCTTATCTTCTGTTTTTATTGAGGAACCTACGAGGGCTGATACCGCGTATTTGTTTTTTTTGTGAAACTGAATTGATGTAGCTTTGTATTGGTACCAATATGGTGATGTTTACTTGTTTAATGGTTAGTGTGATATATGGAATGTTATGTGGTTGATTACCAAATCTTTGTCACAGTTCACCATTTAATAAACAAAATATTGTCAAGCAGCTTCTCGTGGGTACATTTGCCAATTCTCAGATGACGACTATTACATTGGATTTCAATAAAACTTTTGCCTGAACTCTAGAAGCATCAGCACCTTGGAGGGAGCAGCTTACGATCAAACACTGGGATTCAGCACTGGGGACCATTCGCAACCATAGGGTAAGTGTGTGGGTCAGGAGAGGGCACCTGAGTACGGTTTCCCTGATCTTTCTGGCAGGGAGCTGGGGTCTAGGAGCTACTGCTATGCCTGGGTGTGAGTGTGCAGAGTGAGGTTTGCCAGCACAACCGGCTCGGTGGATGACAATCTGAGAGACAGCGGGACACGTAAGGGTAGGGGGGACTTTGCTTTGGGGGATTTAAGGGTCATGGGGTGGAAACCCTAACTGATTGTCGGTCTCTCTCCTTCTTGAATTTCTTACAGATATAACAATATGGCTGGTGCTGAGGGTCCCGCAGAGACTGTCCTCGCGGTGCTGTGGCAGCTGAGGCAGGCAGACGCCAGAGAAGGCAGCAGCAACGTTGATGCAGGCTGGAGGTGGCACCCCATGCGCAGGGGGCTGCTGCACATCCTGAAGACCCAGCTGCCCAACAGGCCAAGGAGGAATCCAAAAGGTGATGCTAGCGACCACCCAAGGTGTATGAGCGTTGTTGGTCTTTCAAGGGGATGACGGACAGAATGTGCCGCGGGAGACTCCATCTCGACAAAGAGACGCGGTACCTGTGCGGTACCTATGCCATGTCCTGGAAGACCTGGCATCCCGTGGAGGAGGACACACTCTTCCAGTGACCGGGAAGGTCTCCGCAACCCTGCACTTGGAATATTATGCACATTTCTGGTCGCCACACCATCAGAAGGATGTGGAGACTTTGGAGAGGGTGCAGAGGGGGCTTACCAGGATGTTGCCTGGTCTGGAGGGTGTTAGCTATGTGGAGAGGCTGAATAGACTCAGACTGTTTTCATTAGAAAGACGTAGGTTGATTGGTGACCTGATAGAGGTCTACAAGATTATGAGGGACATGGATAGAGTGGATGGGCAGGCACTCTTTCCCAGGGTGTTGGGGTCAGTAACCAGTGGGCATAGGTTTAAGGTCCATGGGGCAAAGTTGAAGAGGAGACGTGCAAGGCAGGTTTTTTTCACAGAGGGTGGTGAGTGCCTGGAACGCACTGCCTGGGGAGGTTGTGGAAGCAGATACATTAACGGCGTTCAAAAAAGGCATCTTGCCAAATACATGGATAGGATCGGTATAGAGGGATATGGCACTGGGACATGCTGAGGGTTTTGACCCTTACTGGGCAAGATCCAGATATACATGTTTAAATGAGCCATTAGGATTCTCCCGGGGCCTAAGAACTTGGCTTCCCTAGTGAGGCCTGGACCAGGTGCCAAATAGCACTGGACTACACAAACGTGGACAAGGCATAACAACACCTGGGGGTGGGGGTTTAACAAGGCCATTGTAAATCCCTGGGTATGTTTGGAGACAGGGCAGGGTGCCCCCTGGCACTCCTGCTGGCACCTGGACACCTTGGCAATGCCAGCCTGGCACCTTGACACTTCTACCCTGGCACCTTGGCACTTCAACCCTGCCATTGTCAAGCTGTCAGGATGCTAGTGCCAGGGTGCCTGGGTACCAGTGTAACACTGTCATGGTCTGGGCCTGAGGTGAGCCATGCCCATGAAAGGAATGATGATGAAGGAAGGCCTGAAAAGGAGGCACCTCAGAGATCCCAAAGCGAGTTGTCCTCACTTGGGGGATGTGGGGTAATGCCCAAGTGTGTGGGGTTGACATTGCCTGTGGGTGGTGTTGTGGGGGACCCTCAAGCTCACTTAGAGATCAGGGCACCCTTTCAAAATGGTGGTCCGATCTCTGAGGAACCGGTCTGGCCAGCAAGTTCAACTCCCCAGTTCTCAGTATGGGCTCAACTGGGGAGGAACACCTCAAGGCCCAAAGTGTGGTTTGATAGTGGTGGGGAACGCGGCGACAAAGCCAGGGAGATACTCCCATCAAACCCGTTTGAAATGACACTTAGGGATGGATTTTTCAGCCCCGCCTGCCGCACGATCGCCACTGATGGGATGGAAACCATGTAATGGTCCGTTGACCTCGAGTGGGAATCTCTAGTTGCCAAACACGCAGGGCCGAAAAATCCCGCCTTTAGAAAGGTTTCCGAAAAATCGTGCCCTAAGTGTGGTTCTGACCCAAAAAGGCAGCGAGAAACATCCAACCAAACTTGTCAAAAATGACACTCCAAAATTTTTGGTTGAATGATGCCCCTAATCTCATCCGGTAAAGGGTTTTTACTTTTGGGATTAAAAGAGATGCCATTCATTTTTATTTGTTTTTATTCCGGGAAAGTACATCTTAACCTTGCTCCATGCATGTCAAGTAACAGCCTGAGATTTAGAAATGTTGTGCATAATGTAGTTGTATGAGGCTATACAGAAAATTAAACCAGCTGTTAATAATACACATTTACAATATTTTATGATTTCTGGTATTCTGCCAAAAAACAGCTGCGAGACGTCTAAATTATTCTCCCCTTTAATACTACAGATTCCTGTTGCTGCCCTTGGGTAGTTATCAGGTGCAATTTTCTTACAGCTGCCGGTGTTTCAATTCTCACTCCTGTTTCCCTATTATTTTAATTATATCTTCGTCATACATAACAGAACATTGCCTTTTCTAAAGTCTACTATTTCCAGTTTCAGGTTGCAGAAAGGGAGGCGTTACGTAGGAAATATGAGAGGGCATTGTGATGTGGCTAATTGGTATTGTCCAGAGGGAGGGGGCATGGTGCAATGTGAGTAAATCACAGAGTTCTTGTGTTGTGGGAGTATGGGGCAGAGGCACCACAGTCACTACCATTCGCCCATGCTTACATGTCTTGGAACCTTTCTTCCAAAGTTTCAAAACTTCAAGATTCTCCCTCTTTCTGGCAGACCTCTCAACTCTTTTAAGTCCTTGGTACGTTACCTCAGTGCTGCCAAACATTTGCACGAACAACTATGATTAAATTCAATTAGTTCGATCAGTCTGATCTATTTTTACATAATAGTACAAAATTGTATGTTTTCAAGAGGCAGTTAGATATAGCAAGTGGGACGAATGGGATCAAAGGATATGGGGGAAAGGCAGGGGTAGGCTATTGAGTTGGATGATCAACCATGATCATAATGAACGGTGGAGCAGGCTTGAGGGGCAGAATGGCTGCCTCTTGCTCCAGTTTTTGATATTTCTATTTAAAAAAATCATAGATTCAAAGATTCATAGAATGGTCACTTTCCGTACTGTAACCATTTGGTCTGTTGAGCCAGTTCAAGAGCACTCCAGCTAATCACAGTGGCTGACCTTTCCCTGGAGCGAGCTTTGCATTATTTTTTTCCTTCTGGCACCATCATTCTTTCAGACAGTGTGGTGGTGTGGGCACGAACTTCACAAAGGTCGACCCAGCAAGGCCGTCACCGGTATCAAACATTAATTGGTCCACTTAACGAGGCCTCACGGGTTTCACGCCACAAATGACTGTCCCGCCGGCTGATTCACCTGGACCATTTTTGCCAGCACTCCGCTAATGAAGTGGAGCGGCACTTCAACTGATCCTGCGGAGGTAATCCCATGCCACCAAGGAGACTGACCCCAAGATTCGGGGATGCCAACCTGGACTGCCTGCAGGATGCAGTGGAGTCTCAACAGGATACCCTGTTCCACCGATGGGCTTGGCGGGTCAGCAGGGCAAACCATGGGAGAAGGTGGCAGCGGCCGTGGGGAGTGTAAACTGGGGGACCGTCACACATCGAAACGTAGAAGCAGGAGGAATTCCTTCGAGCCACCTTCATTATGATTATGGCTGATCACCAAGTTCAATACCCTGACCCCGCCTTGACCCCACTCAATATCCCTTGATCCCTTTAGCCCCAAGAGCTATATCTAATTACACAACATTTTGGCCTCAACTACTTTCTGTCGTAGTGAATTCCGCAGATTCACCACTCTGGGTAAAGAAATTTCTCCTCACCTCAATCCAAAAAGGTTGACCCCTTATCTGCAAACTGTGACCCTTAGTTCTGCACTCTTTCCCCTCCCCTCCCCACCATTGGGAATATTCTTTCTGAATCTACCCTGTCAAATCCTGTTAGAATTTTATAAGTTTGCATGAAATCCCGCTCACTCTTCCAAACTCCAATGAATATAATCCTAACCGATTTAGCATCTCATCATGTGACAGCCCCGCTATCCTAGGAATTAGCCTGGTAAACCTTCGCTGCACTCCTTCCATAGCAAGAACATCCTTCCTCAGTGATGTGACCATCAATTCACTAGACACGTGATTGGAAGTAAACTTACAACTAAACCAGCCTGCGACCAGAGGAACTGAGAGCAGGCCTATGGCTGCAGTGCTTTATACTTCCGGTTAGTGGGAGGAGCCATGGGCGGTGCCATGGGCGGAGCCAATCGTGGAGCCCAGTACAAACTCCTCATCTCCCCCTATGGGCAGAGCCGCGCAACGGCTCACATACAGAGCCCACAAGGACACAATACATGCAAGGCAATACAGTGTGAATTACAATGGCATATAATTCACCACATTCAGATAATGACATCAGAACTGCGCACAATACTCCAGGTGTGGCCTCATCAATGCCCTATTCAATTGCAGTAACACATCCTTATTTCTATATTCAAATCCTCTCGCTATGAATGCCAACATACCATTTGCCTTCTTTACTGCCTGCTGTACCTGTGCGCTTACATTCAGCGACTGATGCACGACGACATCAAGGTCTCACTGAGTATCCACCTCTCTCAATTTACACCCTTTTCAAATAATAATCTGCCACAGTGCTTCAAAAAGCTAAATGATCTCCACCGGGCCACACGGTTGAGTTGGCATTGACCCCTGGCACCAGTCCCACCTGTCACCCACACCCCTCCGACAACCATGCACCTCGCACTTGCCTGCCCACCACCACGCCACGTCCCACCCCACCCATGCCCAGCAATGGTGCTCAGCTATGCCCCCCCCCTCCCCCCCCCCCCCCCCTCTGGTGCATGATGTGTGCAGCTCCCGATGTCCTCTCTGTCCTGCCGGAGAAGCTGGATCATAACGGATGGGAGAGGGCCCAGACGGGCGGTGGGATGCCGGATATCAAAGTCGTCACCACAATGAAGAAAGGACCCTGGACGTTGCGGGGGTGATCAGGGACAGATCAGTCACTGATGTTGAGATTGTCCTGTGCCACAGGCCCCCACCCAGAGGATTGGTCACATGAGTTGTACATGCCAGCATGTTGATATTGACCATATGTCCATTCTCCCATAGGATCTCCATTTGATAGTGCTGGTCCATCCAGGGTGCCTCCCACTCCCCTCCTGCATGCCTCCTAAGAGAAAACCTCGAAGGAGAGCTCCAAGGATGCCACCATAATAGTCGTGGCATAGCTTTCATCCCCCCCCTCCACCCCCCCCACCCCCCCACCCACCCCCCCCCACCCCCACCCCCCTCCACCAGCGCAACGACACTCACCTAGGTGAGCGAAGGTAGTGCACAGGCTTCAGGGGCACATTCTGGGGAGCACCACATATTTGCCAATGCACATCAGGTGGAGGCAGGAACATCCAGGTGAGACAGCAGTCGGAGTTCTGCTGGGTCCCAGACAGATACTGAGCCTCTGGACAAGGTTTGCCCGGAGCTGGTGCAGTCGATACGGTGATGCCGAGAGATTCAGAGTGGGATGTCAGCAACACTCCAGGTCCACTGATGGGAGGAACCTCAAAGGCTGAGGGTGCAGGAGATAGTGCCAGCAATGCATGGCACCGAGGCCAACACTGCTAGCCTGGCAACCACAGTGGACGGCCTGGAGCACAACATCAGCACCATGAGTGGTGGTGTCCAAGGTGTTGCCCAGTTAGTGAGGGCCATGGCTGAGTGCTTCAGCAGTTTGGGTCACTGGAGGACATGTCTCTGATACAGGTGAACCTTTCCATGGCATGCGGAGCATGTCCCAGTCTCAGGTGTGCATCGCTGAGGCACTCCAGAGCATGCGCTGGTCGCTGAAGACCATGTCACAGTCTCAGGTGGGCATTGCTGAGGAGCTGCGAAGCATGTCCCAGTCCCAGGTAGACTTTTCCAGGGTGCTGCGGTGCATGTCCCAGTCTCAGATGGGCATCGCTGAGGGTCTCCAGAACATGTGCCGGTCGCTGAGGGCCATGTCACAGACGCAGGTGGATATTGGCGAGACACTGCAGAGCATAGCTCGCTCAGAGTGGGGCATCACTGTTGGCGTCGGCATCATGGTGCAGACATTGGGGAGGCACCAGGGTTGGCAGAGCCAGATGACGCAGGAGGTCCCTCTGTCCAGAGGTGAACCCCAGGGCCCTATGGGCACCGACCAGTGTGGGCACTGGGGGCCAACCCGGATCCTCCCTGTGGGGTGGCATAGCAGGGCGTGTTCTGCCAGCGATTGGACTGGGGTACTCCGACCACAGGACCCCCAGAAGACGCCCATTGTGGGCATCAAAGGCCACAGGATGCGGTAAGCAGCAAGATGCTTCCACCTCTGTGCATTCTGGGGTTGGTAAGACGGGTGGGGAGGGGGGTGAGGAAGGGGGCGGGCAGCACCATGGGGAGCAGTTGCGGCTCGTCCTCCAGCCCCTCCTGTTCCGGCATCTCCTCGTCCTCCTCCTCAGAGGTAGCCTCATGTTCCTCCTCCTCCACCTCCAGCACATCACCCTGCTCCTGTGCCAGGTTGTGGAGGGCACAGCAGACACCCACAAAGCGGACGAACCTCTGGGGTGTACGGAAGGGCACCACCAGAGCGGTCGAGGCAGCAGAACCGCATTTTGAGCAGTCCAATGCTCAGGTAAATTCACCTGAGGAAGGAGCAGTGCTCCGAAAACTAGCGTTTGAAACAAACATGTTGGACTTTAACCTGGTGTTGTAAGACTTCTTACTGTGCTCACCCCAGTCCAATGCCGGCATTTCCACATCACTGCTCAATGACAGTGTGGTAGTATGACTAGGGGTATTACGGTACCTGGGAGTGTGAGCTGCCATTGGTGCAGAGGGCTCGCTGCCCATTGGCCCAAGTATCGTGTCCTCTGTATTCTCATTGGTCGAGAGGAATGTAGCTCCGCATACGAGGCGGTGTATAAGAACCCGTGTTCCCCAGCAGCCAGCTCATTTCTGTACTCCTGCTGCTGGGCACACTTCTTGCTGATTAAAGCCTTTCGTTTCGGACTACACCTACGTTTCGTATCCATTGATTGTGGATCAATTTAATCAGCAAGATTTTTAAAGGATGGAGCTTCGCATCAAGCTGGAGTGTCTACGACTCAGCCCCCACGCAGCGAATTCAACAGCCACCTTTAAGCACTGGCTGGCTTGCTTCAATAGTTACCTTAGCACGGCGGAAAACGTCCCGCGAAGGAGCAGAAACTGCACATCCTCCACTCGTGCGTCGGCACCGCCACATACACGCTCATTGAGGACACAACAGACTACGACGTGGCTATGGACCTACCTAAAGGACACTTCATACGGCCGGTTAATCAAGTCTACGCTCGGCACTTACTAGCCACAAGACAACAGATCCCCGGTGAGTCACTGGACGAATTTTACCGTGCCCTTCTTGTGCTGGGGAGGAACTGCGGCTGCCCACAGGTACCTGCTGCTGAGCACACTGGGAAACCTTAAGCCTCATGGAGGCACGGGCCCTCGCTACCTCCCTAGATGTTGCAAACCGAAACGCACGCTCATACACCCCCGACCGCGCGGCGACCCCTGGGCAGTGTGGAATCCAGCGTTTCTCTCCCCCACGGACTCAGACTCCCGCCAGGCCTGCGCCGCAGGGTGCCCCGAAAAACCCGCGGGGCCCCGCTGCTATTTTTGCGGCCAGGCCAAGCACCCCCGACAACGTTGCCTAGCCCACTCCGCAACCTGTAAGGGCTGCGGGAAGAAAGGCCACTTTTTGGCAGTCTGCTAGGCAAAGGTGGTCGCTGCGGTTCCAGGCAACGACCGCGGGACTCCCCCTTCGCTCTCCTCAGGGGCCCCGTGCGGCCCACGGACCTCACTACCCCCATCCCCCAACGCCACATACAATCTCTGGGTGCCACCATTTTACACCCCCGATGTCACGTGCGACCCCCGGGCACCGCCATTTTGGACCCCCGACTCCACGTGCAATCTCCGGGCGCCGCCATTTTGTCCACCCTCCACCATGTGCGGCCGACGGGTGCCGCCATCTTGGATCGGCACCGAGTACCCCTCGGGTGACTACTTCCTGCCTGATGAAGACTCCAACTATCTGCCACGACTCGCTTCAGTCACTCAGGACCAGTTTCGACCCCACACCCTCTGTACGGAAATTTTGCTCAACGGCCACGAACTGCCTGCTGGACTCCAGGAGAACAGAGAGTTTCATCCACCCCACCACGGTAAGATGCTGCACTCTCTCTGTCTACCCGGTTAAGCAAAACCTGCCCTGGCCTCCGGCTCTCACTCAGTACAGATCACGGGGTGTTGCATGATGGACTTCACGGTCCAGGGGAGGGAGTTTAAAAATTACAGGCTATACGTCCTCCCTCACCTCTGCGCGGCAGCACTCCTGGGGTTAGACTTCCAGTGCAACCTCCATGCCTAACATTTAAATTCGGCGGCCCCATGCCCCCCTCACTGTCTGCAGCCTCGCGACCCTCAAGGTCGATCCACCGTCCTTGTTTACAAACCTCACCCCGGATTGCAAGCCTGTTTCCACCAGGAGCAGACGGTACAGTGCCCAGGACCGGACCTTCATCAGGTCCGAAGTCCAACGGCTCCTGAAAGAAGGGGTCATCGAGGCTAGCAACAGCCCCTGGCGAGCACAGGTTCTGGTGGTAAAGACCGGAGAGAAGAATAGGATGGTCATAGACTAGTCAGACCATCAACAGGTTTGCGCAGCTGGAAGCGTACCCTCTCCCCCATATATCCGACCTGGTCAACAGGATCGCACAGTACAAGGTCTTCTCCACGGTGGATCTCAAGTCCGTCTACCACCAGCTCCCCATCCGCACAAGCGACCGCAAGTACACTGCGTTCGAAGCGGCGGGCTGCTCTACCACTTTTTAAGGTGTCACAAACGGGGTTTCGGTCTTCCAAAGGGAGATGGACTGAATGGTCGACCAACACGGTTTACGGGCAACCTTCCCGTATCTCGATAATGTCACCATCTGAGGCCACGATCAGCAGGACCATGACACCAACCTCTGAAAATTCCTCCAAACCGCAAAGCTCCTAAACCTGACCTACAACAAGGACAAATGCGTGTTTAGCATCAACCGTCTAGCCATCCTCGGCTACGTAGTGCGAAATGGAGTAATAGGCCCCGACCCGGAACGCATGCGCCCCCTGATGAAGCTTCCCTTTCCCCACTGCCCCAAAGCCCTGAAGCGCTGCCTTGGTTTTTTCTCATATTACGCCCAGTGGGTTCCCAATTAAGCCGATAAAGCCCGTCCCCTCATCCCCTCTGTCGATGGAAGCCCGCCAGGCCTTCAGCCCCATCAAAGCGGATATCGCAAAGGCCACGATGCGAGCTATCGATGAGTCCCTCCCCTTCCAGGTCGAGAGCGACGCGTCCAATGTAGCTCTGGCAGCCACCCTCAACCAAGCGGGCAGACCCGTGGCCTTCTTCTCCCGTACCCTCCATGCTTCCGAAATCCGCCACTCCTCAGTCTAGAAGGAAGCACAGGCCATAGTCGAAGCAGTGCGACACTGGAGGCACTATCTGGCCGGCAGGAGGTTCACCCTCCTCACAGACCAACGGTCAGTGGCCTTCATGTTTGACAACGCACAGAGGGGCAAGATAAAGAACGACAAGATCTTGTGGTGGAGGATCGAATTGTCCACCTACAACTACGACATCTTGTATAGTCCTGGGAAGCTGAACGAGCCACCCGACGCCCTGTCCGGCAGCACCTGTGCCAATGCACAAGTGGACAGCCTCCGATCCCTCCACGCGGACCTCTGCCACCCGGGGGTCACCCGCTTCTTTCACTTTGTAAAGACCCGCAACCTGCCCTACTCCATCGAGGCGGTCAGGACAGTCACTAGGGAATGCCACATCTGCGCGGAGTGCAAGCCGCACTTCTACCGCCCCGAAAAAGCGCATCTGACAAAGGCTTCCCGCCCCTTTGAACGTCTCAGCATGGACTTCAAAGGTCCCCTCCCCTCTACCAACCCCAACACGTACTTCCTCAACATGATTCACGAGTACTACCGCTTCCCGTTCGCCATCCCCTGCCCCGACATGACCACAACCACCATCATTAAAGCCCTTCACACCATTTGCTCCCTGTTTGGATTCCCCGCTTACATTCATAGCGATAGGGGGGTCCTCCTTTATAAATGACGAACTGCGTCAATTCCTGCTCAGCAAGGGCATTGCCTCAAGCAGGACGACCAGTTATAACCCCCGGGGTAACGGACAGGTTGAGAGGGAGAACGGTACGGTCTGTAAGACCGTCCTGCTGACCCTACGGTCCAGAAATCTCCCAGTCTCCCGCTGGCAAGAGGTCCTCTCAGGCGCCCTCCACTCAACCCGGTCACTACTTTGCACATCCACTAACCAAACGCCTCACGAACGCCTTCTTGTTTTCCGCAGGAAGTCTTCCTCAGGGACCCCACTCCCGACCTGGCTGGCTACCCCCGGGCCCATCCTGCTCCGGAAACACGTGCGGGTGCACAAGTCGGACCCGTTGGTCGAGAGGGTCCAGCTACTCCACGCGAACCCGCAGTACGCGTATGTGGAGTAGCCCGATGGCCGACAGGACACGGTCTCCCTGTGGGACCTGGCACCCGCCGGATTCCCGCCATTGCCCCCGGCGCCAGCACCCCCAACCCCCCTCCAGCCGCAACTGCTTCCGGCAGGCGCTCCCCCACTGGCCCGCCGACACCCTTACTCGCGCCGCCTAGAGGACCAGATGCCCCTTCCCCGGCCCGGCCCTCGCCAACTCCGTCTAGGGGTACGGACGCAGCCACAAGGACCGGGTCGTTGCTCCCGGAGTCACGGACGCCCGCAACTCCAACGTCTCCAGCGAAGCTCCGCAGGTGGCAGAGGACGTCTAAGGCCCCTGATCGGCTGATCGTGTCTATGTGAACTATTAATGGATCTTGTTGCTTGTTCTCTCGTTTTTTTTTCTCCTTCAAATCTGTATATAGTTACCGTGTTCTGACACAACCCTGTACATAGTTTCGGGCCAGTGGGCAGCCACCGTTGGAGAGGTTTGATCCAACATCACTAGCCATACAACCAGTCTCTTACCCACTCACACGGGACACCCCCCCCCTCCCCTCCACGTCCTCATTCCCCACACACCCTTGGTCGAGAGGAAGGTAGCTCCGCCTACGAGGCAGGGTATAAGAACCTGTGTTCCCCAGCAGTCAGGTCATTTCTGTACTCCTGCTGCTGGGCACACTTCTTGCTGATTAAATCCTTTCGTTTCGGACTACACCTACATTTTGTGTCCATTGATTGTGCATCAGACAGTCCAGGTGGACTCATGGGCTTTGTTATATCGGGTCTCCACATCGGTTACTGGCTCCCGTACTGGCATCATTAGTCAGGTCCTAAGCAGGTACCCCTTATTCCCCAAGAGCCTACCAGTCATGTTGGGGTGTTCCTCAAATATGCCGAGGATCTAGGGCGGCAGAGTGGCTCAGTGGTTCGCACTACTGACTACGGCACTGAGGACTCCGTGTGGAGTTTGCACATTCTCCCCGAGTCTGCATGGGTTTCACCCCTATAACCCCAAGATGTGCAGGTTAGGTAATGGCCACGCTAAATTCCCCATGAATTGGAAAAAAAAATGATTTTGTACTCTAATTTATTTAAATAAAAATGCCGAGGATCTCCGAGTTACACCCTGGAACATTGCCGTGCATACTCCCTGGAATGCTTGCACACATGCATTATCTTCATGTGGTGGTCACATGTTCAGGGAGCGATACCCCTTCCTGTTTATGTAGGGTGCTCCCCGACGCCCTGATGTACACAAGGCAACATTTGTGCCATCCATTACCCCGTGGACCTGGGATATCCTGGCGATAATGCAAAATCCTGCTGCCCAGGCATCCAGTTGGGCTTGGTCCAGGTCAAAATTTATATAGTTACCTGCTTGGGCAAACGGAGCATCTGTAACTTCACGGTGCACTTGTGGGCACTTGTGACCCTGACGGCCACCGGGAACGGATATCCACCTCCTCCAAGTGGTGCCAAATCCGCAAAGGTATGGCACAGGTCCCATGCCTACCCCATGTTGAGCCGGATGCTCTTGCGGTACGCACAGTCCGTCATCTGTTTGAATGACCAGCAACGCTTGTACACCTTGCACTGTAGCCAGCCTCTTTGGGTTCCTCCCTCGTCTGATGGGTGGCCGGGTCCTCAGGGTATGGGGTGGGACCCTGCAAATGGGCCAGCACCTCGAGCCTCTGATGATGCCGCTGCCCTCTCTGGCGTCTGGCCGCCTTGCGGGTCCAAGATATCATCCCTCTGAGGCCGTTTCCCAACCCCCCCACCACCCGAACACTGGGCCAGCAACCCCAGTGCTGCCGAGCTGATTGCCCAACTTCCAAGATGGCTACTCACCTGCCCGGATCCTCACGGCATCTACTCTGCGAGCTTCACGGTTTGAAAAAGGTGTCCTAATCGACGTCCGGGGTGGTGGTTAAATCACAGGAGGCAGTTAGATAGGTGTCATTCCCATTAATGATATGGAGATTGGCTTTAATTGGTGGTTATGGGTTTCTCCTCATGTCACAGTGGGACCCCGATCTCGCCAACACGAGCGGACCAGTTAGATTGCAAACCGATCGGCGCCCGCCGCCGTTCCTGATTTTGGCCTCTCCCGCGATCTAACAGCCGCGTCATGCTCAAGAGAGTGTGACGAAGCTAGTAGATCGTGCCCTGTATTTCAGATCATAGCCAGTCACTACAGAGACAAATTTTTTCTCATGTCCCCTTTGACTCTTTTACCAATCACTTTAAGTCTGCGTTCTCTAGTTAAAAACACTTTATCTAGGGGCTGGTTTAGCTCACTGGGCTAAATCGCTGGCTTTTAAAGCAGACGAAGCAGGCCAGCAGCACGGTTCGATTCCTGTACCAGCCTCCCCGGACAGGCGCCGGAATGTGGCGACTAGGGGCTTTTCACAGTAGCTTCATTGAAGCCTACTCGTGACAATAAGCGATTTTCAATTTTTCATCTACCAATGGGAATAGTTTCTCTCCAGCTGCTTAAGATAGGCCCCTCATGATTTTAAACAACTCCATCAAATCTTCTCTTGAATTTCCCTGCTCTAAGAAGAATACCATAGTTTCTCCAATCAATCTGAATAACTGAAGTCCTTCAATTCTGCAAACAATCTTCCAACCTTTCCTGCACCTTCTCGAAAGACTTCACATCCTTCCTCAAGTGCAGTGCCCAGAATTGGACACAATACACTGGCCCGGCTGTCTTTGAACCAGTGTTTTGTAAAGGTTTTTTCATAATTTCCTTATTTTTGAACTCAGTGCTTCTATTTTTAAAGCCCTGGATTCTGAATGTTTTTTTAATGCGTTTCTCAACCTGCCCTATCACTTTCAGCAACTTTTGCTTGTGTAACCCCAGGTTTCTCTGTACATTCCTCCACTCTGAAAAACAACCATTCCCCACTATTCTATTTCCTGTCCTTAGCTAATCTTGTATCATGTTGACATTGTCCCTTTTATTCTATGACGTTCAAATTTGTTAACAAGTGTATTCTGCGTTGCTTAATCAAACTCCTTTTACAAATCCAAATACACGTCAGCCATAGTGCCTACATCAACTTTCTCTGCTACCTCATCAAAACACTCTAATCAAGTTAGTTAAATGCAATTTGCCTTTAACAAATTCTTGTTATCTTTCTTAATTAATCCATACTTGATGAAATAATGATTGATTTTGTCCCAGATGATTGTTTCCACAAGCTTCCCCACCACCAAGCTTAATCTGACCAGTTGTTTGGTTTATTCTTGCTCAAAATAGGTGTAAAATTTGCAACTTTCCAGTCCACTGGTACCATCCTCTATCTAAGGAGGGTTGGAAGATTAAGACCAGTACCCCTGCAACCTCCATCCTTACTTATCGCAGAATCTGGTGACTTACCTACTCTAAATACAGCCAGCCTTCCCAATAGCTCTTAATTCCTGTTTAATCCATCCAGTGTTTCAACTACTTCCTCATTTAATGTGAATTTTGCAATGTCTTCTTTCTTGGTAAAGACAGATGCAAAGAATTAATTTAGTACTTCAACTATGTCCTCTGCTCTTGATCCCCTTTTTGGACTTTATTCACCCCATCCCTTCTCTTTCTGCCCACCTACATGATCATAGAAACTTTTTTAACCCTTTTAGTGCTAGTTTCTAGTCTATTATCCCTTTCACTTCCCCTTTGAACTTTCTATATTGATCC
Organism: Scyliorhinus canicula; assembly: GCF_902713615.1. NCBI lineage: Eukaryota > Metazoa > Chordata > Chondrichthyes > Carcharhiniformes > Scyliorhinidae > Scyliorhinus > Scyliorhinus canicula. Next base: position 227,930,407 of record NC_052147.1, read on the forward strand.
TAGTTCTGATTGGTGTTATATATCTGCCATCTTTCATATACCCCCTTTTTTTTGCTTCACCTTTCTATCTCCTTTGTTTTCCAGGAAGCTCGTGTTTTGGTTGCCCTATATTTTCACCAGCTATACTGTACCCAAACCTCTTTAAAGACCATGGGCGGGATTCTCTGATCCAATCACCACGGCGCCAGTTGGAAGCCGTTGAAAGCAGCCCCCGCGGCAATTCTGCGCGCTTGACGGGCCGTGTGCCCACTGAGTCCCGCCGCTGTCGTTCGCATATGGTCCTACCCGGCGGGACCTCGGTTCTGGCTGTGGGGGCCGTCCTGTTGGGGGGGGGGGGGGGGGGGGGGGAGGCATCTGACTCCGGGGAGGGGGGCCTTCACGGTGGCCAGGCCCGCGATTGGGGGCCTACCGATCGGCAGGCGTGCTAATTCCGGGAGGGGCCTATGTTCCTCCGTGCTGGGCCCTTTGTAGGGCTCCGCCATGTTGCCCATGGGCAGGTGCAGAGAAGTCCATGGCGCGCATACACGGACCCGTGCCGGTCGTGGCGCGCATACGCGGACCCACGCCGGCCATGTGGGGCTGGCTTTTGGCGCCGGAGCAGCACACAGCACTCCGGCGCTGTTCTAGCCCCTGAGGAAGGGGAGACTGACTGGGCCTGGAGACCCGTTGATGCTGGCGTCGCTGGCACCGGTTGTGATGCCGGCATCAACACTTGGTCGAGATTTCGGAGAATCCCGGCCCATGTATTGTTAAGTTGCATTTTGTCTGCTAATCTTTGATTCAGATTTATATGGACCAGATCCACTCTCAACCTACTGCAATTGGCCCGCCTCCAAGTATTGTTATCTAGATTTCTCCTTGTCCTTTTTCATAGCTAATCTAAATCTTTTGATCCTAAATGATCCCCTACTGACACTTACTCCACTTGATGTCACCTCATACCTCAGGACCAGAGCAATGTATCCCCCCTTGTTGGGCAGCATGGTAGCACAAGTGGATAGCACTGTGGCTTCACAGCGCCAGGGTCCCAGGATCGATTCCCCACTGGGTCACTGTCTATGCGGAGTCTGAAAGTTCTCCCCGTGTCTGTGTGGGTTTCCTCTGGGTACTCTGGTTTCCTCCCACAGTCCAAAGACGTGCAGGTTAGGTGGATTGGCCATGCTAAATTGCCCTGAGTGTCCAAAAAGATTAGGAGGAGTTTTGGGTTACGGGGATAGGGTGGAAGTGAGGGCTTAATGTGGGTCAGTGCAGACTCGATGGGCCGAATGGCCTCCTTCTGCACTGTATGTTCTATGTTCTATAAAACATTGGTCAAGAAAATTCTTTGAAGCCACTTTGAAATTCTCTTTCTACACTATTATTAATCTAGTCTACGTTAAGATAATTTAAGTTAAGATAATATATGGAAGATAAGTGAATAGTGTAGATGGGCTTTAGAGGGGTTTCACAGGTCGGCGCAACATCGAGGGCCGAAGGGCCTGTACTGTGCTGTAATGTTCTATGTTCTAAGTCCCCCATTATCGCTACTCTGTAGTTCTTGCGTAATTTCCCTCAAATTTGCTCCTCTATATCTTTCCCCTTACGTAGTGGCTGATGAAATACACTCAGTGGTGGATCGGCACCTCTCTTGTTTCCTAACTCTAACCTAAAGCATTCTGTCCTTGAACCCTCGAGGACATCCTCTCCCTCTGGAATGACAATATTCTCCTGAATTATGATTCCCAACGCCCAACCACAGCCTTTTAGTTCTTTCCCTATGTTTCCTGAACACCTTGTATCTAGGAATAATTAGTTCCCAATCTTGCCTATTTTGGATTGACTCCATTATCGCCACAGCATCATATTCCCGTTTGACTATTTATTCATGCAGTTCACCAAACGGGTTATCATGCCTTTCAATTTACCTACTTGTACCACCAGCCTATCTTAAACCTTCCAGCATCATGTCTTAGTCTAATCATATTGAATAACAGCATACTATTTCTTACTCCAGTGCTATCTGTCTCCGAATTCTTTGTGCACTTCATTTTGCCTTTCGAATGCTACATCCCAGTGCCCATCCCTCTGCCAAATTAGTTTAAATTCTCCTCTACAGCATGGTGATTCTCCAAACAAAGACATTGGCCCTGTTATGTTGAGACACAACTTGTCTGCCTTGAACAGGTCCAACCTGCCTCACAACTGGTCCCATGACTTGCAAGATTTAAAGCCCTTCACCTCCTGCACCACCTCTCTAACTATGAATTCATTTTCTATATCCTATTTCTATACTCATTTGGCACCAGGAGCAATCAGGTGGTTGAAGACCTGCTCATGGCTATATTTCCTAACACACTAAAATCTGAGACCTTGCCCCTCTTTCTATTTCTGGACTATGACCATTGGCTGTTTGCCCTCCCCTTCAGAATTTTCTGCAGCTTGTCAGTGATATCCTAGACCTAAGCACTAGAGATGCAAAATACCTTCCAGGATTCAGGATTCAGGTATGTGGTTGCAGAAACACCTGTCTGTTCCCTGTCTCTCTGCACGCTTGAGTGATTGAAAGGCACTTAGTGCTTGGAATGCACTTACCTCTCTTTGATGTGGTCAATGTTTGTAAGCATTGGGGTTTCACCACTTAGAGTCACTGATCCATTCAGGGAGACGGAAAAGGAAAGCTTACAATTACCCCTTAAACAGTACTACTCAATTCCCTATTAAACAACAAGAAAAGAAACATACAGCTCTCAATCCAGCTTAAAATCAGAATGGCATAGAGTAATAATTGCTTCACAGAACAGATTTGAGCTCCTGTTAAAAACCCTTGGAGTCTCTGGCTGGTAATCTTCAAAAAGCTGTTCCAACTGGCTTGTTTCAACTTCTTTCTTGTCCTCAGACAAGACTGCTCCACTTTAAATATTATTATTTTTTATCCAGCCAGCAATGATATCATCTCCCCAAGCTGGTAAACAAATTAACTCTTCACGCTGAAAGTACATTAACTCCCCAGGGACTGTCCCCAGTCAAATTAGCCCAATGAATTAGCCCAGGCTGAAAACACATTTCTCTATTCTATTTCACCTTCTGGTCGGAAAAGCTCCCAAGCTTGCAAAACAAAATCCCTTTTTCAAAACATGATCACGGCAAACACACTCTAACCCCAGGCTTTTAGTCCTTAAATGGCCAAATGTTTATCATCCAATATTCCTAAAACCCTCCATTTATCACACACCCCTTAAATGCAATGAACTAGCAATATAAACAGATGGCTTTTTCTAAAATCTAACTTTAAACATTTCTGATTATTACATATAACTTGTACTCTATAAGATACATCAGTATGCATTTTTAAATGAGTAAAGCCCATTTTAGCCTTCTCACACATTGCAGTCGTGATAAAGAATCAGCAGTCACGTTTCTCTTACTGCCACATGGAGAACTCTTCAAATTAAACGGTTGTAACAATAAACTCCATCTGAACAATCTTGCAATTTGTCCCAGAATTGTAATGGATAATGGTCTGTATATACAGTTGTCTCAGTGAATTGTTACAAACATAAATGTCAAAATATTGTAACACCAATACCAAACTTAATGTCTCCTTCCCGATGGTTAAATATTTCCTTGGTGAATATGGAGTTTCTGAGAAAAATAACAGATTCATCTTTTGATTCTTTTGTCATCTTCCTGCAACAGTACAGCACCTGCACCCACATCACTTGCATCAATTGCCATCTTAAATGGCTTGGCATAATTAGGTGTCATAAACACTGCTACGTTGGTTAACACCGTCTTACGATGATCAAATGCCTCCTGACATTCTGACGTCCAGTGAAATCTTTTGTGCTTTTTTTATAAGTTCTGTCAGTGGAGCAACCATGCTGCTGAAATTTGACACAAATTTCTGGTAGAAACCACTCATGCCCAGAATTATCAGCACTTCCCTTGTCATTGATGGTATTGGAAACTCTTCAATAGCTTTCGTCTTCACATTCCGTGGGGCCATCTGACCATATCCAATGGTATGGCCGAAGAAGGTGACTTGAGCTTGCGTAAATTCACTCTTTATCAAATTTACTACCAATCCAGTTTCCTTTAATGGATCGAATATTGTTAAATGTTCCAAATGCTCCTTCCACGTTACATTGAACACCACCAAATCATCAATGTACACTGACAATTGTTTAGTCCAGAGATGACCTTGTTGTTTAATCTTTGGAATGTTGCTGCTGCATTCTTCATTCCAAACGATACAACTTTAAATTGATACAGACCATTTGGCATCACAAAAGCCGAAACCTCCTTTGCCCTGTCTCATAAAAGTACTTGCCAATATTTTTAAAGTCAAATTTGGTAATAAAATGTGTTTGTCCCACCTTTTCAACAGTCTTCCAAACAAGGAATAGGATGTGAATCTGATTTCATAACTGCGTTGACCTTTCTATAGTCCACACACAATTGTTGTTCTATCCGGTTTTGGTACCATGACAACCGGTGAGCTCCAATTGCTGCAACTCATTTTGATGATATCCTTAAGCATCGATCTCCTTTTATACCTGTGCAAACTTTAGTGGATTACGCCTGTATGGATGTTGTTTAATGGGAGTAGCATTTCCTATATCCACATCATGCATAATTATTTTTGTATTTCCCAGCTTATTCCCACATACAATTCTATGTTACTGTAATAACTCTTTTAGGTCATTTTGATTTTCTTCCAGAAGTTAACTCAATAATATATCTCAATTTCTTAATACTTCCTCATTGTCCAATTTAATTTGAGGAATGTCAAATTAAGAATCATCTGGGTTTATCGCTTCTCCCTGAGTTACAACAACTAACACATCCTCCTTCTTTCCGTCTCTATCAAAATACCTTTTGAGTGATTTAACACGATACACTCTGAGTTTTCCTTCTGTCTTGTGTTTTTATCAAATAATTCACTTCACTTCATTTCCTTTCAATTTGATAAGGATCACTAACTTGCTTTTAATGGTTCACCTACCATTGGTAACAATGCTAGTACTTTCTCCCCACTAACAAAACTACAAATTTTTGATTTCTTATCCGCCTCGTTTTCATCACATGTTGTGACAATTTGAAATGCTTTTTAGCCAACTCACCAGCTCTAGTTAATCTCTCCCTAAAGTTTGACACATAGTCCAACAATATACTCTTCAAACATTGACTCACCAATTTCTCTTTGATGAATTTAAATGGTCCTCCCACCTCATGACCAAAAATCAATTTGATTGGACTGAATTCAGTTGATTCATTAGATGCATCCCTAATTGCAAATAGTACAAATGGAATTCCTTTATCCCAATCCTCTGGACAGGCCCTCGCATGGTCTTTAGAGTTTAATACCATCATTCCAATGCCCCTTGCGATTCCACATGATACGCCGTTGAGTTCAATTGCTTTATTCCTAAGCTAACCATAACTTCCTAGAATAACTTCAACATAAAATTGGATCGCTGATCTGATTGAACGTCTTTTGGTAATCCACATCTATTTTTTAAAATGGTTAACTCCTCTACAACCCTCTTGGATTGTCATGGGAGTGTCTCTTTAAGAAATGTTATGGCTTATCACATGGCTTCAGTGATGTCATTGTGGGCTGGGTTGTGGCTCTGAGTTTTACTTTCACTTTGGTTTGGGAATGTTGTGTGGCTCTGAATTTTTTGCTTTCATTTTCACATTTCGCTGCTGTATTCCAGCAGACAAGTATCTTGGAGTCTCTCTCTCTGCATTTTAAAAGCTTTTTCCAGATTACGTGAGAACTTGAAAAGAAATAACTGCTTTCCGGAAGGAATTCAAACCTGATGTTTTGAAAAGGAAACAAGAGCATCCATACCAGGTCTTGAGTGCTGTGTTCTGGGCCACACCTTTGAAAAGGATTTTCTGGTTTAGCGATCTTGTTATTAAATTGGAACAGCTTAAAGGGGGAAATGTATTAAGGGTTATACATAGAGTACTGTAGCTGTGTGGGGTATTTATGTTTGCAGTTGATAAAAATGCTTACTGTGTGTGTTTATAAAAATGTTAACTAAATTCGTAGAATAAACTTTGTTTTTGATTAAAAGTGCTTGAGGCCTCTGTGGAATAACACCTGAAAGGTAGGCCCTTGTGCTCCCCGTAACCAAAATTAATAAACAGTTGTAGGTCAGGTGAACTCCATGATATACTTCGGAGTTTTCTAAACCCTGGCCCATAACAAGATGTAATGTTTTTTTAATTGAATTGCCTCTGTAAATCTAGTAGACACCTCCATTATGATCAATAGATACTCATTCCCATGTTTGGTTTTAGGTAGGGGTCCCATGCAATCAGTTAGAAGCCTAGTAAAAGGTTCCACAGTTGTTGGAATGGGTATTAAAGGTGCTGGTTTGATTACCGCCTAACGTTTCCCTATTACCTGACGTGTGACATGTAAGGAAAGTTCAACTACATCCTTATGCAGACTAGGCCAATAAAAATATTTTTGTATTTTTGCTGAGATTTCCTCACTCCAAAATGACCCCTACTTGAACTTCATGAATCCCTCAGCTCACCCAGCAATGACATAATCTCCCGAAGCTGAAAAACAAATGACCTCTCCAGGCTGGAAGTACATTACCTCTCCAGGGACTTTCCCCAGTCAAACCACAGTGCATTAGCCCAGACTGTAAACCACATTCCTCTGGTCAATTTAACCTTTGGCTCCAAAAACTGCCAGGCCCTGCAAAACAATATCCCTTTTAAAAAATATAACCACTGCAGTCAAGCACACTCTGACCCCTGTTTCTATATTGCCGCCGCTTGTCAATGGGATTTTCCATTGAAACCATCCCATGCCGCCAGGAAACTCCTGGCTGGGGGTGTGCTGCCAGTGGGAATAGAGAATCCCACTGACCGGAGAATTCCAGCAATTATATTTCATATTGGTGGCAGTAATGTTATTGAAAAGGGAGAGAAAAGAGCTAACGTTTTGAGTCCGATGACTCTTTGTCAAAGCTGTCATTGGACTGGAAACTTTAGCTCTTTTCTCTCCCTACAGATGCTGACAGACCTGCTGAGATTTTCCAGCATTTTCTCTTTCGTTTCAGATTCCAGCATCCGCAGTAATTTGCTTTTATCCAATGTTATTGAAAACACTGGTTTATAATACATACAGGCAGTATGTCTACTAAAGCTATAATTAAAAAGTCATAAAAGGTGAGGTAATGATTGATCCAACCACTTACTTGGTTACAGATAAAAGGCTAATGGAATTGCCTTTCAATTGCTGGATATTTCCTGGAGTGTAAATAATTTGTGAGTAAGTGATGTTTAGTCCTAGCTAAGAATACAGATAATGTAATTAAGGGGAGGAGACAGGTCTGTCTGTAGTTTTGTAGGCTGCTGGTAGATTTTAAGTTGAACAGCAGTTTGATATAGGATTTGTGACTGACAAGACAGAAATGTACTGGATCTGCTCTTGAAAGGGTCTCACTCTAAAATTATCTACACAGAAGACCGCAAGTAAACATATTTGTTAACTTTATTTATAAGTGCCATCTGAACTGTATTGGGTTTCTTAATTGGAATTAATGGCAGGTGTAGATAGTGAGTTACCATGTTTTTGCAGCACGGTAGCCAAGTGGTTAGCACTGTTGCTTCACAGCTCCAGGGACCCGGGTTCGATTCCCTGCTTGAGTCACTGTCTGTGCAGAGTCAGCATGTTCTCCCCATGTCCGCGTGGGTTTCCTCCGGCTGCTCCAATTTCCTTCCACAAGTCCCGAAAGACGTCCTTGTTAGGTGAATTGGACATTCTGAATTCTCCCTCAGTGTACCCGAATAGGTGCCGGAGTGTGGCGACGAGGGGATTTTCACAGTAACTTTATTGCAATGTTAATGCAAGCCTACTTGTGACACTAATAAAGATTATTATTATCTATTTATTTAAGGACTGTTTAACTGATAATTGTACAGCTATTTATTTGTTATTAATGTGGTTAATTTTGTTTTTAAATTAAACTTTGTTTTAACATAAAAGATAACTATTGTTCAGAGGCATCACTCCCGGGGTGGAGTACCCTTTCCTCACAATTTTACAAATAGAAAAATTATTCGGGGTTCTCCTCCGGTATCCTGACAAAAGTTGGGGTCTGGTCTGGTACGTTAACATTCCACCGCCCCCCTCCCCCCTGCCACACATCTGCTATTTTTAAAAATAAATTTAGAATACCCAATTCATTTTTTCCAATTAAGGGGCAATTTAGAGTGGTCAATCCACCTACCCTGCACATCTTTTGGGTTGTGGGGACGAAACCCATGCAAACACGGAGAGAACGTGCAAACTCCACACGGACAGTGACCCAGAGCCGGGATTGAACCTGAGACCTCGGCGCCGTGAGGCAGCAGGGCTAACCCACTGTGCCACTGTGCTGCTCCCACATCTGCTATTTTAATATCCACTCCTGAGAAGTAGCTAGGATACGTATCCCCAACATTCTTTATGTATTTCTGTTGGATCCTGATTATGTAGATTTGATAAAGGCCTGAGAAGACAAGTAATTGTGGCCTTCCTCTACCAGGCCAATCCAGGAAAGAAGGTTCACTTCCAGAAGAGACTGTGGAGCTTGTTGCTCATTCTGGTGAGTGTGCTTAACACTCAATTGGCTCTGTTTTATTCCTTAGCTCTAGAATCGCCAGGTATCTTTATGATACCACCATGAGGTTCAAGTTCAAATCAATGACTCAATACACCAGTTAGTAAGGTTCAATCAAACACATTTAATAATACACAGTAAATCGATACTCATGCAACTAATACTAACGGACTAAACTATTCCTACCACTATAAGCCAATACTTATCTTCGATAAGGGAACACACTGGATCAGGGAACAATGGCCTCTTGTTCTGTCCTGAGACTGCAGGCTTCCCAGTTGGTACGGGCTAAGGGGTCAGGAGTGTCTATTCTCGTAGCGAGCGTTGGTTGGACACTTACTTGTCGGCGTAGCTGTTGACCAGGCCTCTCCTTCTCATGGTTAAGTTCTTAGAGAGCTGCTGCAAAGGTGTTCTGCTGGGAGGGCCGGCTAAGAGAGCGAGCTAAACTTGGGATCTGTCCTTTATAGGTCACAGGGGCTTCGCACCCATCTGGGCGGACCCTATACCTGCTTGCAATCGATTGGACCTCATACCAATCGATTAGTTTGAATTCCCCAATGCTGGGGCTGTTTCCCGATCGCTGGGCGGTTCTTGGGGCTGTTTGTAACTTATTGTCCGGGACTCCTGCTGGCGCCGAAGAGTCTGGCTTGACCTTTGTTATTCTCGATTGTGTCCATTGTGCCCGGGAATCACCGAGAATCGCTCAATTAATATGCGCAACTGTTAGTTTTAGTGCTATCTGGTTTCTTTGCAGACAGAATACACAGGGAGATTCAGAAGCCTGCCTGTTTTCCTTACATTGTCCTGTTTTCCCTGCATGCATTTCAATTCTCCATTTTGTGTTGGGCAGTGGCCAACTTCGGTGGCTACAAGCTATGCAGGAACAGCAGCAGCAGCAGCCAACTGGGCCCCACAAGAAGAGCTTGGAATTCACTTATCCTGGATTCCACCAGTCATTCCCTATTCTGAAAGGGGTTTTTCGAGTCCTAAACCTACATGCCAGCATTAGTGACATGTTAGAGTCTTCCCATGGAACCCATTGAGACAGCATCTCTTCGTTCAGACATCCATTTATCTTCAAAGCTTCTGACGATCACTGCATCAACCACATTCCCAGAATCTTTGAGGAATTCTAACAAATCTTTTGGCAGAATCAACCTTATAGAAAACTGCACTGACTTTTCTTTGTAAAGGTCATTCAAAAAATTAAAAGTGTAAAATTAAACCAAATCGGCCTGTCATATTACAGTATACTTCTATACGAATTAAATTGTAAACTTTAATCTTTTGGTCTTTCCAACAAAAATATTTTCTAAAAAGGGATTTTAAAAATTAATTTTCCAATATTTAGTAAAATTGTGATTTAAACATGGTCCCAGGTGACCATAGGCTGATTTCTCCTTTGAGGGAAGAGAGCTTACTGGTGGTGATTTAACCTGAGAATCACCACACCTCAGGCGAGAGGTAAGGTTGAGAAGGTGGGGCCTTCATGAATAACCTCAGCCAGAACGGGAATTGGACCGTGCTGTTGGCTTTACTCTGCATCATAAACCAGCTGCCCAGCCAACTGAACTGAAAGCAAATACGGCTTGGCTAATGTTTGATTGATTGATTGATTTGATTTATTGTCACATGTACCGAAGTACAGTGAAAAGTATTTTTCTGCGGCCGAGGGAACGCACACAGTACGTACATAGGAGACAAAAAAAAATCGACAGTGTACATTGACAAATGGTACATCGATGAACAGTGATTGGTTACAGTGCGGAACAAGGGGCCAAACAAAGCAAATACATGCGCAAGAGCAGCATAGGACGTCGTGAATAGTGTTCTTAGAAGGAACAGATCAGTCTGAAGGAGAGTCTTTAAGGAGTCTAATAACTACCGAACGTTAGGAACTATTACTGGGCGGCAAGTATAGCCATAATCAGGAACTGGGCAGTGGGAGAGGGGTCGGTGTGGGAGCGGGTGGAGACGGCATCATGTAGGGGCACAAGTTTATGGGCACTGGTAACGGCACCTCTGCCATTCTCATCGACTTGGTACTCCACAAGCCCATTGGTTATGGTGGGTATGAGGGCAGTGGCAGAAGCATATGGGAGTGTTGGGAGCGTCGGTGTGGGCTCCAATTTGTGCCAGGGAGGTTAGGTGGGGGGTTTCGGAGGTGGCAGAGAGCAGGGATTGATAGACTGGGAGAACTGTTTATCGATGGGAACTTTCCTTGTTTGGAGGATTTGGAGGAGGAGTTTGAACTGCCGGGAGGGAATGAGTTTCACTATCTGCAAGTGGGGGACTTTGTGCGAAGGCAGGTTTCAACCTTTCCGCTTCTACTGCCTCGGGGGATACAGGATAGGGTAGTTTCAAAAACGGGAGTGGGGGAGGGGAAGGTCTCTGATATTTATAAGGAGCTCATGGAGTGGGAGGGAACCCAGAAAGGGGAGGTAATGCGCAGTGGGAAGATGAGCTGGGTAAGGAGCTAGAGGCAGGTCTGTGGGAGGATGCGCTGAATAGAGTCAACATGCCCTCATCATGTGCCAGGCTCAGCCTCATTCAATTCAAGGTAGTTCACCGGGCACACACGACGGGGGCCCGGATGAGTAGGTTTTCTGGGGTGGAGGACAGGTGCAGGAGAGCCCGCAAATCATGTCCACATGTTTTGGGCATGTCCGAAGCTCAGGGGATTTACGGCAGGGATTTGCCGACATCATGTCCACGGTGCTAAAAACAGCGGTGGCCCCAATTCCAGAGATGGCGATTTTTGGAGTGTCGGAAGACCCGGGAGTACAGGGGGCGAGAGAGGCTGACGTTTTGGGCTTTGCCTCCTTGATAGCCCCGAAACGGATCCTATTATCTTGGAGGGACTCAGAGCCCTTGAAATCGGGGGTATGGGTTAGTGACATAGCTGGGTTTCTCAGGCTTGAGAAAATTAAGTTCGCCCTGAGAGGATCAATGTTAGGGTTCGTTCGGAGATGGCAGCTGTTTATCGACTCCTTCGAGGAAAATTAAACTGTCAGCACATACGATACAGGAGGGAGGGGTTAGGGAACGTGGGAGAGTAGGGGGAGTTAGTTTAGTTTAGGCTAGGCAGGATCAGCGAGAGGAGATGGAGGGATTGGGATGTCGACTATGTTTGCCTATTTCATTTAAATTTATTTTTAAGTTCTCTTGTTGTTTACTGGGTTTGGGGGGGGGGGTGTGATACTTGCGTTGATACGGTCTTGGGGGTGTTACAGTTATTATGGTGTTTTATTGTTGCTTTTCATTGTTTGTTGTTATATTTTCTGTAAAAAATTCCAATAAAAAGTATTTAAAAGAAAAGAATATATATAGCAGTTCTATAGTTGAATAAAACAGTGTTGGATCTTCTCCAGTGTTAGACGTCTGTTTCTGACTTCCCTGCATCGAGTGCAGTCCACATCGAACCAACCTGCTTAACACACCATGGTACCAGAGTTATACTGATCTTGACGGACCTATCTCGAGTGAATCAGCATTGACCAGCATGCAGCCATCCAGCGAAATGGAAAACATTCAGCCTCCTCCGCAACTCCGCAGCTCCGGCAACCTCGGCGCCAACTGGAAAATCTTCAAGCAAACGTTCTTCTTGTACATCGAGGCCTCCGACCTTGGGGCAGCATCGGATGCCAGGAAGATCGCGCTATTTCTCTCCACAGCGGGGGACCACGCCATTCATATCTACAACTCCCTTACGTTCGCCGACGGCGAAGACAAAACAAAATTCAAAACAGTCCTGCTGAAGTACGACAGCCACTGCGACATTGAGGTGAATTAGAGCTTTGAACGGTACATCTTTCAGCAGAGGCTTCAGGGTAAAGATGAACCTTTTCACTCCTTCTTGAGCCATCTCCGCATCCTAGCGCAGTCGTGTAACTATAACTCAACGGCTGATTCCATGATCCAGGATCAGATCATTTTCGGGGTCCACTCCAACTCCATGCGGCAGCAGCTCCTTAAAATCAAACAGTTGACCCTCTCTGTCCCTATTGAGATGTGCGTTGTCCATGAGCATGCCAAGAATCGTTACTCCCACATCAGGGCGGCAGAAACTGCAGAGCTGGCCTCCCACGAGACAGAAAGGGTGCAGGCCATCGCACAGATGCAGGGCCTGAGCATCGAGGAGAGTGGCCATTTTGCGCGCTTTTCCCGGATCCCTGCGCATGCGCGCCACGACCGAGTGGATGACGAGACCGACTACCCGACTGCGCAGGTGCGTACGCCGACCAACCGCACTGTGCATGCATGATGGCGCACGGAACGCACTGACGTCAGCGTCATGACATGTCCGAATTGTGGCTCCGCCCACTTAAAGCAGCAATGTCCGGCAAAAGGACGCCGATGTCTCCAGTGTGGCAAGCTTGGCCACTACGCAGCCCTTTGCAGATCTGCTCCACCGCTCAGCAGCCAGCGATCCCCCAGCTGCGGCGCAGAAGTGTCCGCTCAATACAGCAAGGCATGCCAGATTCCTATCATGACAGTCCAACGGACCCTGATGCTGACTGCCTCAAGTCTCCATATCAGGTGGGCATCATAACCACACATGAGCTGGCCTCCACCACACCTGCGCAACGCCTCTCGATGCCAGTGTGGGTCCAGACGACGAGTGGTGTGCTGTCCTCACGGTTAACAAGGCTCGCATCCGATTTAAACTAGACATCGGCGCGTCTGCGAACCTCATCTCACAATCCGACCTTGACACCATCCAGGCCCGACCAAGCATTCTTCCACCAGCCTGCCAGCTCCTTGACTACAAGGCAATGCCATAGCTGCCAGTGGCTTGTGTCAACTACGGTTATCCAACAAGGCGATCAAGGCAACATTACGGTTTGAAATCGTCAGGCCTGACAGGGCGTCCCTGCTCGGTGCTCGCGCCTGCAAGCTCCTGAACCTGGTTCAGCGAGTCCACACCATGTCATCATCACTGGCGACGGCCTCACCCGATGAAAATTTGCAAGCCGACATAGACGACATTATCACGCAGTACCACAGCGTATTCGATGGAATGCGCACGCTCACGTACCGATATAAAATCCTGCTCAAGCCGAACGCCACCCCTGTAATTCATGTACCATGCTGGGTGCCGACGCCCTTCAAGGATCGTCTGAAAAAGCAACTACAGTACCTCCAAGACCAGGGCATCATCGCGAAGGTCACAGAGCCAACAGACTGGGTCAGCTCCATGGTCTGGGTAAAGAAGCCATCAGGGGAGCTCCGCATTTGCATTGATCCTGAGGATCATAACCGCAACATCATGCGGGAGCATTACCCGATCCCGAAATGTGAAGAATTGACCAGTGAGATGGCTCATGCCAAATTCTTTACTAAGCTGGACGCCTCCCGGGGCTTTTGGCAAATACAGCTGGACGCGTCCAGTCGCAAGCTATGCACGTTCAACACTCGTTCGGTCGCTACTGCTACAACCGCATGCCTTTCGGCATCATATCTGCCTCCGAAGTGTTTCACCACATCATGGAGCAGATGATGGAGGGCATCGAGGGGGTGCGAATATACGTGGACGACCTGATTATCTGGTCCACAACGCCCCAGGAACACATCGCTCTCCTCAAGCAGGTCTTCCAGCGAATTCATGAACATGGACTCCAGCTCAACAGCACCAAGTGCTCATTTGGTCAATCGGATATTAAGTTTCTAGGTGACCACATCTCGCAGCAGGGTGAGCGGCCAGGCACCGACAAGATCTTGGTGATCAACACCATAAAGACCCCGGAGGACAAGAAGGTGGTCATCCACTTCCTTGGGATGGTCAACTTTCTCGGGAAATTAATTCCCAATGTGCCACCCCACACCACGACGCTCCGCCATCTCGTCAAGAAGTCAATTGAATTCCAGTGACTGCCCACATATGAAGCTGAATGGCGTGAGCTGAAGGCAAATCTCACCACAGCCCCAGTTCTAGCGTTCTTCGACCCAACCAAGGAAACCAAGATATCAACTGATGCAAGCCAGGACGGCATTGGGGCGGTGCTACTCCAGCGAGATGACTCCTCGTCCTGGGCTCCAGTGGCATATGCCTCCAGGGCCATGACGCCCACTGAGCAACGGCATGCCCAGATCGAAAAGGAATGCTTGGGTCTCCTGACAGGAATAGTCAAGTTTCATGACTACGCTTACGGCCTGCCGAAATTCACGGTGGAAACGGACCACAGGCCTCTAGTCCACATAATCCAGAAGGACTTAAATGACATGGCACCTCAGTTACAGCGAATTCTTCTTCGACTCCGCTGCTATGACTTCGAACTTGTCTACACGCCAGGCAAAGAACTGATTGTTGCAGATGCCCTATTCCGGTCCATCACCTCACCGTGTGAACGAGGTGACTTCATCTGGCACATAGAAGTGCAAGTGCAATTGTGTGCCACCAATCTCCCAGCCTCTGACGAACGGGTGGTCCAAATTCGTGAGGAAATGGCCAAGGATGCAGCACCTTACCCATGGCTGGCAGAAGGGACAATGTCCCCAATTCTTTAACGTGAAAGACGAGCTGACGGTTGTGGAGGGAATCCTTCTGAAACTCGATAGGATGGTTATTCCTCAGTGCATGCAGGCTATGGTGCTGGGTCAACTCCATGAGGGTCACCTTGGAGTCGTGAAATGCCGACGCAGAGCTTGGGAGGCGGTTTATTGGCCGGGCATTAAACAGGACATTGCCAATACAGTCCTAAACTGCCCCACCTGTCAGAAATTTCAACCGGCTCAACCCAAGGAAACACTGCAACAGCATGAGATCGTGGCCTCTCCATGGTCCAAAGTAGGTGTAGACCTTTTCCACGCCAAGGGGCGTGACTACGTACTCCTGGTCAACTACTTCTCCAGTTACCCAGAAGTGGTGAAACTGTCTGACCTCACGGCGAAGGCGGTCATCAAAGCCTACAAAGAAACGTTTGCCAGGCACGCGATACCGCTCACGGTAATGAGCGACAACGGTCCATGCTTTTACAGCCAGGAATGGTCTGATTTTGCACAGTCGTACAACTTCCGTCACATTACAGGCTCGTTAAAGGAAAGAGAACGATAATAACTATCCTTTAATGAGGCTCGTTAAAGGAAAGAGAAAGATAATAACTATCCTTTAACGAGGCTCGTTAAAGGAAAGAGACCGGTAATAAAAATCCTTTATTACATATTATACCTTGCTATGTGCATTAGTGAAGATATTATACCTTGATTTCTATTTACAAAAAGTCAAGTTACAAATCATCGGACAAAAAGACGTAACAAGTTACAAAAAGTCTTTGACGAAAAAAATCATCGGACAAAAAGACGTAGGACCAAAAGACGTGCGGACAAAAAGACGTTGGACCAAAACACGTGGATGAAGTGTCGTTGGACGAAGTGACGTCGGACGAAAAGACATAGCACCGCTGTGCAAAGCTGCAGACTCAGGCTCCTACTTGAACCTGGCAATGCTGGCAGACAGGGAACCCCACTGTCCGCTGGGTTGTCTCCAGCACAGATGCTCATGTATCGCACTCTGAGGACCACAGTTCCAGCCATGCATGTTCCTGACCTTGACCACCTCAGGGTTTTACAAAAAATGCAGCAGTCCGCTGCCCAACAGAAGGCCACATATGATGCTCATGCCACTGATCTACCCGAGCTGGCTCCAGCCGATCATGTTCACGTCCAGTTGCCTGAGGGCGGCTGGTCAGCCGCAGCTGTTGTTGTGAAACAAGTTGCCCCAAGGTCTTTCCTTGTCTGCATGGCTGCTACGCGCAACAGACGGGCATTGCGAAGAATTCCATGCCCACTACCTGACCGCAGTGCTCCGCCGGCCATTATACTTCCTCCGGACGTACCCTGCCACGAGGCCACCGATCTGCCAGCGATCCGCGATGGCAGCAATCCCACCTATCCACGTGCAGGCAGCTCCTGATCCACCTCAGCGGTGATCGACAAGAATTCGTCATCCACCACAAAGACTGAATCTGTAGACTGAGCTTTTGTAAATTTTGTGGCTGAATTCATCGAGTTAACCTTTGTAAATATTGCTTCATTTGCCATGTATCTGCACTCTCGACACATTCCCATGTATATACGTTTGTTCAAGCACCGTTTGTATATAGTCAGGCATATATATATATATATATATACACATACGTATACATACCTCAGTATTTATTTAACTAAAAAAAAAAGGGAGATGTCATAATATCCACTCATATATATAATGAGATGCAGACAGGCAGTGATTGACACATAGGATGACCAGTAAGCATACAACACAGTACAGCCAATCACCAGACCGGACACTACCACTATAAAGCCAGAGGGCACTAGGTTTCCCGCTCTCTCGGGACCCAGCTACTGAGACAGTCAGAGTCCATGAGCTAGCAAGTGCATACACCATGCGGTAGCTAGTAAGTCTGGTCAGGCTAGTACTAGGTCACCAGTCAGATCAGTATAGTGTCAACCCACAGCTGAATATGTATAGCAGTTCTATAGTTGAATAAAACAGTGTTGGATCTTCTCCAGTGTTAGACGTCTGTTTCTAACTTCCCTGCATCGAGTGCAGTCCACATCGAACCAACCTGCCGAACACATCAGGCAAAGCCTGGTGGGAGGGTCACTCGCAATGCCAAAATGTAGTAGGAAGGGAAGTGATAGGATAGAAATTAGTATGCATTTCATGTGTATTTTTGTGTGTAAAGTAAGAGCAAGGCATAACAACTTAGCACCGAGCAGCCACATATTGGTCCCACTGCTAAATTTGTGAGGTTTGTTTTGAGGTTTATATATACATTGTAAGCTGAATGTCTGAAGCACTTCACCTGCAAATAGATCAGCTGCCCGACTGCAGTTTCCTTGGTGGTCTTTGTGGCTGACACTGCCGGGGAAACAATTTGTTTCAAGGAAATGAGCAGAATGCTGGGAATAAGTACTCAGCATATCAGGCAGCATCAAAGGACAAGCAGAGTCCATGTTCTAGATCAGCTACTTTTCAACAGAAATGAAAAATGTTAGAGAGTTTCAATGAGTACAAAAGTAAAATGGGGAGGGGAGCAATGAACAATAGGGTGGAAGACAGGAGATATTAAATAACAAGAGTTGATGATCCAACAGTGCAACTTTGGAAAAGTTATCATTCCTGCATTCTGTTAGTTTGTAAACATTCAAAGTATAGCAATGAAGCTACGTTGATCATTGTATGATCAAGTTTCTCTCCTTTATGTGATAAATAGTTCCAATAAAGTCCACAGGATCGTTCAGCACAATAAATCAAAAATGCACTTGTCGGGAGAATTTATTACTGTATTTTCTTTGGCTTGATGCTAAATTATCGCAATATTGAATTATCAACATGGAAAGCCTTAAAAGCAGGGGTTACTGGATAGTTATCAAGAGCTGGTGATTGTCCTCTCTCTGTGCTGGGACACTGTCTCATTCTCATGCCTCTCCGGCTACCTAAGCTGAGATCAATACAGATCAGGGGCGAAATTCTCTGACCCCCAGCAGGGTCGGAGAATCGCCTGGGGCCGCCTAAAATCCCACCCCCGCCGTGGCAGAGATTCTCCGCCACCCGGGAAGTGGCGGCGGCAGGAATCTCGCCACTCCGACCGGCGAGGCCCCTGCGGTGATTCTCCGGCCCGGATGGGCCGAAGTCCCGCCGCTGGGAGGCCTCTCCCGCCGCCGAGGTTTGAACCACCTCTGTAACGGCAGGATCAGCGGCGCGAGCGGGCCCCCGGGGTCCTGTGGGGGGGGGGGGGGATCGGACCCCGGGGTGTGCCCCCACGGTGGCCTGGCCCGCGATCGGGGCCCCCCGCTCAGACTCCGGGCCAGTGCCCTAGCGGCACTCTTTCTCCTTCCGCGTCCGCCATGGCGGAAGCGGAAGAGAACCCCACATCGCGCATGCGCCGACCGGCGAAAGCCTTTCGGCCAGCCCCGCTGCCGGGGGCGCCGGTTTTTTGCTCCAGTCTTCTGGTGCAAACCGCTCCAGCGCGGGGCTGGCCCCCAAAGGTGGGGAGAATTCCCCACCTTTGGGGAGGCCCGATCCCTGAGTGGTTGGCGCTACTCCCCTACGCCGGCACCCTCCGTCACGCCGGGTAGGGGAGAATGCCGCCCCAGGAATCTGGACTTGGTATGAATGCCATTCAGTTACTCATAAAGCTCATTGAATCACTGGTTGAGTTAAATAACAGTAAAGTACATTAGTTATAATCATTTATTGATGCATCCAAAGCAGTATCATTTGTTGGTGTGGTCAGATTAGTCAAAATTGTAAAAGTTCAATTTGCTTAATTTATAAATGGGGAAGTGGTGTTTTCTTTTAAGTATTCACAATAAATGAAAGCATTCAGCTCTAAATAAATGGGTTGCAAACATCATTTTGGACATCATTTTACACTCACTTGAGAAGCAACAGCAAGTTTGTTTTAATGTAACAAATATCAACACAATATGTCAATCAAACCACTGCAAAGACTCGAATATTTTACAATATATTTGTAATGAACTGTGGAGATTAACTGACCGTCTCATTGACAGAGCCTGTAAGATTGTATATGGATGAATTTGAAGGCATGCAATAAAACATTTCCTTTCCATGACTGCAGCCTTGCGGAAACATGATGACCATCACAAACCCAACAATCATCACCAATATACCAGTGATCAAGATCATAAAAGACTGAATGCTGTCCCAATGATACCACGACTCTTCAGAGAGTTTTAAGTAGCATGCCGTTGGAATGATAAAAACCAGCGGAATTGCAGCAACCACGCCCTATAAAATAAAATGATATTAAAAGACTTTTTAATAATAATAATCTTTGTTGTCACAAGTAGGCTTACGTTAACACTGCAATGATGTTACATTCCGGCGCCTGTTCGGGAACACGGAGGGAGAATTGAGAATGTCCAAATAACCTAACAGGGACTTGTGGGAGGAAACTGGAGAACCCGGAGGAAACCCACGCAGACACGGGGAGAATGTGCAGACTCTGCACAGACAGTGACCCAAGCAGGAATCGAACCTGGGACTCTGGTGCTGTGAAGCAACAGTGCTAACCACTATGCTACCGTGCTGCCCCACCGAGTTGTTTAATTTCATTGTTTTCAATGTCACTATATCTATAGAATCCCTACTGTGCAGAAGGAGGCAATTCGGCCCACCTAGTATGCACCAATCCTCCGAAAGAGCACTCCACCTAGGCCCACTCTCCCACTCTTTCCCTGTAACCCTGCGATTGATCATGGCCAGGCCACATGGGGAGAACATGCAAAGTTCGCACAGCTACCCAAGGCCAGAATCAAACCCGCGTCCCTGGCACTTTGGGGCAGCAGTTCTAACCACTGTGCCGCGGTGTATATATATATATATAGTCACTATTTATCATAACTATTTTTAAAGTTCTTGTAATATCAGAGTGCCAGAATGGTGTGTTTTTTATATTCAATTTTCATTATCACTCCCTTTTTTCCAATAATTCATATTTCTGGGCTTTTTAGTTTATTTTAGAAAATGGGCAACCGTGACTGTTTTACATTCAGTGCAAATTTCTTTCTCATTGAAAACAATTGGTTGGATGCAAAATGGGTGGCCCATTCACTATAGATCCTTTTGTTCAATTGTCCAAAATCAAATTCACCCCCCAGGTTTTAATGTAATATCCTCTGGAATAGTGCAAAAAGAGGCATGGGACATGTTATTGGCTATTGGCTGAATGATTTAGATTTTGGAATCAAAAACACAATTTCTAAATTTGCGGATGACATCAAATTGTGTGGTGGTGGGTGAGGGGGGGGGGGGGGGATAGTCAATACTGAGCAGGACTGCAATAACTTGCAGAAGGACATTAGGATGGGAAAATAATTGTCAAATAAAGTTCAACACATAATGTAAGGTAGGAATTTTGGCAAGAAGGATAGTGAAGCCACTTTTTGGAAGATGCTAGTTTGGGTGGGATAGAGGAAGAAAGGCATCTTGGAGCATCAGTACACCAATCCCTAACATTGTGCAACAATTAACTAGACCATTAAAAAAACAAACCAACCACTAGGCTCTATTTCTAAGAGGACAGACAATGGCTTTGGTGATCCTGATATTTAATTGGAGGAAATGTTTGCACATCCACTGGAAGTCAGACAATCAGAGTGCACAATCATGGATCGTGGAAGGCTCAGGAGAAGTGCTGGTGAAGTAGAGCTGGTTTTCTGTCTGTCTAACGCCTGATGTGTTTTGACATAATGTTGTTGAGGTTGCATTTAGATGAGAAACAGGAGGCAATTGAGGATAAGCCCTTGGCAGCTTCAGAGTTAATGGTGTCAGAGAAGAGAAGCCATTGCAGGGGGATCTCTGTCCATGATTGGATAAATAACTGCAGTCTTAGCCAGCTTGAGGAGGAGAGGCACAGGACGAGGATGGCATAGTCAACTTTTTCAAAGGCTGCAGACAAGTTGAGAAGGTTGAGATGAGGTAAGTTTACTATGGTCGCAATCACATAGGATGCAATTATGACTTTGATAGGTGCTGTGGCAGGGTGGAAGCCTGATTGGAGGGGTTCAAATACGGTGCTGTGGGAAAACTGGGTGCAAATGAAGTGGTTAAATTGATTGTAGTGATCGGAATCGACCTGATAACTCAAACTGCATGATCTTGTACTGCTGCTGGTTAATAGAATTGATACACTAATGAGTGATGTCGGTGAAAGTGTCTCACTGGCATCAGTAGCAATGTGCCAGCTAGAGTCTTGGGAGGGAAGGTGGAACAGACTGTACTCAGGAGAGACATACCTGCTCTGTAACCTGTTTATACCTAGTTCTAATAAACCAGTCAGTTCAAAACAAGTAACAGAGTAAGACGGGTGTAGTCTTGGGAAGATTGGTCACGCATACCAGTGACTAACAACCATGCTAAGAGTTCACAGGTCAGGGTGGCAGTACAAAGCACTATGACAACAGGAAGGATTGTAGCCATCTGGGATGGACACTGGGCTACAAAATGGAGAACTGCTAAGGCTGCAGGGAAAAACAGTCTTAGTGAGGACAAGCAGTTTGCAGAAGACTAATTTACATTCTGCACGTACAGAAACCAGTTTTTGGCCAGGTGCAGAGTTTCAGCCAAAGGTGCAAATGGGAAACAGATCTGCATAGTAATGAGGTGATCCAGATCCAGACCCCGCACAATAGAAACATTTAAGTATCAATGGATACTTTTGAGTAGACGCCCAGACAGAATGGCGCCACAGCAACCAACACCAAGAACCGTAGGGACCACCCCACTCATCGAGGAACGACCCTCAGATTGGGGGGTTTGGAAGATATCGATTGGGAAAGGCCCAATCGATACCTGGCAGGTAAAAGGACCGCCCCAAGGGGGCACGGACTTCTAGGAACTATAAGAGTAGACCCCGCACATGGTTCGGTCTGTTGTTGCTCCGGCTGACTGTGTTGTTGCTCCGGCTGACTGTTTTGTTGTTCCGGCTCCACTTTGCTGCTACATCGCATCCTGACTCCAGTTCCATCACCAGCCGTTGAGCCATCAGCCATCGAACTGTAAGTGCCAATACAACGATCGCTACGTGATCCAGACCTTGCTAGATCCTGACAACTTTAAGAATCAGAGAGTTGCAGACCAAGAACGGGACAAAGGCCTTGCACCCTGACCTTGCCTGTTCCTGTCTAGATAAGTATTTAGTTGTTTAGTATTAGAAGCAAGTTAGTCTCTTTAGCGTATGCATGTGTATTTATTATATTTGTTATAATAAACACCAATCGTTTGGACTTACTAATCGGTGTACAGATTTATTACTTTGAACCTGACCTTGATATACTCGTGACGGTGTCTAAATACGGCACCTGGCGACTCCTGAGCATAATTACATACACAGAGCCATAGTAGTGTTAAGCACACGGCCTTTAAACGGAGGCGTGTTAATACACTCCAGTAAAACGAGCAACAGGATATTTGTAATAGCCTGCATGGAGCCTGAGGGCTGGGAATTACTATCTTCCCCATGCACCTTGTGGAGTCTGAGCTCCCCCTCTATGAGGGGGTGGGAGACCTCTATTAATCTCTGTATAAAAGGTCAGCCAGTAAGGCACTGACCAGAAAAGGCATCCGGTAGGGATCTATCGGGCAATGTGTATATCGTGTGTAAATAAATCTACATTTCTTTATTTGACTTAGTGTGGACTCCCCCGTGTCCTTATTAAAATATTGATTGGGTTCACATGATTGACATGCTGTGGCAGTTCAAAGACGAAAAGAGTGAAAGGGAAGGTCCTAAAAATGAAGGGTAGGTTGCTGGAATCTGAAAGCAAGGCTACACTCCAATATGAACAGCAGCTGCAAACCAGTTAGGCCAAGTAATGGATTTAGGTTTGAGGAAGGAAAATGATTGGATGAGATTAAGTGAACCTGAGCAAGGATAGAAATGACCAAACAAAAAAATGGAACTGGCATGCTTAGGCTTGGAATGCGTAGAAATAGATAACACAGACGAGCTGTTGAGATGCTTTGGATTAAGGCTGATATGAGGAAGGATAACTGAGGATCTGTTTTGAGAAGGAAACCTCCAGGCAGGAGGCCGCAGTGGACAGATGGCCATGAAAAGAACTAGTGAGGTAAAAAGGTTCAGTTCAGAGGGGGGAAATTTTGTGCCTGGATTCGCGGCATGTGTAAACGCAATGTGGACGCAAAGTCTTGTGAGATTCGGGAAATGGGAACCGCCAGCGAAATCTTGCCACATGATTTATCCCTGTCCCTCGCTTGTGACATGGTGAGATCCTCATTTAAATACTTTTAATGAATTTGCATATTATTAAAGGGTCAATCGCCACATGATCCCCCTCACTGAATATTCAAACCTTGCCGATTGAAGGATTCACAACAGCTTTATAAAGACTAAAAACAGTCGAGGGGATCCCGCCAAGGGCGTCGTGGGGGGCGGGCGAGGAAAGAGTCCCCAATAATTGTGCAGTGTCGGGGGGGGAAAAGCCGTGGAGACCTTCGTGGTCGGGGGGGGAGACTAACCAAAGCGCTGATCTGGTGCCCTTTAAAGGTGGCGGCCCAATCTCTGTGGAGGCTTGCCACTCTATCAGGACCCCCACACAGTCCCACCAGACTGAGTGTAACCCACGCACCCAGATTACTTTTGTCTGAAAACTCAGAAGTGCACCTGGAGAGATTTACACCAGCATTCAGTAAGAGCCTGGCATCCTGACAAATTATGGGGAAATTAGGCCCAGAGTTAGAAAAGGCTGCCAGGGTCAGAAATACAGAAATGTTGTTACTGGAATAACAATCCAGAGGCCTGAACTAGTAATTCAAATAAATTAGTTCAAATTCAGTATGGTGTTTTTGAATGTGTTCAGTTCAAATAAAAAGTTAAGATCAGTGAAAGTGACCACGAGATTGCTGGAATGGCTTACAAAAACAAACTGATTGGGGGAGGAAGCTCACCATCTCTCCAATGGAATTCATAGACTTTACAGTGTAGAAGGAGGCAATTTGGCCCATCGGGTCTGCACCGGCCCTTGGAAAAGGCACCCTACTTAAACCCACACCTCCATCCTATCCCGTAACCCCACCTAACTAAGGGCAGTTTAGCATGGCCAATCCACCTAACCTGCACATCTTTGGACTGTGGGAGGAAACCGGAACACCCGGAGGAAACCCACGCACACACGGGGAGGATGTGCAGACTCCGCACAGACAGTGACCCAAGCAGGGAATCAAACCTGGGACCCTGGAGCTTTGAAGCAACAGTGCTACCCACTGTGCTACCGTGCCACCCTCCTAGTCCCACCTCTGCCTTTTCTCATAGAATCTTAATTAGCCGCAAGTTAGCCTCCTCTTGATTTGATTTGATTTATTATAGGCAGAAATAATAGTATACAGTGAAAAGTATTGTTTCTTGCATGCTATACAGACAACGCATACTGTACATAGGGAAGGGAGGAGAGACTACAGAATGTAATGTCAAGTCATAGCTAGGATGTAGAGAAAAGATCAACTTAATACGAGGTAGGTCCATTCAAAGGTCTGATGGCAGCAGGGAAGAAGCTGTTCTTGAGTCGGCAGGACTGGAACCAATGTCCTAGGGGGGGTGTTTGATAGAACTGTTAGGGAGGGTTTAAACTAATGTGGCAGGGGGATGGGATCCAATGTAGGAAGTCGGAGGGAAGTAAAACGGGGTCAGAAACAAAAAGTAGTAAGGGGGAAAGTGTAAGGCAGAGAAGCCATAGTCAAAAATCAAAAAGGACCACAATACAGGGTACAGTGACTGAGGAGAGTGTGAAAAGGGAGGTGGTCAATGCAGGATTGAGGGTGTTGTACCTAAATGCGCGCAGGATATGGAACAAGGTAAATGAGCTTGTTGCGCACATTGAAATTGGCCGGTACGATGTTGTGGGCATCACCGAAATGTGGCTGCAAGGGGATCAGGGCTGGGATTTAAGTATCCAAGGATATGTGTCCTATCGAAAGGACAGGCAGATGGAGAAAGTGGGCAGGGTTGCATTGTTAGTAAGGAATGAAGTTAAATCGACAGCAAGGAGTGATATAGGATCAGAGGCATAGAATCTTTGTGGGTAGAGTTGAGGAATTACAAAGCTAAAAAAACCCTGATGGGAGTTATGTACAGGCCTCCTAGCAGTAGTCAGGATGTGGGGCAGAAAATAAATTAGGAGATAAAAAAGGCATGTAAAAAAGTCAATATTACTATAATCATGGGGGCTTCAATATGCAGGTGGACTGGGAAAATCGGATTGGTAGTGATCCCAAGAAATGGAATTTGTGGAATGTCTAAGAGATGTTTTTTTGGAGCAGCTTGTGACAGAGCCTACTAGGGAATTCTGGATTTAGTGATGTGTAATGAGGCAGACTTGATTAGGGAATTTAGGATGAAGGAACCCTTAAGGAGTAGTGACCACAATATGATAGAATTTACTCTGCAGTTTGAGAGGGAGAAGCTGCAATCAGATGTAATGGTATTACAATTAAATAAGGATAACTACAAAGACATGAGGGAGTTGCTGGCCAGAGTTGATTGGAGAAGGAACCTAGCAGGGAAGACATTGGAACAGCAATGGCAGGTGTTTTTGGGGGTTATTCGGGAGGCACAACAGAAATTCATCCCAAGGAGAAGGAAACATGCTAAGGGGAGGACAAGGCATCCATGGCTGATGAGGGATGTCAAGGACAGCATAAAGGCGAAGGAAAAAGCATACAAAGTGGCGAGGATTAGTGGGAAACCAGAGGATTGGGAAGCCTTTAAAAGCAAAGAGGGCAACTAAAAAAGCAATAAGGAGGGAGAAGATGAAGTACGAGTGCAAGCTAGCTAGTAATATAACGGAAGATAGGAAGAGATTTTTTCAATATATAAAAGGTAAGAGAGAGGCAATAATAGACATTGGACCACTAGAAAATGTAGCTGGAGAAGTAATAATAGGAAACAAAGAAATGGCAGACGAGCTGAATAGTGACTTTGCATCAGTCTTCACGGTGGAAGACACCAATGGGATGCCAGAGCTCCAGGAGAACCAGGGGGCAGAGGTGAGTGCAGTGACCAATACTAAGGATAAGGTTCTGGGGAAACTAAAAGGTCTGAAGGTGGATAAGTCACCTGGGCCGGATGGAGTACACCCAGGGTCCAAAAAGAGATAGCTGAGGAAATTGTGGAGGCATTGGTGATGATCTTTCAGGAATCACTGGATGCAGGAAGGGTCCCAGAGGATTGGAAAGTGGTTAATGTACCACTGTTTAAGAAGGGAGGGAGGCAGAAGATGGGAAATTATAGGCCGGTTAGCCTGACTTCGATCATTGGTAAGATTTTAGAGCCTTATTAAAGATGAGATCGCAAAGTACTTGGAAGTGCATGGTAAAATAGGACTGAGTCAGCACGGCTTTGACAAAGGGAGGTCGTGTCTGACAAATCTGTTAGCGTTCTTTGAGGAGGTTACAAGCAAGTTAGACAAAGGAGAATCAATGGACTTGATTTATTTAGATTTCCAGAAGGACTTTGACAAAGTGCCGCATAGGAGACTGTTAAATAAGTTAAAAGCCCATTGTGTTAAGGGTACGATCTTGGCATGGATAGAGGATTGGCTGACTGGCAGAAGGCAGAGAGTGGGGATAAAGGGGTCTTTTTCAGGGTGGCAGCCAGTGACTAGTGCTGTGCCTAAGGGGTCTGTGCTGAGACCACAAATTTTTACAATATACATTAATGATCTGGAAGAAGGAACTGAAGGCACTGTTGCTACGTTTGCAGACGATACAAAGATATGTCGAGAGACAGGAAGTATTGAGGAAGCAGGCGGGCTGCAGAAGAACCTGGACAAGCTAGGAGAGTGGGCAACGGAGTGGCAAATGAAATACAATGTGGAAAAGTGTGAGGTTATGCACTTTGGAAGGAGGAATCCAGGCATAGACTATTTTCTAAATGGGAAAATGCTTCAGAAAGCAGAAGCACAAAGGGACTTGGGAGTCCTTGTTCACGATTCTCTTAAGGTTAATGTGCAGGTTCAGCCGCAGTTAGGAAGGCAAATGCAATGTGAGCAGTCATGTCAAGAATACTAGAATACAAGACAGCGATGTACTTCTGAGGCTGTATAAGGCTCTGGTCAGACCCCATTTGGAGTATTGTGAGCAGTTTTGGGCCCCGTATCTAAGGAAGGATGTGTTGGCCTTGGAAAGGGTCCAGAGGAGGTTCACAAGAATGATCCCAGGAATGAAGAACTTGTCGCATGAGGAAAGTTTGAGGACTCTGGGTCTGTACTCATTGGAGTTTAGAAGGATGAGGGGGGATCTTATACAAGATACTGCGAGGCCTGGATAGAGTGGACGTGGAGAGGATGTTTCTACTTGTAGGAAAAATTAGAAGCAGAGGACACCATCTCAGATTAAAGGGACGATCCTTTAAAACAGAGATGAGGAGGAATTTTTTCAGCCAGAGGGTGGTGAATCTGTGGAACTCTTTGCCGCAGAACGCTGTGGAGGCCAAATCACTGAGTGTCTTTAAGACAGAGATAGATAGGTTCTTGATTAATAAGGGGATCAGGGGTTATGGGAGAAGGCAGGAGAATGGGGATGAGAAAATATCAGCCATGATTGAATGGCGGAGCAGAGTCGATGGGCCAAGTGGCCTAATTCTGCTCCTGTATCTTATGGTCATATGGTTGTTATGTGATTTCAAACTTTTGTATCTTTTTCCTGATGGAAGAAGGTGGAAGAGAGTATGTCCGGGGTGCGTGGGGTCCTTAATTATAGTGGCTGCCTTTCTGAGGCAGCGGGAATTGTAGACAGAGTCAATGGACAGGAGGCTGGTTTGCGTGATGGACTGGGCTACATTCACAACCTTTTGTAGTTTCCTGCGGTCTTGGGTAGAGCAGGATCCATACCAAGCTGTGATACAACCAGAAATAATGCTTTCTATGGTGCATTGTAAAAGTTGGTGAGAATTGGAGCTGACATGACAAATTGCCTTCATCTTCTGAGAAAGTAGAGTTATTGATAGGCTTTCTTAACTATATTATTGGCATGGGGTTGTTGGTGATCTGGACACCTAAAAACCTGATGCTCTCTACTCTTTCTACTTTGTTCCCATTTATGTAGACAGGGGCATGTTCTGCACTACACTTCCTTTGTTTTGTAGACATTGAGGGAGAGATTATTGTCGTCGCACCAGTTCACCAGATTCTCTATCTCATTCCTGTATTCTGTCTCGTCATTGTTTTAGATCCAACCCACTATGGTGGTGTCATCAGCAAATTAGGAGTTTAACGAATATAGTAGGGGGCTGAAGACTCAGCCTTGAAGCACCGGTGTTGAGGATGATTGTGGAGGAGGTGTTGTTGCCTATCCTTACTGATTGTGGCCTGTGGATTAGGAAGTTCAGGATCCAGTCACAGAGGGAGGAGCTGAGGTCCATGCCACAGAGTTTGGAGATGTGTTTTGTAGGAATAATGGTGTTGAAGGCTGAGCTGTAGCCTATAAATAGGGGTCTGAAATAGTTGTTTTTGTTATCTAGGTGTTCCAGAGTTGAGTGCAAGATCAGGGTGATGGCGTCTGCTGTGGACCTGTTGCAACAGTAGGCGAACTGTAGCGGATCAAGACAATCCGGGAGGCTTGAGTTGATTCGAGCTATGACTAACCTTTCGAAACACTTCATAATTATGGATGTCAGAGCCACTGGACGATAGTCATTAAGGCATGCTTCTTGGCTTTTCTTTAGACAGGGATGATGGTTGTCCTCTTCATACAGATAGGGACCTCAGATTGTTGTAAAGAGAGGTTAAAGATGTCTGCGAATGCCCCCGCCAGCTGATCCGCGCAAGACCCGAGTGCTCGTCCGGGTATCCCATCCGGGCCAGTGGGTTGACCATCGAGAAGGCTGCTCTGACGTCTGCAATGGTGATCTCAGATACAAGTTCATCCGCTTCTGGGGTGGAGGGCTTGCTCCGCTGACCTCTTGCTCAAAGTGTGCATAAAATGCGTTGAGCTCATCCGGGAGGGGTGCGTTGGAGCCGATGATTTTACATGCCTTCATCTTGTAACCCATTATGTCTGGCAAACCTTACCATAGTCGGTGGGGCACCACCTGGGACTCGAGCTTGGTCCGGTACTGTCTTTTGGCATCTTTGATGGATCTTCTTAGATCATATCTGGCTTTCTTGTATAGGTCAGGGTCGCCTGACTTAACGCCTCAGACCTAGACTTCAGCAAGCAGTGGATATCCCTGCTCATCCAGGTTTTCCGGTTTGGAAACACACGGATTTGCTTCTTTGGCACACAGTCTTCTACACACTTACCAATGAAGTCAGTTACTGTAGTGGTTTGAACCTGGTACCACCCGGCGGGAGCTCAGACCCGCGGCCGCTGTGGACATCCTGGTGGGGAGGTGGGGGGATCTGACTCCGGGGATGGGGCGGCCTCCACATGGCCCAGGCCTGCAATCAGGGGCTTCCGATCGGCAGACAGCCGCGATCTGGAGGGGGCTAACGTCCTTCTGTGCAGGCCCACTGTTTGGTCCCCGACATGTTATTCCAGAGATGGCAACCACACGCATGTGCACCACGGCTGTCTCCCTGCAGCGCACATCACTCCGGCGCCGTGCTAGTCCCTAAAAAACTGAGAATTACTGGGCCAGGAGGCCCGTTGACGCCGGCGTACACCACTCCAGTGTTTACCCTGGCGTCAACACTTGGCCGGGATTTCGGAGAATCCCGGCCTGGACATTTGCAAGGAGTAAGCTATGCAGAGGGGCTTTGGGGCCGCGTTGTTTCACTCTCACCTGCAGGTTTGCACATTTTCCACGCCTCCTGGAGTGACTGTTTCCTATACTTTGCAACTTGTATATTTGCATGCTTGTATTTGTGTGTGTGTTGTGATAGTTGTATGGGTGCTTACCTTTGCTTTGTTATTTTGAATATCTTTACCTGGTTGGAACATTAAAAATTAACCCCTAACTTGTTTAAACTCAAGAAAGCCTGACTGGCTGAGTTATCATAGAATCACTACAGTGCAGAAAGAGGCCATTTGGTCCATCGCATCTGCACCCACCTTGCACCCTACCTAGGCCCACGCCTGCACCCCATCCCCATAACCCAGGAACCCCACATAATATTTTTGGACAGTTCTCTGTAATCAGCACATAGACAGTTCAGTAAATAAGTTGATCTGGCATATCCATCCTCAAATTAAGATCAATCAAAGGATGGGAAAATGGGGAAATCCTTGCACCTTTCTTCATCTGATCATAACACAACATGGTAAGAGCTCCTTCAGCACTTGGACTGAAGTCGTTGAAAAACAAGGCCTTTCTCAGGAATATTTAATAAATCCCAAACTTGACAGTGACATCCATATCCCAAAGATGAATGACAAAAAGAAGTAGTTTAGAAATACTATTACTCACATTTAATTCCAAAACTATTCCAAGGCAGTCAAATGCTAATGCAATGCCTGTGACTGCAGCAATAATGCAGACGGTCACAACAACATGAAATATTGTTGACAGAGTCCCACCAAAAAATAAGTTTGCAATAACCTGCAAAGGAAAGACAATTCTGTGACCCCTTACTTAGAAGCATTTTCGTTCCAATTTTTACAGGGCATTTTGTAAAAGAGGTTCAGATCTATATACACATCATTTTATATCAGACCTAATGAAGAAATGTTAAAAACTTAACTCCGTCTTATTCTTTGGCAGTCAAAATATCCAATCAATCTTAATTGTTACTATTTCAGATTCCTCCAAAATATTTTTCATTCAAATGATTAATGGAGTTCCGCTGCAAACTGCAATCAACCTTCACATATTTTTAATTTAACATTTTTAATCATTAAGTTTTATATTATACAAAACCAAGTGTATGCTTAAGTATTTAATTTACAATATGGATGCACAGCATTGTAGTAGTGGGGTCTGGAGCATAAAGGGTTAATGTGGGATTGAGTACAGTACTGCCCACACTGTGGTGTAAGAAGGCACATGACTCAGAGGAAGAGTCAGTCTAGGGATAACTCGGATGTGTTAAAGATCTAGGCTGGGTTCCATCTCTGTACCTGCTACTCATCTACATTGTCAATAGTTGTTAATTAGACTTGCAGTTAATATCCTGTCAACCAGGCAGCCTAATTCTTGGTGTCTAAAGCAAGATTCTTTGTGGTGGCAGAATTGGGACGAAAAGCCCGATCCTTACAACAAAGTTGGGAAACTAAGAAAAAGGACACCTTCAACAGATTCTATACTGAACCTAACTCCCAAGTGAAGCAGTAAACACTGAGAACACTCACCAGAAAATCTCCAGAGACAGAAAATCCTGGAAACAAACAATAAGCGTTGGAAGTTTTACTCAATCAGAAGACTCCAGCTTCAGCCAGCAGCGCTCACTTCCAGGCCAGCGAGTCCTGAGACAGCGTTTTTCAGTCATTCAGTCAGATTGCCTTTTGAAAACAACCCATCATTAACCCTATCCCAGACTCCCAGTGGGAAACAGCCAGCCTGTGTTTCTTTCCCAAGAGTCCTCAATCATAATGTGATACTGCTGAAGGAATCAAGTCGGCAACCAGCCGCTATGGCGGTCATTCCTTCTTCTTCAAACCAAAGTGTGCAGCCACCATGTTGAAAAGGCCACCAAAAAATGGTAAACGGGGGAAGATCTTTTGTGAACTAGGAACCAACAACACTATCTTGGAAGCCTGTAACCTCTTAAAGCTGTACCTACACTTCTTAAATTAATCAAAAATGGACTGCAATTCCTCACTTCCATCTCCACTGCAGGTCTAAATAAAAAAATCAGAGGCAGAACAAGTTAGTACACTTCTTTACTCAATTGGGCTAATAGCAGATGACACCATTGCACAGAATATCTGACAAATTTTTTGAAATATTTTGACATGTATTTCAACGTGAGAGCCCATAAAATACTGGAGAGAGCTAAATTTAATAAGAGTCCTGCTTCCTGGGGAACCCATCGATTAATGACCTCAATTGGATGGCCGAATGATGTGAATCTGGTGATTTGAAGTCTGAGCATATCAAAGGCAGAATCATGGTCATTCTTGAAAATGATTCACTCTCTGATCTTCAACAAGTTAAAGATTAAGTTGCCCTTGATCAGTCTATCCAACTAGCTAAACTGCCTGAGCTACGTGAACAATGCAGGACCATCCTCAGGGGGAAGGAGCACTTCATGGGGCAGCAAACAAGTTTCAGTCCACCATATCAAGTCACATAAATGCAGGGACCACCCAAGTCAGTGAAATCAATCCCTGAACACATCCAGCAGAGTGACTTTGCCAGTACTGCGGGAGCGAAACAGCCTTACAGGGAAGATCAGTGTCCCGCGAGCAATGCCCAATGCTTCCACTGCACCAGGCAGGGACACTCTGGTAAACTATGCAAGTCAAAACCCCTGCACCACACAAACATCCCAAAGGTCATCCATGAAGACCCAGCAGACCCACAGCCATTCCTCTTGGAGTCACCAGAGAACGTGGCATTTTGGAATGCTGTCATCCTGGTCATGGTCATCTAAAAATTTTAAAATTAGATTTAGGTGCCATGACAGTCCTATCAGGTGAGGAACGATGGCTCCAAGGCTTTGGATTTGAACGACAGGCACTCCATGTAAGGAGCAGGGGAGTCCAATTTCAAGTCCTCAGCATGATCTTTGAACCACTGAGGTAAAGTGGCAAACAAACATTTGGGCTGATATATATTGTCCAGAATCAGCCTTTCTCCTTTCTGAGCAGTGAGGCCTGCATAGCCCTCCTGCATAGTCTCCTCCAGGTGGTAGAAGATGTTAAGACGACCACTGTCGTCAGCCAGCCAGAAGAGCACTGTCCTGAATCTTCAAACATTAAAGAGTATTTAGACGCTGATTTCACCTGCGATTTCCACGCAGGTTTGTCCATCAACATTCCCGGTCCTGGAAAGTCCACAATGGTCAGACCAACCTACTGCGCACAAAATTATCATAGTACCTCCAGTGGAAGAGGCACCAGAGAAGGATTAACAGCCTGAGGAGCCTATACCTCGAACTAAGATTACAGACAATAGATACACTGTGCACACAGTAACTTCAAGTCAGTGTGCCAAAACCAGAAGAGATGCTAAAAGAATTTGTACACCAAGTTCTAAATCAATAACAAGACACAGAGATGAGCATGCTACTCAATTGTCTTACCACAGGATCACTTTGCTCAGATTTGGAGGGCTGCATTCTCCGTGCTGCGATGCCCGAAGTACGTTTCTCGATGGGATGGTGAATTGGGCGTTGAGGGAAAACTGGGATTGGCGCCCAGTGCGATGCTCCAAGCCCCTGCTGGCACGTGGCAGTGGGAGGATGTAAATTAATGCAAATGGGTCTTAATGACCCATTTGTTTCCATTTAGCAGGCCTGGCAACCTGCTCTCCAGCCCTCCGTGATTCTCCAGTCCCCTAGGCCAGGAGTCATGTCGGTGTAATTCAGTTCTGGTATTCACTAGCATGGCCCTAATGTGGCGGATCTCACAGTGGGCCAAGGGGGTAACCCCAGAGGGAAGTTGTCCCCAATGCCCATCCAAGGGCTACCCCCCCCCCCCCCCCCGCACAATGCAATACCTGCCCATCCCTCCTCTACCAGAACCCCACCCCTCCACAATGCCCCTGGGAGCCCTTTAATAGAGAGAAGCCCCCAAGGGATCCCCTGAATAGGGATGCGGCTAACTGAAGGAAACCCCCTCTTACTAAAGGGACCTCTACAGAGACTTCTAACTAAAGGCTCCCCCGCCCACAGGGACCCCAGTAAAGATTCATTTGTCTGGAAGCACAAGAACAGTCCAGACAGGGGCAGTGAAAACAATTACCAGGAGGTAACATTTACCTGGCGACTCCACGTGTCCATTCCTCAAAGGAAAACAGCTGTGACCTGTGTTCTCCCATCGGCACTGGCAGATCACCCCTGCCAGTGGCACAACTGTCAACCCACTGTTGTGCCTTAGGAATCTTTCCTTCCCTCCTCTCTCTCCTTCAGAAACCACAGCGCCTGGTTTCCGTTTTTAAATACCACAAGTGACTAGACACAAACCAACCCTGTACTTGCCACACTGAGTCATCTGGTGCTATATGGTGGGTAGTATTGGCAGCTAGCAGTGGAGTTGTCTCCTCAAAGTTGTCAGAGTTGATCGTGGAGGACAGCATCCTGCTGTGGGGCACCAGGGTTGTTGTCCTGGCAAGTGTGAGAGTGAGTGAGTGACTGAGTGAGTATGTGGGAGTGAATGACTGAGTGAGTGTGGGAGTGAGTGAGTGACTGAGTGTGTGTGAGAGTGAGTGAGTGAATGACTGAGTGAGTGTAGGAGTGAGTGACTGAAAAAAGTGCAGAAGGTGGAATGTATGCAGCTGCAGAGGAGCAAGAGAGGACACTTCAGTGGGGAGCTGACCACAATACAAATAACCAAATACAACAATAAGTTGAAAGGGAGAGAGAGAGAGAGAAAAAGGTTGAAGGCTAAATGAGAGGGTCAACAGACATTGTCCCATCCAGTTTACCTGGCACATTTCCCCAGTAGTTTAATGCATGGATAAATAATCTCCCTCCGATTCTTTTAGAAAGGGATTTACAAAGGGATTGTGAGAGTGAGTGAGTGACTGAGTGAGTATGTGGGAGTGAATGACTGAGTGAGTGTGGGAGTGAGTGAGTGACTGAATGACTGTGTGCATGTGTGTGGGAGTGAGTGAGTGAATGATTGAGTGAGTGAGTGAATGACTGTGCATGTGTGTGGGAGTGAGTGACTGAGTGTGTGTGAGTGAGTGAGTGAATGACTGAGTGAGTGAGTGAATGACTAAGTGTGTGTTGGAGTGAGTAAGTGAGTGAATGTCTGGGTGAGTGTATCAGTGAGTGAGTGTTGGAGTGAGTGAGTGAGTGAATAACTGAGTGAGTGTAGGAGTGAGTGTATGAACAACTAGTGTGTGTGGGAGTGAGTCAATGATTGAGTGGATGACGGAGTGAGTGTATGGGTGAGCGAGTGAATGACTGGCTGAGTGTGTGGGCGTGAGTGTGAGTGGCTGAGTGTGTGTTGAAGTGAGTGTGTGTTGGAGTGTGTGTCGGAGTGTGTGAGTATATTAACCCGCTGTCAGTGCTGACACAGATCCATCACCCAGTGGTGATGTTACACAGACCTGTGAAGGTGGATCAGGGTAGTGAGGGTTGGGGGAAGGATGTTGAAAGGGGGGAGGAGGAAGGAAGGAGAGGAATAGGGGGAGAAGGAAGCAGGGGAATGGGGGTAAGGAAGAGGGTGAGCTGACGGACAAAACCTTGTCCTTTGAGATTCTGGTGAGAATGAGGGCCTCCCTGGTCCTCCGGGCATGCCGGATACTTGCCGCTACCTGTCCTCCATCCTCCGGCTCCTCTTTTGGGTCCTCCCGGGCTTGTCCATCCCCTCCTTATCCACCTCCTCCTCCTCAGATGTGGGTGCCTTTCCTCCTCCTCAAACATGCCACTCGCTGCTGTGCCAGGTTGTGGAGGGTACAGCAGACCATCACAAAGCGGAAGGCCCACTGGGAGGGGTGTACTGCGGTGCACCATCAGAGTGTTCCAGGCATTGGAACCGCAATTTGAGCAGTTCGATGCACCGCTCAATGACAGCACGGCTGGCAGCATGAGTCGCGTTATATTGGGTCTCCACCTCCGTTTCCAGGTTCCGCAGTGGCGTCATCATCCAGGACCTCAACGGGTACTCCTTTATCCCCCAAGAGTCAATCCACCATCCTGGGGTTGCCCTTGAAGACGCCGGGAATCTCCCGAGTGCTCCAGGACGTAGCTGTGATGCATGCTCCCTGGGAAGCGTGCACACACATGCATGATACGGAGGTGGTGATCTCAAACAAGCTGCACCCTCTGGCAGAGGAATCCCTTCCTGTTAATTCCTGAAGCGCAAAGCGATATGCGTGCCATCAATTACCCCCTGGACCCGGGACACCCTGGCGATGGCGGAGAATCTCTGCTGCCCGGGCATCCAGGACACCTGTGACATCACGGATGCACTTGTGACCTATAGCTTGTGAAATGTGCACAAGTTCCTGCTAGACCTTGGAATGAACCAGTGGCATAGAGGTTCAGGGCTGCAGTGACCTTCACAGCCACTGGGAGCAGGTGTCCTCCTCCTCGATATGGCACCAAGTCCAAGAGTCTTCAGCGGCACATGCTGTCCGTCATCTCCTCGAAGACCAATGAACCTTGACCTGTTGCTGGCATCCCCCTCTGGGTCCATCTTCAGCCTTTTGGGCGGCCGGGTCCTCAAGGTTTTCGGCGGCACCATGCACATGGGGTGCCACTTCCAGCCTGCTTCAACACCGCTGCCTTCTCCAGCATCTGGCTGTCTGGGCTGCCACCAGCACAGTGAGGGCATCCTCTGCGGGACCAACACCACCAACCATTTTGGTATCTGTAAGGAATTTGAAAAAGAGAGAGGCCAACAAACAGTTAGGGCTTCCACCCCAGGACACTCAACTTCCCCAAGCCTCCCCCATCCTTACATATCCCACCCTCTCGCAGAGTGTTATACATTGAGCTGGTTGTATTGGAAAACCTTGTGCTGTACATTACCTCCAGCCACAGCAGGAACCCCTAGACCCCAGACCCCAACTGGGAACATTAGGGAGACCGTGCTCAGGTGCCCTTCCCTGATCCACATACTCACCCTTTGGTCACGAGGATATCCCAAGTGCTGAAGCTCAGCTCTTGAGTGTTTCATTCTTGGCTGCTGCCTCTATGTTGCTGAAACTGATAGCTGTCAGGCAAACTGTTCAGCATTCAAAGTTTGATTGAAGTGCGATGCAATAATCATCGTCTGTACCCATGGGAATGCACTCGAGAGGTGTGAAGTACTCTCGCAACTAACAAGGCCAAGTCCTTATTCACAATAGCCTTGAGCAGTAAAGCTAGAGGCTGCTCACAGTCAAAGAGAGTTTTCCTTTTTTTAAATATCTTTATTCTCCTCCTTTTTCACATTTTCTCCCAAATTTACACCCACCAACAATAAACGATAAGTAGTACCGAATACAATGTCAATCCCCATATCAATAACAGCAATCCCATCCTCCCACCAAACCCCCAAACAGCAGCCCGCATGTTAACATAAACAAATAACAAAAAGGAATCAGAAATCACCCATAGTCACCATTAACACATACAGTCCCCTCCCCCAACCCTCCCCCCACCCTAATGTTCGATGTTATCCAATTCTTGAAACTGCATAATGAATAACGCCCATGAATTGTAGAACCCCTCCATCCTTCCCCTCAGTTCAAACTTAACCTTCTCAAGAGTTAAAAATTCCAGCAGGTCCCCCCGCCACGCCAGGGCACAAGGTGGAGAGGTTGCCCTCCATCCCAACAGGATACGCCTTTGGGCGATCAACGAGGCGAAGGCTACAACATCTGTCTCCACACCTGTTTCCAAACCCGGCTGGTCCGACAACCCGAAAATGGCCTCCCAAGGGCCCGAGTCCAGTTTCACGTACACCATTTTTGAGATTACCCTAAACACCTCCTTCCAGTAATCCTCCAGCTTTGGACATGACCCATTTGAACGTAATTTGCGACCGCTCCCCCCACCCCCCTGCCCCCCCCCCCAACAATGTTCACACACATCTTCTACCCCCTCAAAGAACCAGCTAATCCTCGCCCTTGTGAGGTCTGCTGCATATACCACCTTCAGCTGTATCAGCCCCAACCTCACGCACGAGGTGGAGGCGTTCACTCTCCGGAGCACCTCACACCAGAACCCCTCCTCCATACCCTCTCCCAACTCTTCCTCCCACTTTAGTTTGATCCCTTCCAGTGGTGCCTTCGCCTCTTCAAAAATAGCCTGTGAACTGCTGACACTATCCCCTTCTCCAGTCCCCCTGTCGCCAGCACTTCCTCCAGCAATGTGGAGGCTGGCTCCACCAGGAAGCTCTGTATCTCCTTCTTGGCAAAATCTCAAATCTGCTTGTATCTAAACACGTCCCCTGCTCCAGCCCATACTTCACTCCCAGCTCCTTCAATCCTGCAAACCGACCCACAAGAAACAAATATTTTAGTGTCTTAATCCCCTTCTTTTCCCATCTCCGAAAATTGCTATCCCACTTCTCTGGCTCAAAACTGCGCTTCTCCTGAATCGGCATTTCCCTTGACCCTGCCCCCAACCTGAAGTGTTGTCGAAACTGCCTCCAAATTCTCAATAAAGCTATTACTACCGGACTCACTGAGTATTTCCCCGGGGCCATCGGGAACAGTGCTGTCGTCACACCTTCAATCCCGACCCCCTACACAAACTCTCCTCCATTCTGACCCACTGGGAATCAACCCCTCTGACCAAGCTCCGCACCCTCTCCACTTTCACCACTCAGTAATAATACATCAAGTTCGGAAGAACCAAACCCCGTGCCTGCCTCCCCCTCTGTAGCAGCACCTTTCTAACTCTGACCACCTTCCCTCCCCATATGAACAAGCTTATAATTCCTTCAATCTTTTTAAAAAATGCCTTTGGCAGGAAAATCGTCAGGCATTGGAAAATAAACAGAAATCGCGGCAACACGTTCATTTTAACCGCCTGTACCCGACCCGCCAGTGACAGAGGGAGACCACCTTGCCAGATCAGCTTTCACTCTCCCCACCAAACTAGAAATGTTGCATCTGCGGAGCCCCCCCCCCCCCAATCCCAACCAACCTGCACCCCCAGGTATCTAAAGTGAGTCCCTGCCTTACGGAATGGCAGCCCTCTCACACCCGGCCGAGACCCCACAAAATAATCATTTTTGGCGACATTCAATTTGTTCCAGGGCATGCTTGAAAATGGAAATGGCTACTCCCCTCCTCATTTCCCCTCAGCAGCCATTGCGTCAGCTTCATGTTTTTAAAAAGGAGTACTAAACGATGCCTGCGTGTTTCTCAAAAGGGAGCTGGTTAATTCCCAGGAGGCCGTTACATTCGACTTCAATCTCGCTATCGAGATGGAAATTAATGCAATTTGGGCTCAATGATATGGTCGCCATATCTGGGCGAGATCCGCAACTCACCATCGGGAGTGGATTGGTTAGGTAGCAGACTGATTTGCGTCAGGTGCGATTCTCATTTTTGGCTTTTCCTGCTATTTAACCAGCAGTGGTGAAATCGTGCCCTGAGTTTGTGGGTGTAGGGGAGTGAGAGAGACTGAGTGAGTGAGTGTGAGAGACTGAGTGAGTGAACGTGGGTGAGTGTAAGAGTCTGGGTGAGTGTGAGAGACTGAGTGAGTGTGTGTAGAGGGGTGAGAAGGTGTGTGTGAGTGAATGGGGGTGAGTGTGAGAAACTGAGTGAGTGTGAGTACGCTTTACGACCAATCTCAGATTTCTCACTCTCTTACCAGCACTAACCAGCACACACACACTCACCCGCCACATACACTGATATTCTGGTCAGTATTGTTACTTACTCTTTTTTAATCCTGCAATTTATTGCTCTGGCCTTGCTGTATTTTTGCTCAGCAATTCTTTCTTTCCTTAAAATGTCTATTTTGTTTTAAATTCAGTTTATTGTCATGCCAAACTTGCTCAATGTGCTCAGATCCTGCAAATTAAGTATTTGAAAATAATCCAATTAGCTGGATTCCCTGCCTTAATAAATTGCAGCAACTACAACAAAACAAGTCTCCATAGGTTTTGAATATTTGCAGTATAAAGGCTAGTGAATGCATGTTATATGATTGTGTTGCAGTTTATGTGACATCAACTGCTTGAGCTTACTGTTTTTGCTATTTGGTTGTTTTTGTGGACATAGTCTTCGTCCTTTACTTGTGCTCTGCCTGATTTTCTTGAGTAATTATCTCAGGTGGTCAAAGCAGCCATCCAATGTTTGGCGACAGCATGCAAATAAGGCAGTTGTGGTAGTTTCCCATGTCATCACTTCTCTCCAATCAAAGCTTACCATGCAGCGTTGGGGATGCAAAGCATTTGTTAAAGTGGACTGCAGCAAACTGAAGTCAAATTTTTACTTCATGTTCCTTATAGACAACAGAAAGAGGCCCTGATAGGAATTTTAACCCAAAGCTATAGGTTACTTCCATAGTTCACAATGCAAACTAGACGTCTGTAATCACGATTTTATAACCAATCAATGCAAATACAATGGAGAGTCAGTCGATTTGGTGAAGAATTTTGTGCTCAAAAGGTGTATCTGTCATTCTTCTGACTTCACAAGTTAAAGTTATATATTTGATCATTGAAGAATCTTGCTTCGGACACCATGAACTATGTTTTGTCGCCTAAAGTATGTTAACAGCAAGTCTTTATTAATAACTGATAACTGTGCAAAGATTTACTGGGTATAGTTATGGAGCTGACTCCAGTATAGGTCTTTCTTCATACCTATCCACCTCCAGACTGCCTCTGGCTCTGCTTCATGTGCTTTCTTACATCACTGTCTGGGTGCTACTGTACTCAGTCCCACATAAACCATTCAGAATTCTCTCTCTGTACCCAAACAGTTGCCGAAATGTGGAGACTAGGGGCTTTTCAGTATTAATGTATGCCTACTTGTGACAAAAAGATTATTATAAACCATCTGTGTACCAGATCCAACCAATACACCTCCCCCAAATCCTTACCCATGTATATAGTTTACTTCAAGATTTACATTGATATAAATGTTGTGCATTTATCTTATTGTTACAACCTGAATGCGATACAACAGTTTTGCTATTACAGTGTTAATATTATTAACGTCCTCACTACTCTAACTCCTCCCTTCAAATCCTTGAAGTTAGAGTTTCATGCAGTGTGGAGGCTGGATCACCCTTCCACATCTCATTCACCATTCTGTTGGGACAGTGGTAGGTTCTGGTGGTTCTAGTTGAATGTTGTTGGCTTGGAGGTTGGATGGCGATTAGGTATAGTTTCTACTATTGTTTGACGTTAAATCATAAGATATAGAAGCAGAATTAGGCGACTCGGTCCATCGCGTCTGCTCCGCCATTCAATCATGACTGATATTTTTTTCATCCCTATTCTCCTGCCTTCTCGTCATAACCCCTGATGCCCTTATTAATCAAGAACCTATCTATCTCTGTCTTAAAGACACTCAGTGCTTTGGCCTCCACAGCCTTCTGCGGCAAAGAGTTCCACAGATTCACCACCCTATGGCTGAAGAAATTCCTCCTCATCTCTGTTTTAAAGGACCGTCCCTTTATTCTGAGATTGTGTTCTCTGGTTCTAGTTTTTCCTACAAGTGAAAACATCCTCTCCAAGTCCACTCTATCCAGGCCACGCTGTATCCTATAAGTTTCAATAAGATCCCCCCTCATCCTTCTAAACTCCAATGAGTACAGACCCAGAGTCCTCAACCGTTCCTCATATGACAAGCTCTTCATCCCAGGATCATTCTTGTGAACCTACTCTGGACCCTTTCCAAGGCCAGCACATCCTTCCTTAGATACGGGGCCCAAAGCTGCTCACAATACTCCAAATGGGGTCTGACCAGAGCCTTATACAGCCTCTGAAGTACATCCCTAGTCTTGTATTCTAGCCCTCTTGACATGAATGCTAACATTGCATTTGCCTGCCTAACTGCTGTCTGAACCTGCACGTTAACCTTAAGAGAATCATGAACAAGGACACCCAAGTCCCTTTGTGCTTCTGATTTCCTAAGCATTTCCCCATTTAGAAAATAGTCTATGCCTAAATTCCTCCTTCCAAAGTGCATCAGCTCACACTTTTCCACTTCATTGCCCATTCTCCTAGCCTGTCCAAATCCTTCTGCAGCCCCCTTGCTTCCTCAATACTATCTGTCCCTCTACATATCTTTGTATCATCTGCAAACTTAGCAACAGCGCCTTCAGTTCCTTCTTCCAGATCATTAATGTATATATGTCTGGGTGGTCTGGCTGGTTTTGCAGTGTATGGTTGTTATTGTTCTTGATTGTTTCAGTTGTGGTGGATGAAAATTATATTCATCTGCTTGGTAATGTTTTCTCTTCTTCTCCGTTTAGGCCATCTGAAGACTCTCTGGGGTCGATTCTCCGTTTGGGAGACTATGGGCGGGATTCTCCATCCAGCGACGCCAGAATCACAAATCGCCATGACTCAGGTGTCGGCTGAAAATCGAGGCCGGTGCCGGTCGCCCAATGGAGTGCCATGCTCCGGTGCCGCAATGGTGGCATGAACGCGTTTCCACACCCCGCGCCGCCTAGAGCGTGCAAAACTTACAGTAGCATTTGTTAATATATCATTAATGGTCTGACTCGGTAGTCTCCGGCCTTCCACCATGCTTCTCCTCCGTCTGGCGGATGTGATGCCGGCGTGGTTTACTTGTGGTATTTGAGCTTGGGGATTGGTCAGCCGAAGGCACATGATGGAGCGATAAACATCGGAGAGGCACAGCAAGGCGGAATTTGAAGATCAGAGAGTTGGAGAAGGTTACGGAGCTCAGAAGATATGAGGTCATGGAGGGATTTAAAAATAAGAATGATAATTTTAATACCAAGGCACTGCTTAACCAAGGCTAATGTAGGTCAGCCAGCACAGCTGTAAAAGGCAAATAGAACTTGGTCAGGAATAGTCAAATCAAAGGTAAGAAAACATGGATGAATGTTTCAGTGAGCGCGCAAAAATATGGGTAGAGTCAGGTGATATTATGGAGGTGCAAGTATGTGATCTAGCAATTCATGGCAGTAGAACCCCTAGAGTGACTATTATCTTCTGGTTACACCAACACCAGATTTCTTTGCTTCCATAAAAATATATAAAATGGCATGAACAAAATTAGATACTTTGAGGAAAGCATGAATGACAATTGGATACAGTTCTATAGAGTATAATTAGATTTTATATAGCAGGAGGATACACCACAGGTCTTCTATTTTCTACCCAATGTATAAATTCAAAATCTGTTTCTCTTTACTATGAAGTAAAAGAAAAAGCTTTGTATATTACGGAATTAACTTGGAAATGTTTATCAAGGCCAAGGCACACAGTAAAATCAACAAAAATTCCCAAATTAGTTTTACAATTATATTTACTCAAAGATTAACTTACCTCACGAGTAACAAAGCATTCAATTGGAAATGTGAAAATAATGGTTATTGCGTACAGAAACCTTCCAGCAGTGATCAAATTATCATCTTTGCAATAATTTTCAAACAGATCACCTAGCAAAATCAAAAAAATTCTAGGTTGATTTTTAGTCCATTAAAAATATTAAACGCATCAACATTTTTGCCTCACAAAATATAAGTTCTTACTCTGAAGTAACTCATTTTACTTTAAAAACGAATTGTTTCCACGAAAAGAAATAGGATCGTGCAACATTCTGCATTAAATTTTCTTTACTATTCCAGATTGTGACAACCACATCTCTGATGACTTACAGGATTCACAATGTTATAAACTTACCTTGCTATAGTACGGAGAAACATTTTGAAGAGTGTCTGGATTTGGGTGCAGGTGAGGGATTAAGATTGGGAAAATTATCAATGCGCTAAGAAGCCAGTTCTAACCTGCCAAACTCTGCATTCACACAAGCACATTAGGCTGCATGCATGGGGAGAGGTGAAATGCCATTTAACGTTTGTTAATTAGAGCAATATTGGCACACACTAGAAAGAAATACTTGGAGATCAATCTGAATCTCAGCTCTGACAAAGAGTGAGCCAGACTTAAATAATTAGCTCTGATCTCTCTCCACAGATGCTGTTACACCTCCTGAGATTTCCAGCATTTTCTGATTTTGTTTCAGATTCTAGCATCTGCAGTAATTTGCTTTTATTTCAAGAGGGGGTGGTGTGGTTTTACGGTGGCGGCCAAGGAGTAAGAGGTCGCACATTTGGTAGCTCAAGGGGGGTTCTTTCAGTCTTTTCCTGCCCTAAGGGTGTAGTATTTTAGTGCAAAAGGCACAGGAGTGCCCGGGGAAGGTATTACATCTCTGGTTGGCTGGCTGGATGGATCAGTTGACGGGGACAATGAGCAGTGCAAAAATGACACAGCAGTGGGAGTAGGAGAGTCTTCATGGTGCACCGGCGGGATAGATGATGGAGGGCAAGGGAAAGCACGCCGCCCGTCCAGTGGTCGACAGAACAGTTGTTAGAGTTCCTGAACAAGAGGCTACTGCAGCAGAGGAAAGAGGCCCTGGAAGATCTGGCGCAGGTGGTGAAACCGCTGAGATCTGGGATCGAGTGAGTTGAGCAGAGGCTGGAATCCCAGGGTCTCCAGGCAATTCAGAAACTGGAGGAGAAGGTGGGCAAGCACAAGGAGCAGTTGGCCTTGTTGGTGGTTGAGATGGGA
The DNA here is from genome assembly GCF_902713615.1 of Scyliorhinus canicula. Taxonomy (NCBI): domain Eukaryota; kingdom Metazoa; phylum Chordata; class Chondrichthyes; order Carcharhiniformes; family Scyliorhinidae; genus Scyliorhinus; species Scyliorhinus canicula. The sequence goes on from NC_052147.1 coordinate 227,974,774, forward strand.
GTGATGCAGAAGAGCGAGAAGAGTCTGAGGGACAAGGTGGAGGATCTCGAGAATCGCTACAGGTGGCAAAATATTAGGATTGTCAGGATGCCTGAAGGCATTGAAGGTGTGGAGGCCGCTGTGATATGTCCACTCATGTATATCATGAGATTCAGACAGGCAGGATAACCAATGAACACACCGACATGGGTGTGGTTGGTGTGGTGCAGTTGGGAAGGAATCGATGGCAGTTGGCATCCAGTGGCAGGCCTGGAGGGTAGCGTGACGCGGACTGGGGGTTGTCTCAAAAAAGGATATGGCTGATTGGCAGGGGAAGGGGATGGGGAGCCCCTTGACCAGGCTGGTCATGTGGAACATGAGGGGGTTGAATGGGCAGGTAAATTGTTGCGTGTGTTCACGCATCTGAAGAGATTGAAGGTGGACGTGGCATTTTTGAAGGAGAGCACATTGGGGGATCAGCTGAGGCTGAGGAAGGGATGAGTGGGGCAGATATTCTATTCGGGCTGGATATGAAGATGAGGGGCTTGGCCAATAAGCTGGTTGTGTTCGAGGTAGGAAGCATTGTAACCAATCTGGGGGTGGGGGAGACATGTGGCGGTTAGTGGGAAGTTGCAGGGGATGCTGGTGGTTCTGTTAAATGTTTATGCCCCGAATTGGACAATGTGGATTTTATGAGGCCGGTATTGGGGAAGATTCCGGACTTGGACTTGCATTGGTTGATTATGGGGGGTGATTTTAATACAGTCATAGATCCGTGCTTGGACAGGTCGAGTCCCAAGTCATCAAGGCTGTTGACAGTGGCGAGGGAGCTGAGGAGGTTTATGGAGCGCATGGAAGGGGTGGACCTGTGGAGGTTTGGGAGGCCGAGGGCGAAGGAGTTTTCATACTTATCCCATGTGCACCGGATGTACTCCCAGATGGACTTTTTTGTGAGAGACAGGGTTCTGCTTGCGAGGGTCACCAACTCGCCATATTCGACGATTGTGGTTTCTGACCATTGAGTTGATTTGCGGGTGGCTTGGGGGAGGTCCAATGGCTGCAGTAGAGGCTGGACGTGGGGTTTCTGATGGATGAGGAGGCGTGAGAGCGGGTGAGGGCTGCCATTCGGGGCTATGTGGGAGGAGGAACTCGGGGCTGCAGTCAAAGTGGAATTTGTATCAATTCGGGCGCACAAGTAGAAGGCGTAGCGGGAGGAGAAGGCAAGGCTAGCGGATGAGATTTTGAGGATGGACAGGAGATACTTGGAGGTGCCGGAGGCAGGATTGTTGAAGTTGATGCGGAGGATCCAGATGGAGTTTGCACTAGTTTCTATGGGGAAGGCAGTGGGGTTAGTTGCATAGAGCCAGAGGGACAGTGTATGAGTGTAAATAAAAGGTGAGTAGGATGTTGTCCCATCAGTTGAGAAAGCAGGAGGTGGCGAGGGAGATTGGTAGAATTAGGGATGATAAGCATAAGATGATGATGGACCCGGAGGGGGTAAATGGGATGTTCAAGGCCTTTTATGGAAGCTCTACAAGTTGGAGCCCCTGTAGCGGGTTCCTGGACGGGTTGGGGTTTTGCAAAGTGGAGGAGGGGCTGGTTCAGGGGCTGAGGGTCCCAATTGGGCGATGGGAGGTGATGGATGGTAAGGGGGGGGGGGGGGGGATGCAAGAGGTGAAGGCCCTGGGGTTGGTCATGTTCCCAGTAGCGTTTTATGTCAAGTTTAGGGCGGAACCTGGGCCACTACAGGTGAGGGCATACAGTGAAGCGAGGGAGAGGGGGAACTCTCCTCTACATTGTCACAGGCTTCCATCTCACTGATTTTGAAGAAGGACAAGGACCCGGAACGTGTGGGTCATACTGCCCGATATCATTATTGAATGTGGACAGCAGGTTATTGGCGAAGGTGTTGGCATTGCGAATTGAGGACTGTGCTGGCAGTGATAGGCGAGGATCAGACAAAATTTTGTGAAGGGAAGGCAGTTGTCGGTGAATGTGCCGAAGCTACTCAAAGTAATCATGATGCCTTTGGAGGAGTAGGAGGTGGAGGTGGTGGTGGTGCTGGATGCGGAGAAGACATTTTGAAAATCTTTTGGTGCGGAGAAACCTTTTGATTGGGTGGAGTTAGCGTATTTGCTGGAGGTGTTGGGGCGGTTCCGGTTCAGACAGGAATTTGTGGATTGGGTGCCGTTGTTGTATAGAGCTCCATTTGTGGGTGTGCGGACAAACCGAGCGAGTTTGTGGTACTTTGGGCTACATCGTGGGACGAGGCAGAGTTGCCCACTCTTCCTGTTACTTTTCACCTTGACAATAGAGCCGCTGACAATTGTGCTTAGGGTGTTGAGGGACTGGAGAGGGATTGAGCAAGGTGGGGGGGGGGCGGGGCGGGGGGGGGGGGGGGGGGGGTGCCACCAAACATAGGGTCTAATTGTATGTGGATGACCTGTTTTATATATTTAGGACCTGGTGGGCAGCATTGTGGGCATTAAAGAGATCCTGGGGAAATTTGGCCTTTTTTTTGGGATACAAATAGAATATTGGGAAGAACAAGACCCGATTGAGGCCAAAGGGCAGGGAAGGAGACTAGAGGAGTTGCTGTTTAGGGTGGTGGGGGGGGGGGGGGGGGGGGGGTTTCCAGGTATTTGGTTTTCCCAGTGTCGTGGAACTGGGCACTGTTGCATAAACTGAACTTGGCTCAGCTGGTGGAGCAGATGAAGGCTGATTTTAAGAAGTGGGATGTGCTGCCACTGACTGGGCGGATGCAGACAGTGAAAATGACGGCACTGCTGAGCTTTTTGTTTGTATTTTAGAACCTCCCGATCTTTGTTCCCAAGGAAGGTCAATGGGCTGATCCAAGGGTTTGTGTGGGCGTGGAAGACCCTGCAGGTGCGGCGTGCTCTCTTGGACTGATGTTGCTGAACATGATGAACTATTATTGGGCTGCGAACATTGCTATCATAAGGAAATGGGCCGTGGGTAGGAGTCGGTGTAGGGGTGGCTGGAGGCGGCATCGTGTAGGGGGTATGTGTTTGAGGGCTTTGTTCTTGGTGCCTTTACCGTTCTCGCCAGCCAGGAACGCCGCAAGCCCATTGATGGTGTCGACCTAAGGGTGTTGGGCAGTGGAGGCAGTATTTGGGGTTGGAGGGTGCCTCGGTGTGTGTGCCAATCTGTAATAACCATAGGTTTGTGCTGGTGGAGCTGTTGCGGGGCTCAAGGGGTAACGGCAGGCAAGGATTGAGTGCTTCGGAGACTTACTTATAGGGGGAACATTTGCGGGCTGGAGGACCTGCAGGAAGTGTATGAGTTGCCCATGGGGAATGACTCTAGGTACCTGCAGGTTCGGGACTTTGTAAGGAGGGAGGTGGTGTCCTTTCCTGGGCCGTCGCCCCTGGGGTTGCAGGACAAGGGACGAAATAGGGGACAGGGAGGTGTCAGATGTTTATAAGGAGTTGATGGAATGGGAGGGATCCCTGGTGGGGGACATTAAGTGTAAATGGGAGGAAGAGGTCGGGGCAGTGACATGGGCAGAGGCCTTGCGGAGTGTGAACATGTCCTTGTCACTTGCGAGGTTAAGCCTCATCTAGTTTAAAGTGGTGCATATGGCTCATAAAACGGTGGCGAGGATGAGTAGGTTCTTTGCGGGGGTAGAGGATACGTGTGGGCTCTACATGGGGGGGGGTCGACGAATCACGTCCACATGCTCTGGGTGTGTCCAAGACTGAGGGGGTTTTGGTAGGGGTTTTCAGACGTGATGTCTGAGGTGCTGGGTGTGGAGGTGGTACCAAGTCCAGAGATGGCGATATTTGGAATGTTGGAAGACCCGGGAGTCCAGGGGTGAGAGAGACCAATGTATTGGCCTTTGCCTCCCTGATAGCGCGGAGATGGATTTTGCTAGGGTGGCAAGACTCGAAGCAGCCAAAAGTAGGAATGTGGGTGAGCAACCTGACAAAATTCCTGAGGCTGGAGAAGGTCAAGTTCGCTCTGAGGGGGTCGGCAGAGGGGTTCAGCCGGAGATGAAAGCCGTTTATCAATTTCTTTAAGGAGGATTGAGGGGTCAGCAAAGGGGGAGAGGGTTGGGGGGTTTGGGGGGTTAAAATGGGGAAGACGAGATGTGGTGGGACGTGGTTGTTCATGTAATGATATGTATAATCTAAGGAGAGTTAAGGGTTAACAAGATGATGTTCATGTATATCAACACCAGATGGGATCACTGAGTAGTCTTATAAAAGGCTGCATCTCTAAGAATTCTGGGAGTAGTGGATGGGAAAGGATAGTGCGAGGTTGAGTTAGAGTGTTGGTTGTATTAGAGGGATTATAAATTACTGTAACATAGATTCAATATTATTAATTTGTTAGCTGTTACTCAGTAGAGTGTACAAACCATTTAAAGTAGTGTAAAATAAACTAGCTTTGTTTTGAATACATAGTTTAATGTTCTTTGTAAACACTATGACTTTTGGCTATCTTGGAGAACAATACAAGGAACATTACCGTTCATTGAGTTGTTCTGTTCTTATGATTTTTTCGGAGTATAAGTAAAAATGCCTTGAATGAAATATTTTCTTTAAAAAAAGGGGTGGCGTTGTTTGCTTTGAACAGCAAAGAATACAGGCGACCATGGACAAAAGGAAAAGTGAAATACCAGCAGTCCCAACAAAATCATACATTCGCCCTGGCCCACAATGTGGAAAGCCATGCATGTGTGCAATTAGCCTCCACCACCATATTAGAACTCACAACAGATGCTTTCCTAGTCTTGCTCTGCAGGGCTGGAAATTCCCATTGGAGGGCAATGAACCTTGGGCTGGTCTGTGAAATTTTCCATCCAGCCCACGATGATTCCTGCCACAGATGGGACTGTAAAAATCCCAGCCAAGGAAGAAGGTGAAGAAAATTCATCTGTGGCTCAATCAGGTTTGTTTCAGAATCACAGTGTATGTATGATTTACAAAATTGATTGGCTCACAATGGAAGTGATTTCTCTGTACGCACTGGCATTCTAGGGGTTAACTAGTTACAATTGCACAAACCTCTACAATATGAACAAATAAATAATGCAGGACCAACAATGGTTGTCAAAAGATTTTTTGATCTCCCTCTTCCTTCCCAATCCCGTCTTCCAATTATCCTTCCTTCTGTAAATCATTTTTGGAAAAAATATATCTCAATAGTATCCCCCTCCCTCTCCTTCTCATCCATTTATTTTATTTGGGATGTCGTGTCCTTACCACTATTTCAGATTTTTAATAAGTCTACCAACATTTTGCAGCATTTTCAGCAACTTGAGTAGGTTTTGAGGCACTGACTAACTCATTGGCTTCATCTATTTTTCAACCCCCTTAGGTCAGCCATTTGACTCACTTCTTTCATTTCCTCTATTTTTTTTTTAAATTGCCAATCAGACAGTTTTGTTTTGCATTTCAAGTGTGTACAGACAAAGGAAAAAATATTAATTTACTACGGGACTGTTGGGCCATTATCAATGTTGGATCATTAACCCAAAATCATAAATGCAAAAATAAATCATGATCATTTTCAACATTTTGCACAAGTAATTTCTGCATGGGTTCCCTCAATCTCCTCTAGCAACCTCTCTAGAAAATTGGTGGAAACCCAATAGGAATGGCATAAATGGCCATTTATGCTCTTTGTTCTGTGTTTATTTTTAACCAGTGCTTATTGGAATTTATGGCAACCGAGTGAGAAATTCCTGCAGAATTTTTACCCTTGTACTTTTAATGAAGTCAAACTGTGACCTTACCTTGTGTATAGCCTGTGAACGTTATGTATCCACTTGCAGCAAAGGCCACATTGATAAGCAGGGCAAAAAACACAGATATATGAGTGACACGAGTCCAGGTTTTTATTGTGGGCTGTTCCAGCGATCCATAAATCAAAAAACTATTGTGATGACAAATAAAAGCTGCAAGTACAGAATAAGTTGTTAATAAATATAATGCTGTTTCTTACAAATAAATATAATGCTGTTTCTTACAAATAAATATAATGCTGTTTCTTGCAAATAAATGTGTATCTTAGGCTCTTGTAAGACGAACTTTACTTTTTCCGAAGTTATTAGAAGAATGTTACTTTGCAGTGGTAATGCAATAAAAAAGATCTGGATTGCTCTGGGCTCGATTTGTTTTTTGTCAATTGGCTATAAAAAGGTTGAAAATCTACTGCACTCAGGAATTTACTACATGAGGGGAGATGGTGGCACGGTGGTAACATCACTGGACTAGGAATGCACAAACCCAAGATGATGTTCTGGGGACAAGGGTTCAAGTTACATCATGGTGGTATTTAAATTCAATTCATAATTCTGGAATTGGAAACAAGAAGCTCGTCTTGAAACTTTCATCAATTGTTATTTAAAAACCCATCTGGTTCACTTCTGATGCGCTGCTGTATGCAGCCTTGTGGGGCCCTGGTATTGAGGACTATTGTGGAGGAGGTGTTGTTGTTTATTCTTACTGATTGTGGTCTGTGGGTCAGAAAACCGAGGATCCAGTTGCAGAGCCAAGTCCTAGGTTTTGGAGCTTTGATATGAGCTTGGCTGGGATTATGGTGTTGAAGGCGGAGCTGCAGTCAATAAATAGGAGTTTAATGTAGGAGTCCTTGTTGTCGAGATGCTCTAGGGATGAGTGTAGGGCCAGGGAAATGGCGTCTGCTGTGGACCGGTTGTGGTGGTATGTGAATTGTATGTCGCTTGACCGATTTCCTGCCACCATGGGAAGTGGGGGGATTCATCTCGGCAGTCACAAAACCTCTGCCCTCAGCACCCTTTTCAGACCAATCAAAGCTGTGAGTACAGCATCATTAAAGTTAAGGCTCAGAACACACCTTCCCATTTGGAAATATATGGGCAGATGAATTGGCCAAACATGGGGCCTGGGTAGGAGGCCTTTGGCAGCTCATGGATATCAAATGGATTCAATAATTCAATAACCGTCTCGCAGACAAAGGCCCAAAGTAGCGACCAGGATCTAAAACCAATTCAGGAAGGGGTATGCCCCATCTCCTTTGAGAAATGGTGGAACACACTCTCTGTAAAAGATAGACTAGTGGTTCAGGACAGCCTTCAGAGTGGGGTGGCGTAGGTTTCCTCCGGGTGCTCAGGTTTCCTCCCACAAATCCTAAAAGGAGTGCTTGTTCGGTGAATTGGACGTTCTGAATTCTCCCTCAGTATACCCGAACAGGTGCCATAGTGTGGTGACTAGGGGATTTCCACAGTAACTTCACTGCAGCATTAATATAAGCCTACTTGTGACAATAATAAAGATCATTATATGTTGTTCCAACCAGGGACCACAGTCAAATTATTTTCCAGAGCCATGAAGTCCAGGGCCACCAAGGGGCAGGGGCCACAAGCAAGCAAATTAAGGGATTGTGTTGGTGGCCCACCCTAGAACAGGATATCGGACAGTATGTTGATAATTGTATAATATGTACGCAGAATAATCCCAATAAACATGCTCAAAAAGGGGAGTTGAGACACACCCGCCCGGTGGAGGGTCCATGGACAAATGTCCAGATCGGCTATATCAGTCCCCTACCACCCGGTGCAGGAGGTTACAAGTACATTCCGGTCATGATGGACACCTTTCATTAATGTGGCTTTCCCAACCCACACTAACACGGCCAAAGCCACAGCTGACATCCTAGTGCAGCATCAACTCCAAACAGGGTACTCATTTCACAGCCTGGTAATGCAACGGGTGATGGAACTGTTTGCAATGATTCCACACTGCATACCACCCCAGTCCAGTGGTATTGCAGAGAGAATGAACCACTTCCCCGTCCCTCCAGTTCCCACGTCCATGCACAACGAATCCCAGGAACCGAAAATGTGAAGACTCAATAGCAGAACTGTCCGATAGCACTTGGTGTGTTTGGCTGGACTAGGTGTGTATGTGTAACGGGGAAGGGTGTAGTTCCTCCCCTGTGGGTGGTACTCTTCCCCGTCCCAGGAAACACCCGACCCGCACAACCCTATTAAACACGGATTGCAAATTTCTGCAGAAACTATTACATAGCTGTCAGCGAGGTTGTAATTTCCATCTTTTTTTAAAAAAGGGGGTGGGGGGTAAGGGAATTAAGTAGTGATTCCTTATCCTTATCCCAGAATGGCCGCAGCAACCGGACTACAAATGCCACACCAACCGAAGACCAGAAGATCAGCCTACAATAACCCAGCTACATGTGGTTCACCCCACCGGACGCAGGTGAGTGTGAGAATGGCATGCTGTGGGAACTCGAATAAGAGTGTCACCTATGGGTGCAATAACCAAAGAGTGGAGTACAGGAAGGGTAATCGGAGCTCTGATTATTGCTCCCTAAGGACAACCCTCACTTGCAATTCATGGGCATATACCAACCATGGATGGATGGAGCTTGTCTGCCTCGGCCATGGGCCGGGAAAAAGGGCTGCAATTAGGACAGAGGTGCCCTGGTGAGGTCATTCAGGACGAGTACGTCTAATATGAAATAAAAATGGGTTAAAACCTACAGTGTACACACCCCTCCCCACTTGTCCTGAAATCACCCCAGAAAATGGGTGGATATTAAAACACATGGGAAATTAGTGTTTGATACAGAGAAGATAGGTCGATAGAAGATAGGAGCAGGAGGAGGTCTTTTTGATAACACACACTACAATATAGTGGTAGATCTGGCCGGGACACAATTACCAGACTGGTGTCTCTCCCCACTTAGGAAATTCTACCTCCACTTAACCCAGAGATTACTCAGCCCAAAGACTGGGGCACATGAGGGGAAAGAAATACCCAGAACCAAGGGCGCAAGGGGAGGGAATTCCTGAATGATCTGGTGACGCATATGGGGCAGGGACATCCACCATTAACATGTTCCATTGGGCTAATTTAGGCAGTAAGCTCAGAGTCCTGAGCTGACAAGTTAAACAGACCATGGAAAGCTTCAACAAAAACGCTTGGCAGCTTGCCGGGGGAGATCTGGCAGGGAACTGGGCCAGTATCCTTGTGGTTACTGGGCTGGAAGGGCACACCCAAACAATCAGATTGTCTGAGGTAGGGTGGAAGTTGATGCCTAGCAACAGAACGGAACCCTGTGCACCATCTATGACCAATGGACGGTCGAACAGCTGTGAGGGAACCTCGACCAGGTTATCATGGTCGAGATGGATCAGTGATGAGGAAATCGAACGCCTGTACCGGGGAAAAAGACACACTAATGTAACAAACTGCCAATTGCAGCAACTGAACAAGGTCTGGCCTAATGATAGCTCAGAGGAACCCCAGGGACCACGGCAGGGATGGTGTTAGGGATCCCAGTATTACTAAACGACAAAGTCAGGTTGAGACTCTTCGAAGCCGAAAATATAGGAGTCATTGAAGGAGGGATGTGGATGGGACATTAGGGGACTCCCCCGAATGTGGTCGAGAAGGGAGGGAAACTCATAGGCACCAGTCCGGGCAAGTGTGGACACACAGACGAAACGGTCATGTGCCCATACCTGGTGTATGAAAATGAACATTCCCTGTGTGGATTCAGGACAACTACCAACCTAAATTGTACACTGGAAATTAGAAAGTGATATCACCTGGGTAGCTTACAGGGGGGAGGGAGAATATTGTATCACAACCTCGCGAGCAAAATACCAATATGGGGCAAAATCATGCCAAATTCACAACACCTCCTTTTGTTTCAGGCCACACTTTTCCGCTAGGATAGGGTTGATTGAGATGTAGATAGACACCAGAGGGAGAAAATACTGATAAATGCTGGCGAGGAATTGAGACCAAATGTGACAGAGTATTTTGAAAAATGTGACACCAGGGTAACACTTCTGCTCGAGAAACAAATTCGGACGCAATTGATCACAGCACACAAGACCTTTGTCAAAGTAGTGCAGCAAACAGGGGAAATAAAAAATAACATTCGTGAGATTAAAGTCACTACATGGTGGGTGGACCTCTGGGATTGGGGTTCAAATATTCAAATTTCCCCATGGGTCTGCCTCCTGTCACACATAACTGTAATAGGCATTCTACTTATGGCGATGTACTTAACCATCCTCACACTCAAATTTGTCCATTGGAAGAAATAAGTCGTATAACACCTGGATTCGGCTCTCCGCCTTCGGAAAATAATATACAAAGAAAGCCCTTGACACCTTCGTTCGGTATCGCAATGTATTTAGTTCCACTGTTCCATTAATTACTGTGTCGGCTGTGTGTATATATGGTATTAGTTTCCTGCTCTGGATATTTGTGTTCACTATCAATGTTATTGTATTGTTTCTCATCACTGTTCATGTGGCATTTTGAAAGTACTAAGCTGTTGCACTATTGTGGGATGCCATTGTAAACCCAAGATCGGGATACTTGCTCATCTAAGATGGTTTGGTTGGGATTGCGTGATCCGGTTCGCTGATGCTCATGGGATCAAGAGGAGGGACTGTGGTAACCTATCAAGGCCTAGCTTTCGGCCCGATTAAAATTGGCCATTTTAAATTAAAGAATTGGGCACAGGAAAACAAGCCACAGTCACTCTGGTATAGCCTCATGGGAATTCAAACTGGCCAAGTTCCAATACACTAAAGGTCAGACAGTCTGCCAAGACATGTCCAGACCTTCCCTGTCAATCGGCCATCAAGAGATAATTGATCTGATTGGTATGCACCGATCTATTGTTGGGGTGGGGCCCAGGTGACCCTGTCAATTGGGCTTCAATTGGATCATTGGACACTAAAATTCCCCCTCGATACCCCATTGGCAAAAGGCCACAGGAATTGGGAACAGGGCGCAAAGCCAAAGGGGGTTAAACCTGGCACTCCGGACCCCTTGGCAGAGAAGACGAGGCATGGGAGGTGACCTTGACCAGACCAGAGGAGACCAGGGAAGACCAGAGAAGGAAGGAAGGAGGGGACTGCTAGGGAGAACCACCTTTATGAAGACAGACCAGAGGAACACAGTGATCAAATCCATAGCCCTACCAAGCCATCTTTGTGGGTAGTATAAACTGATCTGAGGTACCTCTATAGAGTATTTTTTGTGGGAATGTATGGGTTGATTGTGTTAAATAAATATTGTTAAACTCGAATTTGTGTTTGTGGTTTGTTCGCCTCGTTATTAAAGACACCTAGGTAAACCTTTGAGTAAGTAAACTGGTCAAAAGTATCTGAGGTTTTACAGATACAACCTTCTGATCATTCTTTCATGTGAAAGTTTTTGTAAAAGTTGGAGTTTCCCAAAGTAGAGGAGGGGCAGTTCAGGAACATGGGGTCCCAATTGGGCTGAAGGAGGTGATGGACTGTATGGGGGCGATGCAGGCAGGGAAGGCCCTGGGGCCGGGCCGGTTCCCAGTGAAGTTTTATAAATAGTCTGGGGTGGACCTGGAGCCACTGCTGGTGAGGGCGTATGATGAAGCGAGGGAGAGGGGGGAGCTCCCCACTACATTATCACAGGCTTCCATTTCCCTAATGTTAAAGAAGGATAAGGATCTGGAGCAGTGTGAGTTGTACTGCCCGATACCATTACTGAATGTAAACACCAAAGAGCTGTTGAAGCTGTTGGCCTCACAAATCGAGAACTGCGTCCTGAAGTGACAGGCGAAGATCAAACGGGTGTTGTGAAGGGGAGACAGTTGACAGCGAACGTGAGGAGGCTGCTTAATTTAATCATGATGCCTTCAGACAGACAAGAAGTGGAGGTAGTGGTGGCGATGGATGCGGAGAAGGCGTTTGATCGGGTGGAGTGGGAGTATCTGCTGGAGGGTTTGGGCAAGGGTTTGCAGATTGGTTCTGGTTGCTGTATAAGATGACGATCGTGAGCATTTGATCGAATCAAGTGAGTTTGAGGTACTTTGGGCTGCATCGTGGTTCGAAGCAGGAGTGCCCGCACTCCCTGTTACTCTTGGTGATAGATCCACTGGCAATGATGCTGAGGGCGTCGAGGGCCTGGAGCGGGATTGAGTGGAGACGTGTCGAGTGTGGGGTGGGGGGTGTCATTGTATGAGTTCGACCTGTTGTATATTTCAGACCTGTTGGGCAGTATCGGAGGCATCATGGGGATCTTAGAGGAATTTGGCCGGTTCTTGGGATACAAGTTGAATATGGGGAAAGCGAGGTGTTCCTGATTGAGGCTAGAGGACAGGTAAGAAAGTGAGGGGAGTTGCAATTTAGGATGATTGGGGTGAGTTTTAGATACTTGGGTATCCAGGTGATGCGGGGCTTGGCGCAGCTGCACAAGCTGAACCTGGCTCAGCTTGTGGAGCAGATGAAAGCAGATTTTAAGAGATACTGTCATTGGCATGAATAGACAGTAAAAGTGGCGGAGCTGCCAAGGTTTCTATTCGTGTTTCAGAACCTCCCAATCTTTGTCCCTGTGGTAGTCACCACTGATGTATATACTGTATAGATATGGGTTTTACGGTAAGGCCCCTATACTACAGGTACGAGGGTAGATCTCTGCCTGCTGGCTCCGCCCAGTAGGCGGAGTATAAATATGTGTGCTCCCCGTACAGCAGCCATTTCGTCAGCTGCTGTAGAAGGCCACACATCTCTGTGTAATAAAGCCTTGATTACATTCTACTCTCGTCTCGTCGTAATTGATCGTGCATCAATTTATTACACAGAGATTTTTCAGAGATGGACCTCTGCATCAAGCCGGATCGCCTGCGGCTGCATCCTCAAGCAGACAACGCCAAAAAAGACTTTGAACATTGGCTAGCCTGTTTTAAAGCTTACATCGGGTCTGAGCCAGACCCAATCCCAGAAGCACAGAAGCTTCAGATTCAGTACACGTGGCTGAGCTCCAACGTTTTTCCCCTCGTCCAGGACGCGCCGACCTACGCAGAAGCCATGGCGCTACTGAAGGAGAATTACGCTCAGCGGACCAACAATATCTACGCCAGGCACCTCCTATCCAGGTGGCGCCAACTTCCTGGTGAGTCTGTGGAAGATTTCTGGCGTGCCCTGCTCGCCCTAGTGAGAGACTGTGACTGCCAGGCCGTTTTCAGGCCTACGGCCCTGACTGTGCGGCTCACCCCTCCTGTGCATCGTGGACCCCGCCGATGGCCACCACATCATGGACCCCATCAGTGACAGTCCCCAGTCAACTCCATGCCTGTGCCGCGCGGCAGCCAACCAACCCCCAGGGGACCCAAATGCTACTTCTGTGGACAGGCAAAACAACCCCGGCAGCGCAGCCCGGCATGTGGCCCATGGGCGCCGCTATCTTGTGCAAGGCCTGTGGCAAGAAGGGACATTTTGCTGCAGTGTGCCAGGCCCGGTCAATCGCACTATTGTCCCGGCATCCCCCACGTGCGGCCAGTGAGCGACGCCATCTTCCCCTCCTCGGATCACGTCCAGCCCGTGGGCGCCGCCATCTTGCTCTACTCACAATACGTGCGGCCCGTGGGCCCCGCTATCTCGCCTATCTTGGAACCAATGGGCGCCGCCATCGTGCCTGCCCCAGGACACATGCAGCCCAAGGGCATCGCCATCTTGCCTCCGCAGGACACGTGCGACCCGTGGGTGCCGCCATCTTACCCGCCTCAGGACACCTGCCAGTCGGGCACTTCATCAGGCTGCTCATCGCCTGCAACCGCTGACGACCAGCCGCGTCTCACCTCGGTCACGATTGACGAGTCCCGACCACACAACCGCGCGACCGCTTCGACAAAGATGAAGGGCGACGGGCACGAGATCTCCTGCCTGCTGGACTCCGGGAGCACTGAGAGCTTCATTCACCCTGATATGGTAAGGCGCTGCTCCCTCACAGTACACCCCGCTAACCAGAGAATCTCCCTGTCCTCCGGATCCCACTCCATGGCGATCTGGGTTACTGCATCGTCACCCTCACCGTCCAGGGCGTGGAGTTCAGCGGCTTCCGCCTCTACGTCCTCCCCAACCTCTGCGCTGCCTTGCTACTCAGCCTGGACTTCCAGTGCAACCTCCAAAGCCTAACCCTGAAATTTGGGGGGCCCCTATCACCCCTTACCGTTTGCGGCCTCGCGACTCTTAAGGTCGACACGGCTTCCCTTTTTGCAAACCTAACCCCTGATTGCAAACCCGTCGCCACCAGGAGCAGACGGTACAGTGCCCAGGGCAGGACCTTCATCGGGTCTGAAGTCCAGCAGCTGTTTCGGGAAGGCATCATCGAGGCCAGCAAAAACCCCTGGAGAGCCCAAATGGTAGTGGTGAAAACCGGGGAGAAAAACAGGATGGTTGTGGACTACAGTCAGACCATCAATCGGTACACGCAGCTCGACGCATACCCCCTCCCACCCATATCTGTTATGGTCAATCAGATTGCACAGTACCGGTTTTTCTCGACAGTGGACCTGAAATCTGCCGTCCACCAGCTCCCCATCCGTAAGGCGGACCGCCCATACATGGCGTTCGAAGCGACGATCGCCTTTACCACTTTCTTAGGGTTCCCTTCGGCGTCACCAACGGGGTCTCGGTCTTCCAACGGGAGATGTACTGAATGGTTGACTGGTATGGACTGCAGGCCACTTTCCTGTACCTGGACAATGTCACCATCTGCGGCCATGACCAGCAGGACCATGACACCAACCTTTCCAAATGTCTCCACACCGCCACTCTCCTCAACCTCACGTATCACAAGGAGAAGTGTGTGTTCAGCACGAACCGATTAGCCATCCTCGGCTATGTCGTCCAGAACGGAGTTCTGGGGCCCGACACCAACCGCATGCGCCCCCTCATGGAACTCCCCCTTCCCCACTGCCCCAAGGCCCTCAAACAATGCCTGGGGTTCTTTTCATATTACGCCTAGTGGATCCCAAACTTTGCGGACAAGGCCCGCCCACTCATTCAATCCACCGTTTTTCCCCTGACGGCCGAGGAATCAGCAGGCCTTCAACCGTATCAAGGCCGACATCGCCAAGGCCGCGCACGTGGTCGATGAGACACTCCCCTTCCAGGTCGAGAGCGATGCATCAGACATCGCTCTGGCCGCCACCCTCAACCAGGCAGGCAGGCCCGTGGCATTCTTTTCCGCACCCTCCATGCCTCTGAAATTCGGCAGTCCTCCGTCTAAAAGGAGGCCCAAGCCATCGTTGAAGCTGTGCGGCATTAAAGGCATTACCTGGCCGGCAGGAGATTCACTCTCCTCGCTGACCAATGGTCGGTTGCCTTCATGTTTAATAACACACAGCGGGTCAAGATCAAAAATGATAAAATTTTGAGGTGGAGGATCGAGCTCTCCACCTACAACTACTAGATTTTGTATCGCCCCGGTAAGCTCAACGAGCCCCCCGATGCCCTATCCCAAAGTACATGTGCCAGCGCACAAGTGGACCGACTCCCGACCCTGCATGACAATCTCTGTCACCCAGGAGACACCCGCTTTTACCACTTCATTCAGGCCCGCAACCTGCCCTACTCCATCGAGGAAGTCAGGGCTATCAGAGACTGCCAGGTCTGCGTCGAGTGTAAACCGCACTTCTACCAGCCACACCGTGCGCGCCTGGTGAAGGCCTCCCACCCCTTTGAATGCCTCAGCATGGACTTCAAAGGGCCCCTCCCCTCCACAACCGAAACACGTACTTCCTCAGTGCGGTCGATGAATATTCCCGAATCCCCTTTGCCGTCCTATGCCCCGACATGGAGTCTGCCACCGTCATCAAAGCCCTCAACACCATCTTCGCTCTGTTTGGTTTCCCCGCTTACGTCCACAGCGACCGGGGATCCTCATTTATAAGCGATGAGCTGCACCAGTTCCTGCTCAACAGGGGATTTGCCTCGAGCAGGACAACCAGCTACAACCCCCGGGGAAACGGGCAGGTGGAAGGGGAGAATGGGACAGTCTGGAGGGCCGTCCTCCCGCTGGCAGGAGGTCCTCCCCGACGCACTCCACTCCATTCGGTCGCGCCTGTGCACCGCGACTAACAAAACCCCCCCATGAATGTCTCTTTGCCTTCCCCAGGAAGTCCACCTCTGGGGTTTCGCTCCCAATGTGGCTGGCAGCTCCAGCACCTGTTCTCCTCCATAGACACATGCGACTACACAAGGCGTTGGTTGAGAGGGTACAGCTACTCCACGCCAACACACAGTACGCTTATGTAGCATACCCCGATGGCCGCCAAGACACAGTCTCCCTCAGGGACCAGTCACCAGCTGGTTCCACATACAACCCCCCTCTGCCCCGGCGCCACCCTCCCTTTCCCCGGCGCCTCCCACCGCGGCCCCCACTCCAGGACAATCTGTCCTCCTCTTTTTCCCACACAGGGATGAAGAGGATTTTGACATGCTCCCGGAGTCACCAAAGACCAAGCCGACGCCTGAGTCGCCACCAACACTGCGGCATTCTCGACGACAGATCAAGGCACCGGACTGCCTAAATTTGTAATATTCTCTGTGATTTTAAAAGCAACTTGTTTGCATATAGTTCTCCACCACCTCCGCTGGACTCATTTTTAACAGGGGGTGAATGTGGTAGTCACCACTGATGTATATACTGTATATATATGGGTTTTATGGTAAGGCCCCTGTACTACAGGTATGGGGGTAGATCCCTGCCTGCTGGCTCCGCCCAGTAGGCGGGGTATAAATATGTGTGCTCCCCGTAAAGGAGCAATTTCATCAGCTGCTGTAGGAGGCCACACATCTCTGTGTAATGAAGCCTCGATTACTTTCTACTCTCGTCTCGTCGTAATTGATAGTGCATCAGTCACACCGTCATTTTTTAAGAAGGTAAATGTGCTGATATCAGGTATTGTGTGGGCGGGGAAAACCCTACAGGATAGTAGGGCTTTCTTAAAGTGGGGGTAACTGGGGGCGGGGATGTGCTGGCGCTGCTGAACATGATGAATTATTAGTGGGTGGCAAATATCGTTATGGTTACGGAATGGGTCGTGGGGGAAGAGGTCAGCATGGGGTCGGATGGAGGTGGCATTGTGTAGAGTCTAAGGGCTTTGTTGTCGTGGCCTCTACTGTTCATGCCGGCCAGGTACTGTGTGAGCCCAGTGGTGGTGTTGGGCCTAAGGGTGTGGCGGCAGTGGAGGCAGCATTTGGGCCTGGAGAGCGCCTCGGTGCGGGCACCAATCAGTGACAATTATAGGTTTGCACCGGGGTTCAGCGGGAGAGGTTTCTGGATGCAAGATTTCAGGGGTGGCGGCAGGCAGGGACACAACGATTTGATATTTTCATTGGGAGCAAATTTGCAAAGCTCGAGAACCCAGAGGAAAGGTACAATCTGCCCTGGGGGAACGGCTTTATGTACCTGCAGGCCCAAGACTTTGGAAGGAGAGAGGGGCCGTCCTTTCCTGGGCTGACTCTCCCGGGGTTGCAAGACAAGGTGCTGCCGATGGATGAGATAGGGGAGGAGAAGTTGGCAGATGTCTGTCAGGAGTTGATGGAATGGTAGGGAGCCCTGGTGGGGGACAGTAAGCATAGTTGGGGGGGGGGGGGAAACTGGGAAGGGAGATGGAGGCTGAGAAGTGGACAGAGGCCTTGCAGAGGGCGAATGCATCCTCATTGTGTCGAGGCTAAGCCTCATCCAGTCTAAAGTGACACGTAGGGCTTATATGACGCTGCCGAGGGTGAGTAGATTCTTTGAGGGGTAGGGGATAGGTGTGGGCGGTGCACGGTGGGGGGCCCATGAATCACATCCACATGTTCTGGGCATTTCCAAGATTGAGGGGGTTCTGGCAGGGGTTCTCGGATGTGATGTCCAAGGTGTGGGTGTGGAGGTGGCCCCAAGTCCAGAGGTAGCGATATTTGGGGTATCGGAAGATCCGGGAGTAAAGGGGATGGGAGAGGCCGATGTTTTGGGCTTTGCCTCCCTGATAGCCCGGAGCCACATGGGGGGGGGGGGGGGGGGGGGGGGGGGGGGTGTCCTGAGGCTGGAGAAGGCTACATCCGTCTTGAGGGGGTCGACGGATGGGTTCACACAGATGGGGGACGCGTTTATTAATTTCTTTAAGGAGGTTTGAGGAGTCAGCAAGGGGGCAGTGGGTTGTAGGGGTTTTGGGAGCGTAAGAGGGTTAAAATGGGGAAGGCAAGATGTGGGAAGGGGGTGGTATTAGGGGAGCAGAGCTGGGGGAGAGGAGTGGGTGTTGGTTGTTTTTGAAGTTGTATGATTGTGTTTCTGCTTTTGTTTGTTTGTATGAAAATGCCTTGAATAAAATATTTTTATAAATATGCTGATATGGATCATGCCCAGTGAGGGCGAGATCCAGATCGCAATGTCTTGAGAAGTTTGGTTGAATCTTGTGAGACGTCTCGAATCCCGTGAGGGCTGTCTTGCGAGATTCAATGGCCTTGTTGCATCACCAAGCTAAGTGCGGCGAGGCTGGGAAATCAGGCCCTCTATTTCTTTTGCACTGCTGTCTAAAGGTACAACAGTTTGAACTCTCCTCTTTGCTCTTCCCTATCACTTTCTCTATCCCAGATATTTTTCTACGTTTCTAGGCCATGCGGCATCTCAAAGAACAAAGAGCAAAGAAAAGTGCAGCACAGGAACAGGCCCTTCGGCCCTCCAAGCCCGTGCCAACCATGCTGCCCGTCTAAACTAAAATCTTCCGGGGTCCGTATCCCTCTATTCCCATCCTATTCATGTATTTGTCAAGATGCCCCTTAAATGTCACTATCGTCCCTGCTTCCACCACCTCATCCGCCAGCGAGTTCCAGGCACCCACTTACCCTCTGTGTAAAAAACTTGCCTCGTACATCTCCTCCAAACCTTGCCCCTCGCCCCTTAAACCTATGCCCCCTAGTAATTGACCCCTCTACCCTGGGAAAAAGTCTCTGACTATCCACCCTGTCTATGCCCCTCATAATTCTGTAGACCTCTTTTGTAGATCTCTTTAGCAATGACAGCTGAACACCTTCCTCTGTGGAGGAATACCAGTCAGATACACGATTACCATTTTATACATGCCCGGCATATGTTAAATAATGCTGTTGGTAATGCATGGGATGATGAAAATCTCTACCCTCATATTGTTGATGGGTCCAGGAAAATCTAACTTTGAGTGCTTCAAATACAAAATGTTCGATTTCCTCGCACTATCTCTGGCAAAATGAAATATTTTCAAGGCAAAAAAACACTCTGCCAGTTTATATTACTCTAAAAATCTTGGACAGTTTGTTATTTTATCAATTATTAGTTTACATTAGTCACTAATCAATAAGTTGAAATGTAGTGCAATTACTGCACTGCAGTTGAATAGGCAAAAAAATTAAAACACACTGATCTGTGGTAAATAAGACTTACCAAATGTCATAACTCCTATTGCTTGTATTGCATTTGGCTGTGCAAAATTCCAGGCATTATCTGTGGATGGACTGAAAGGTAAATAAAAGTCAAAGAACAATGGCTAATGGTCTTCTTTCTTTATTAATTTCAGTGAAATTCGAGATGTGAACAAATTGTGATTCAACATGCAAGGGATGTAAAACAGCAGTCGCAGACTATATGCCCGTGTTCAGAAAACTTCTGGTATTAACTCTGACAGTGGACATCATGAGGAGATGGCTCCAGCAGTGACGCATATACAAAGAACAAAAGAACAAAGAAGTAACTGGTTATGAATCCACAAGACTGGCAGTTCTGTGGTATTGAATAACACTGCAGTCATTTCCTCTGAAAGCATTATTGCAATGAGATCAAGTGGCTTCAACAGCAAGCTTCTCAATCGGTTTTGCCAGTAATGTTTACGAGCTGGCAGACTGTAATAGAACAAAATGCAGAGACAAATGGTGCGATATTTAGGGTCTGTTCGCCACAGGCACAAATCCCATTTATGGCCGCTAAATCCCACGGATTTACGCCAGGGAGATCTCGGTTTGAGATCTCCCCTACCCCCACCAGTGACATGACCACCTTCACACCCAGAAAAGTTGGGAACCTGATGTCCATAAATTTACAGCCATTTCAATGGCACCAAAGCATCAGCCCTGTGGAATGTTCTCCCCTAGGTGGTGTGATGCCACGCTGGCATGAATCACACCCAGTTTTCGAACCAGGCATTACCAGGGAGCATTGAGGTGGGCTATGAAGTGGGCACCGCTAGGGGCACTGCCAGGGGGTAACCTTTCCCCATTGGAGATGGGGTACTTTGCCTTATGCGTGGGGTGAGGGAGAGGGGTAGCTGCCAGCATCCAGGTGGGGTGGGGGGGGGGGGGGGGGGTTGCTGATACCTCCATGATGGGGTTGCCTTGAAGTTTGTGAGGAGGGGGGAATTGCTGTGGTGGGGGTTTGGAGGGACTTCAGTTTTTGAAAATTCCTCCAAACTGTTATATTCAGGGTGGAAAGGCCATGAAACGAAAACCTTGCTGGATTCTAATGGTGTGATTCCAAGGGCAATCTTACATTTATTAAACATAATTGAATGAATATTGTGGGGGAGGAGTATATGAAACAGCACAGATGGGCTCCCAGCTAGATTACTGAATCTTCAAGGCTACATTCTGCCGCAAGCCTAAAACATGTCATAAAGAATATTTTGGCTGTATTGGTTAGTTAAGAGATTTTTAAAGGATTAATGATATTTATACATGCTTCATAAAATAGCAAATTGCTTCAATGCAAGACACAGCGCACATCACATCAGGTGGCGAGCCTCTGTATCTGATTTTAAAATGTATGTTCCTGGGCAGGAGGCCTGTATCCCAAATGTGGCCATGCAAAAAGCATACCTAAGGAAGGTTTCACCACAGCTATTCACAGTTGTAACCCTATTCTGAATGACATGGGGAAGGATTTTTCAGATGGTGGGGTTTTCCATATCGCCACCAAAACTAGCTGCCCCACAACTTTTTAAAATGCATCATGGTGTTAACTGGCTAGGCCTTTCGTCCCTATCTGGGAAGGAAGTTTTCCCTCAGGGAATGGCCAGCAACTCTGTAGGCCCAGCAGCCTCAGGTTTGAGTTTTGATCATTACTGAAACCATAGGGAGTTCCCAACGGAGAAGAGGAGCTAATGGAGGTTGGTAAATCTGGTGCATTGGCAGGGTCTCACAAAACGCGGTTGACAGGGGTTGGGGGTGTGGGGGCATAAGATTCTGCCCATGGTGTGGTTATCAAAATTGATTGCAAACTGCAATGTTGATTTTCTTTATTGCTATATTAATATAGCTGCTCATTGAGCAATGAACAATACAGTATTTCAAATGAGAATGCTGCAGTGACATAAAATGTCTTTATTGTATCAGCAATATGATTTTAGAATCTTGCGATAAATTAAGGATTAGATCAGCATTATACATAATATAACTTCTTAATGGAAAATTTGGTTCCATGCCAATATTGATGGAGGCAGAGTACATATTTCAGGGGTTCCTGACTGATCGGAATATAACTACTTTAGTACCATGCATTATTCTTGGCAATTCTTCCCCAATACCATATGTAACAAAATAAAAATTCAATAGATATATTTCACTTAGCTGCTGAAAATTCATTTGTTCGTGGTAATTTCTACTTTGCAACGTCAAATAGATTTTTAACCCATGGTATTCCAAATGATGTCTATCATTAACTAACATTGGTGAAAACTGTTAGCCCATGTAAAATGTGACTCCATAACCTTTTGATGTGAATGTGATGAGGGCAGAATGTATTCAGACGGCACGATTTAACAAAAAAATATACATTCTGGGGGAATTCATAGAATCATAGAATTTACAGTGCAAAAGGAGGCCATTCAGCCCATTGCGTCTGCACCGGCCCTTGGAAAGAGCACCCTACCTAAACCCACACCTCCACCCTATCCCGTAACCCAGTAGCCCCACCTAACCTGCACATCTTTGGCCTGGGAAACCCACACAGATACGGGGAGAATGCACAGGCAGTCACCCAAGCAGGGAATCAAACCTGGGATCCTGGAGCTGCAAAACAACAGTGTTTTTTTTTTCTTTTTTAAAAATTTAGAGTACCCAATTATTTTTTTCAATTAAGGGACACTTTAGCATGGCCAATCCACCTAACCTGCACATCTTTGGGTTGTTGGGTGAAGCCCAGGCAGACACGGGGAGAATGTGCAAACTCCACACGGACAGTGACCCAGGGCCGGGATTCGCACCTGGGTCCTCAGCGCCGCAGTTCCAGTGCTAACCACTGCGCCACATGCCACCCTGTGAAGCAACAGTGTTAACCTACTGTGCGAGGTTGATTCCAGCGTACTCTGTTTCGTTTCAGGCCCGGGCAGGGAACCCCCCCCCCCCCCCCCCCCCCCAAAGGCTGCACTTTAGCGTCATATCCTGCACTGAGGAGCTCTCAGCACCCCAGCTGCCTCCCCCAACTCACCTTAGAACAGTACAGCACAGAACAGGCCCTTCGGCCCTCGATGTTGTGCCGAGCAATGATCACCCTACTCAAACCCACGTATCCACCCTATACCCGTAACCCAACAACCCCCCCCCCCTAACCTTACTTTTTAGGACACTACGGGCAATTTAGCATGGCCAATCCACCTAACCCGCACATCTTTGGACTGTGGGAGGAAACCGGAGCACCCGGAGGAAACCCACGCACACACGGGGAGGACGTGCAGACTCCGCACAGACAGTGACCCAGCCGGGAACCGAACCTGGGACCCTGGAGCTGTGAAGCATTTATGCTAACCACCATGCTACCGTGCTGCCCCTTGTGGGGGGTCTGGAGCCCCTCCGCACGCACCACACAGAAGGAGGGCACCCCCAGGTCCAATCACCAGTGCAGTTAGAATGCCAGCTTGGCACCTTGGCATTGTCCCTGATAGTCTTCCAGTGCCAGGATGGCATACAGGTGGCACTGCTAGGGTGCCCATGTGGCAAAAGGGGTGCCCAGAGCGCAGCCACCCAGGCACCCCGGATCCCGTGGGAGATCCCCACCCTCACCCCTCCTCCCACCCCTCCTCACCCCTCCTCCCACCCTCACCCCTCCTCCCACCCTCACCCCTCCTCCCACCCTCACCCCTCCTCCCACCCTCACCCCTCCCACCCTCTCCCCTCCCACCCTCCCCTCCCGTCCCGTCCCCAGGTGCTGGTAGGCCTAGTTCCATTTGCAGAGTCCAGTACAAAAAAGGCGCTCGCCTGGGGAGTCCGAGGCAAAGGGAACAATCCCAAAGCTTTGGGTAGGTCAGGCGAATGCATATTAAAGTGAAACTAGCTGCTCACTTCAATATGCAGAGAGGCCTATCCCAGATCTACCGACCCTGTTGCGCCCCAGTTCGGCTGTGATGCGGCGTTAGACTTCGTCCATGATTTCAGTTCAAAACGAGTATTCAATTATAAAGAAAATTGTTCAACAAAATCATAAATCACCGCTTGATTGGGTAAATTTTGAATTTTCTGACATTAATATTTTGTATAAAATAATGTTTTATTTCCTTTGTAATATCAAAACCCATAAGGCTGGATTTTTGTTCCCCTGCCAACAGATTGAAGGCGGAGTTCTGGAGGACATGTAAAATCCAGCAGGTGGCCTTCCCACTGTCCAGCTGTACCCCCCTGACCTGTCTAAAATTGTCTGCGGGGTGGGTGAGGCATGGATGGCCCACCTGCCCTTTGGTACATTGATGCCCCTAAATGGCCAATCTGATTGGCCGGCAAGTTTTTGCGGGACCGCCTACCGAGAAAATGGGTGGGAGCTTGGGGAGGTGGAGACGAGAACTGGGAAAGTCGGAAGTTGCTGTGTCAGGATATATTGCAGACTCATTCCCACTTTTGGGCAATTTCCCAGGGACAGGCTGGGAAAATAATTTACTGTCTCCTTCATGATGACAGGCAGAATATTAGGGCAAGTAATAAAAGAGCAAAGAACAAACAAAAGTACAGCACAGGAACAGGCCCTTCGGCCCTCTAAGCCCGTGCCAACCATTCTGCCCGTCTAAACTAAAATCTTCTACACTTCCGGGGTCCGTATCCCTCTATTCCCATTCTATTCACGTATTTGTCAAGATGCCCCTTAAATGTCACTATCGTCCCTGCAAAAACCACCATCCGGCAGAGAGTTCCAGACACCCACTACCCTCTGTGTAAAAAACTTGCCTCGTACGTCTCCTCTAAACCTTGTCCTCACACCTTAAACCTATGCCCCCTAGTAACTGACCCCTCTACCCTGGGAAAAAGTCTCTGACTATCCACTCTGTCTATACCCCTCATAATTTTGTAGACATCTATCAACCTCCTTCGTTCCAGTGAGAACAAACTAAGTTTAATCAACCTCTCCTCATAGCTAATGCCCTCCATACCAGGCAACATCCTGGTAAATCTCTTCTGCAACCTCTCTAAAGCCTCCACATCCTTCTGGTAGTATGGCAACCAGAATTGAACACTATACTCCAAGTGTGGCCTAACTACGGTTCTATACAGCTGCAACATAGAACATAACAGTACAGCACAGTACAAGCCCTTCAGCCCACGATGTTGTGCCAACCATTTATCCTAATCTAAGATCAACCTAACCTACACCCCTTCAATTTACTGCTGTCCATGTGCTTGCTGCCATTTCGCCCCTATACCTTCCTCCAATCACTTTAAAATTATGTCCCCTCATGGCAGCCATTTCCACCCTGAGGAAAAGTATCTGGCTATCCACTCTATCCATGCCTCTCATCACCTTTGTTATGGGAGAGGCGTTTTCAGAACCCCGAAATGTACCATGGAGTTCAACCACCTCCACCTTTAATGTATTGTTGCTTTTGAAGCACACGGCTTGTTCTCCAGGTGTGGTATTACAATTATGGACACGTGGATTTTTAAACACAAAACAATGTTTATTCCATAAACTCAACTTATCCTTTTAAATAAACATTGGATCACTTAACACCCCTTACTTCAAAGATAACCCCGAAAATAATACAACACTAAATAATCCTTCAGTTGTTCCTTTAAACATCCAAGAGACTTAACACCTTTAAACAGAAACACATCAGGTTAAAGACATTACTTTTATGAGTTTAAATCACCCAAATGATTCAGAGATAGTCTTTCCTGGCAGAGATCACAGCAGACCCAGCTCACTGCAAACAGATCCGGAACAGATCCTTGCGGGACATCACTGGTCACCGACCTCCAGGCTGAATACTTTCCATCCACTACCACACGCTATCAATGACTTGCCAATTTCTATACTCAATGCCCCGGCCAATGAAGGCAAGCATGCCGTATGCCTTCTTGACTACCTTCTCCAACTGTGTTGCACCTTTCAGTGACCTGTGGACATGTACACCTAGATTTCTCTGACTGTCAGAGAGAATGCACCGCTTCTCCCAATTTCTCCATCTCAGTCATCTGTTCTAACAATGCCATCTGCAATACTAGTGCTTCTGATATGTCTGCTCCTTTCTTCAATGGAGAATTCCCCCCATCACCACACCGTAGTTGACCATGCCTGATATGTCGAGCATGGATGTCCACCAACTGCACTGTCAATGAGTGTACCCTTTGCAATGCGTTTCGCATTTAGATGCAGCATCTGCAAAGCTACATAAAGCACCATGAGGAAACTGTCTATCCTGGAAATGCCGCAAGCAGCTTTGCTTACTTCTCTCTGTTCACATATAGCACAATGAACACGCCCTCCCCAAGCCCACCCCACCCCCTTGACCTTCTCGTCACCTCTTTGATGCAGTAGCAGATAGCGAACTAGAAGAATCACAATGCAAAAAATAAATCAATGATCACATGCACTCACTGCCAGTACCACCCTTGCCTTGTTCTGAGGTTGCAGGTCTGGCTGCAGGGGGAGAAGGAGTTCTGCAAGTCCCTCCTTTGTAAAATGCAGGTGATGCACACCTAGCTCCAGCTTGGGTCAGCTAAATGTTCCTGGAAGTGCTCTCCAGCTTAGAGCCCTTCTTCATCTACTCCTTCCTCTATGTGCAGATTGTCTGTTCCTGTTCTGTTCCTACTCCCTTTGCTGCTACAGATGAAGAAGAATGGCAACTACAGCCAACATGACTGAGAGAAATAGTAATAATAAGAAGCTTTTATTGTCACAAATATGAAGGTACTGTGAAAAGCCCCTAGTCGCCACATTCTGGCACCTGTTCAGGTAAGTTGGTACGGGAATTGAACCTGCACTGCTGGCCTTGTTCTGCATTATAAATCAGCTGTCCAGCCCACTGAGCTAAATCAGCCCAGTGGTCTTAGCACAATCCTTGAACTCAGAATCAAGGCCTTCTCCACATGTACCACCATTTTCTGACAACCTCACCAGCTTTAACGAACACTGGAAATTGCCAGCAAAAATTCAGATAGAGCTGGTTTTAACCTGCACAGGTGAGGTGGGCGGAAAGGCGAGTCGGAGGAGCACGGGATGGTGGGACAGGATCTTTCCTGCTCGTGAATGCGTGGACAGATGCCACTTTGGATTCAAAATTCCATCCTGGCACCTTGGAGCTCAGTTTTACAGCATATACTCTTTTGCAGCCTCTTTGCACCCTCCCCCTAGCTTTGTAGTCAGTAAACATGGATATATTCCACTCAATTCCTTCATCTAAATCATTGGTCTGGATTGTAAATAACTGAAGCTAAAGCCGAGATCTTTGCAGCACCCCACTCTATCATCCCAAAAAATGACTAATTTATTGCAACTCTGTTTTTTGTTCATTAACCAATCCTCAATGCTCATATAGCCCCAAATTCTGTGAGCCCTAATCTTGTGCAGAACTGTAATGAACTCCAATTAGCTTTATTGGTTGGCCAATTGGAGTATGAGCTCCCTCAATGATAGCTCATTGAGGGGCCCATATAAGCACCTGTGTCGGCTTTGTGAAATGAAATGAAATGAAAATCGGTTATTGTCACGAGTAGACTTCAAATGAAGTTACTGTGAAAAGCCCCTAGTCGCCACATTCCGGCGCCTGTTCGGGGAGGCTGGTACTGTGAGCCAGTCTTAAGTTGACTGGACTGCCAGCAGCACTGTTTGGAGCTGCTCCTGTAATATTCGTTATTGTAAATAAATATTGGTGTGGTGTCGGAACTCCTGCCTCCCGTGGATTACTACAAGCACCTTATCAAATGTCTTCTAAAAATCCAAATATATTACATCCACTCCCTTATCTACCCTGACAGCGACACTCACAAAAAACTTTAACAGATTGGTCAAAAAACAACTTCACCTTCATAAAACTGTTTTGACTCTGCCTAATTATATAGTAACTTTCCAAAAGCTCTGTCACCATGTCCTCAATAATAGATTCCAGTATTTCCCCTACTACTGATGTCAAACTTATTATTTTCTCTGTTTCACAGCTGGGTTATATTTGCTACCTTTCAATGCACAGTAAATGTTGTAGAATCTATCAAAACTTGGTAGATCATAACCAGTGCATCCAGTCTGCAGCCTTCTCTCTTAAAAGCCTAGGTTGTTTGCTATCAGACCCAGGGGGTTTAGTAGCTTTTAGTCCTGTTACTTTCTCCAGCATTTTATTTCACCAATATTAATGAATTTTAGTTCCTCACTCGTATTGGACAATTGGTTCCCCACAATTTCAAGTATGTTTTTTATGTTTTCCATTGTAAAAAGAGGCACAAATATTTGGTTAATGTCTCTGCCATTTACTTATTCCACCCAACCTCCAATTGCAATCTTTCCTGTGTGATTGAAGGAAAAACAGAGTTCAGGAGAACAAATGCAGTCTGGGACATGTGACTGATATGTATTCAGCCAATTGGAAGGCACCAGGGAACTGCTGTTGACCTCTGTGTCTTTTAATAAAATCATGGCACCTGCGGCTTCAGTGAGCACAGCACTCACACAAGTACCAATATTAAATATTAACAAATAATTCTTCCAGGCTATATTACTGATCTGGCAAGATTTAAACCTTAACATTTTATCTTCAATACTGGACAGTTTTATTTCACCTCTTAGGAAGAGATGTTGCCTACCAACTGAATCTTCAAACCTGCATTTTACGTAACACTCCACACTACAATGTTGGCTAGATACAGTTGCCATGGTTACACAGGATCACCATGATGAAGCTCCCTTTTCCACATATTAATTCCAGAGATTTTAACAGGGAGGTAAAATAACATGCCAGGAAGCAAAAATGATTTATTTAGTACAATGCACTTAAAAGAAAGAAAACATATTTTAAAACTTCATGTGTGTGGCATTTAATTTCTTTGGACACTACATTAGCTAATTTTTTTTTGCGGTAGTTGTATTTTATGTATTTCAGTTTGCCTAAATGTCGTATGATTTTCAAAGAAACCAAAAAAATGTATTATGGAAAAACATTTATGCACTAGTTAGCTAAGCTGATGTCATCTAAAGCAAAACCACAGAAAACAAAGCTGAATGTATAACTGTCAGAACTTACAATTAATAGTCCTTCATAATTAATGCTATTCAGAAAATGCAAAGATCGAAAAGACTACTGAACCATTTCTGAAAAGTTACTGTAATTGTAAAGCTTTTAAGCATGAAAAGATTGACATTTTCCATCCTCCTACTCAATCGAGCCGCTGACATATAACATTTTAAATTCTTAGTCATCTTTGCATGGATTAAATTAGTGCCTCCTCCCTGAAGCTTTTGCTTCCTCAATTTTGCTGGGCCTATGAGCATTGTTGTAAACAATGTTTTTTCCCACATCCATTTTTAATTATTTTTCCTGCCCATAGCCTAGAAATGCAGCGCCGGTTTTTGCTAAACCACCCAAATTTATTTTCTTTTCTTTCTGGGTTTACTACCAATATAAACGCTTAGGTACCAGGCAAGTAGCTGCATGTCAGAATGAACAGTAAAACTAAAGTAAAGTACATTCTGTCCATTTCCTTTCAATATAAATTATGTTTGATTTCTGGCAGCTCTGACAATGTATGCCTTTCATTTAGCTATGAATGGCGCATACCTACCTGATATCAATGATATCAGAGGTTGATGCAACAAAAACCTACACTTTTATAACACTTGTAAGGTACAGGACGCCCCCAAAGCCCTTTACAGGCCGGTAATAGGAGGAATGAAATACTGAAGCATGATGAAAAATGTAGAAGGAGTGTCAGAAGGCTAGGATGGAAAAATATTTTGACAAAGTCATTAGGAGACTTGTGTAAAATGGTGATGTGAAAGGCTTGGGGAGGCAGTTTCAAAGTACAGCGCCTGGTTGGCTGAAAACTCTGCCACTAATTTTCGGATGAAAGGACAGCCCAGAGGGAATGTGGTGTTCGAGCGAAATGGAGTTAACCAGTCTTGGTGATAGAGTGGATGTGGGTTTGATGATCAGGATAAGGTTATGAATAACGTGAATACTTTTCCATCTAAAATACACTTTCCATACCATTTTCCCGTACCAGCCTCCCCGGACAGGCGCCGGAATGTGGCGACTAGGGGCTTTTCACAGTAACTTCATTGAAGCCTACTCGTGACAATAAGCGATTTTCATTTCATTTCATTTCATTTTCTGCTGAGTAATCTGGTTGCTTGACTGACATGGAAAAGCATTACCAGCTCCTCATGCTCACCAAGGGTGGAATGATTTTGCATGATTTTGACATACTGCAATCAGTGGAGTGGGAACAAGAGAACACGCTACCCAAGTACATCACTGCCCTGTGTGCTCATAAGACCAGTGCATATTTGGTTAAGCTCCAGAGCGGAATTGAAACAGCTTTTTGCTGTACATGGGGTTTATAAATAATGCACTGTACAAGACAGTGCAAGAATCAAACATCACTGGAGGTAAACAGGATGAGTAATGTCTAAAGTAGGTGCTAACCAACCCAACCAATTACCGCCCTATCATGTCTACACTCAATCATCAGTAAAGTTATTGAAGTGGTCATCAACAGTGCTATTACTTAGCAATAACCTGCTCACTGACGCTCAGTTTGGGTTCTGCCAGAGTCACTCAGCTCCTGACCTCATTATAGTTTTGGTTCAAACATGGATGAGATACCCTCAATCACGACACAGTAGAGAAGATAGATGATTCAAAGGCTTTAATCATCTGAGAACTACAGCAGCCGAGAAGTGTGCTCATCACATGTTGCCTGAGTGAGCATTATCTTATATAGCGTTTCCTGGGGGCGGTCTTAAAGGGCCAATGCACGAAAGGTAAGGTACCATTATATCAGCTACTGATAACATTCATCACAATGGACAAAAGAGCTGAACTCCAGAGGTGAGGTGAGAGTAATTGCCCATGACATCAAGGGAGCATTTGATTGTGTATGGCATTAAGGAGCCCTGGAATAACTTGAGTCAATAGGAATCAGGGGGAATATACTCCACTGGTTGGAGTCATACCTAGCACAAAGGAAGATGCTTGTGATTACTGGAGGTCAGTCAACTCACTCCCAGGACATCACTGCAGGTGTTCCTCAGGATGGTGTCCTAGGTCCAACCATCTTCAGCTGCTTCATCAATGACCTTCCTTCCAACAGAAGGTCAGATATAGCAATGTTCATTGATGATTGCACAATGTTCAGCACCATTTGTGACTCCTCAGACACTGAAGCAGTCCACGTGCAAATACAGCAAGACCTGGGCAGCATCCAGGCTTGGGCTGACAAGTGGTAAGTAACATTCATGCCACACAATTACCAGGCAACGACCATCTCCAATAAGAGAGAATCAAACCATCACCCCTTTACATTCAATGGCATTACCATCACTGAATGCCCACTATCAACATCCTAGGGGTTACCATTGACCAGAAACTAACTGGACTAGCCATATTAATACTCGCTATAAGAGCAAGTCAGAGGCTAGGAATCCTGTTGTGAGTAGCTGAACTGCTGACTCCCCAAAGCCTCTCCACCATCTACAAGACACAAGCCAGGGGTATGATGGAATATTCTCCACTTGCCTGAATGAGTGCAGCTCCAACAACACTCAAGAAGCACAACACCATCCAGGCAGTCCACATGATTTGCACCCCTTCCACAAACATTCACTCCCTCCACCACCGACGCATAGTAGCAGAAGTGTGTAGCATCTACAAGATGCACTGCAGGAATTCACCAAGATTCCTCAGGCAGCACCTTCCAAACCCATGACCATTACATCTAGAAGGACAAGGGCAGCATTTCAGGGGAACACCGCCACCTGGAAGTTCCCCTCCAAGTCACGCATCATACTGACTTGGAAATATAGAGCCATTCTTTCACTGTCGCTAGGTCAAAATCCCAGAACACACTCTCTAACAGCACTGTGGGTGTACCTACACCACATGGACTGCAACGGTTCAGAAAGACAGCTCACCACCACCTTCTCAAGAGCAATTAGGAATGGGCAACAAACACTGGCCTGGCCAGTGAAGCCCATATCTCGCAAAAGAATGAATTTAAAGAAAAGGTGAGGAGAGGCAGTTAGAATGACATGTAACCAACTATGATACATGCTGTGGAAAGATCCTATTGATTTAACTTATGAGAGAAGAAAGAAGTTTTAAGCTGAGAATGAAAGTCAAGTCAAAATGACTACAAGTTATGATTCATGTTACTCTTGACTAAACTTTCAGATATGGTGCCAGGAATATCAATACCTATTTTGGAGTCTATCAATATTAATATTCTTCCATATAAGTTATGCTTTTCACGAGAGTACAATCTTTCATCACCTTTTGCTTCATCAGCTAATTGTTTGACTCACATGACAAACCATCTGCAGCACATAGTGCTCACAATAGTTAATGCCTCACCCGACAAGTCTTCTTTTTCACTGGCTACTTCCTCCTATGAGGATGTTTCTGTGCCAGTGTTTGCACAAGTAACATGACATGGTGTAGTTAGTGAGGAAGTGGCAGCAGCTGTGGCTTCCTATATGGCAGTACATTTTCCAGTATTAGAATCAAGATGCTTGACGTCATGGTCAGATTCTTCCAATAATGTGAAATACATAAGAGTTTATTTAGCTGTGCACATAACATTCCCTTGAAGGAAGAGTGGCTAAGTGTAAGAACATTTCAATACAAAGCACATAAGGCAGAGACGACAGGCAGCAGTTTATTAAGCTTCTGTTGCCACTGTGAGCAAACTCGCCATTCTCCATATGTTTTCATGCCTGCCTGCATACAATCTTCAATGCCTCCTCTTCATGTGCACTCTGGGTTTTCATTGATGTTGCTCCTGCCTTGCTTCTTTTTCTGTAGTTTTGATTGTAGGCCACCTATCGGTAGCATATTGATTAGCACAGTTGTTTCACAGCTCCAGGGTTCCAGGTTCCATTCCCGGCTTGGGTCACTGTCTGTTTGGAGTCTGCGCGTTCTCCCTATGTCTGCATGGGTTTCCTCCGGGTGCTCTGGTTTCCTCCCACAAGTCTCGAAAGACGTGCTGTTAGGTGAATTGGACATTCTGAAATCTCCCTGAGTGTACCCGAATAGGCGCCGGAATGTGGCGACTAGGGGATTTCACAGTAACTTCATTGCAGTGTTAATGTAAGACTACTTGTGATAATAACAAAGATTATTATTATTTCCTGGGAAAAAGAGAAGGCAATATTCATATAGGGTCTATAAGCAGCATTAACATACACCCCCTTATGACTCCATGCATCCCATGAAGATGAAATACGGGAGGTGACTTCAACTATGTGCCTTTGAAGACAGGGAGTTGCCATGGTAGTATGCTGTATGAGTTGCCAGAGTAGCTTTGAGGAAGGAAGATGCTGGACAGGTTGCAGAGATTTCCCTTTGCATAACTGAATTTCTCTGGCGCCCAGTTGGGGAGGTGATGGCATGAAGATAATAGTTCAATCCCTGCCACATTAGCTGGTGGAATTTAAACTCAATTACAAAAATCTGGAATTGAAATCTTGGATAGTATTTTCTGGTCTTGCCATTCCCGTCCTGACGACCGCCTCCAGTGGGATTGGAAAATCCTAGCCCTGGTCTCCGTAATGGTGACTTGAAACCACCAATTGTTGTCAAAACCCATCTGGTTCAATAATGTATTTTAGGGGAGGAAATCTGCCAGCTTTACCTGGTCTGGCCAACCCCAGATCCACAGCAATGTCAAAATCTGGTTTAGCACAGGGCTAAATAGCTGGCTTTTAAAGCAGACCAAGGCAGGCCAGCAGCGCGAGTTCAATTCCCGTACCAGCCTCCCCAAACACGTGCCGGGATGTGGCGACTAGGGGCTTTTTACAGTAACTTCATTTGAAGTCTACTTCTGACAATAAGCGATTTTCATTTTCATTTCATGTCATTGATTTTTAACTGTCATCTGACATGACCTAGCAAGCTGCAATGTTCAAGGGGAATTGGAGATGGACAACACATGTTGGCTTTGCTAGTCAAACCCATAGCCAGTGAAAGGATAAGGAAAAAAAGATGCTGAGAATAGAATTGTATACGTATGTGAGCAAAGGCTGCATGTTTACTGGTGTTGGTGCCTTGGCTTATCTTGGCCAAACTTCTTCCAGTGTGGCAGCTCTCAGGGTGGTGCAGATTCATTGATTGGAGCGGCAGAAGAAACAGACAGCCAGTATTGCCATCTTATGGGCCTTCCTATTTCTTCTGTCCAGCAACTTGTCTCTTCTGGCAGATATCTTAGCCAGCAACATCTCCAGAGAAACACTTAAAAATCTGGTGGCTTTTGCAGCTGCAGCCCTTCCTACAGCTCCCCCTTCCCCACTCTGGATATCCCTGCATATGCTTCAGATAATGCTGATGCTCCTCTTCCTGATGATCAGAAAGTGCCAATTGGCTGAAGCCTTTTAAAGGCTGCATAAGTACTCAACTTCCCTTCTTTGTAGAACTGGTAAACCTATCAAAAATGATTCCTAGTGAACAATCTTACGTGTACCAGCTGGAGGATCAGTCAGCATGCAACTTCCTTGTAAATTATTCTTGCTGTCATTCTTGCTGTATTATATGTGGCATTGTTCAACCAACAATTCTGGGATCCCTCAGGAATTACACATGTGAATAGGAACACATGAATAGAATTAAGCCATTAAGGCCCTCTGGCCTGTTCCCACATTCAGTGATCATGGCTGTTCTGTCACCTAATTCCATAAATCCACAAGCAGCACGGTAGCATGGTGGTTAGCATAAATGCTTCACAGCTCCTGGGTCCCAGGTTCGATTCCCGGCTGGGTCACTGTCTGTGCGGAGTCTGCACGTCCTCCCCGTGTGTGCGTGGGTTTCCTCCGGGTGCTCCGGTTTCCTCCCACAGTCCAAAGATGTGCGAGTTAGGTGGATTGGCCATGCTAAATTGCCCGTAGTGTCCTAAAAGGTAAGGTTAAGGGGGGGGGGGGGGGGGTTGTTGGGTTACGGGTATAGGGTGGATATGTGGGTTTGAGTAGGGTGATCATTGCTCGGCACAACATCGAGGGCCGAAGGGCCTGTTCTGTGCTGTACTGTTCTATGTTCTATGTTCTATCTCTTCTATAGAAACGCTGCAGTGTAGAAGGAAGCCATTTGGCCCATCGGATCTGCACGAGCCCTCTGAAAGAGCAGTCTATTTAGGCCCACTCCCCCACCCTATCCCTGTAACCCCACCTAACCTGCATACCTTTGGACTGCGGGATGAAACCTGAGCACCCAGAGGAAATCCACGCAGACATGGGGAGAATGTGCAGATGCCACACCGTCACCCAAAGCCGGAATTAAACCCAGGTCTCTGGCGCTGTGAGGCAGCAATGCTAACCACTGTGCAACCGCGTCACCCTTAAAATCTTAATTTCATTGCCAAAAATCTATCAATCTCCGATTTAAAATGAACAACTGATTTAGCATCAAAGGCCAAATGCGAAATTGAGTTCCAAACTTCGACCACACTTTGCCTTAAGAGGTTTTCTATTTTCATGCCTGAAATGTTGAGTTCTAATTTTTAGGCTATGCCCCCTAGTTCTATGCTTACCAACAAGCAGATGAGGTTTCTCGTATCTTTCCTCTTATTTTGGTTCAAAAGAGTATCTTGAAAGCTTTGATCAAATCATTCTCAACAATCTAAATTCCAGAGAGGACAACCCTAGTTTACATAATCTCTCCTCATAATTTAACATTTGGCGTCCACTGTACAGCTTTTGCGGTTCTAGTTGCTGATTTCTTCCAAAGTTCATGCACTGGCATTTAAGTTTTTGTGAACAAAATAAATTGTATTCTTCAATTGAGACCTGGAAGCTACTAATAGCATAGAAGCTAAGGTTTATTATTACTTTATATGGAAGAGCAGGACTAACTTAAATCTTTATCGGCGATTCCCTGTCCAGGAAGTGACATCGTTCAATAAGCATCCCCAGAAATATTTTGGGTTTTATGTGCACTGTTGATGTTTTGGTGACAGCTAAGTGTTCCTTCTCCTATTCACATTCACTGGGAGTTTTGGGTGGTTTGAGCTTTCTGAATCCTCTGCTTTGTTCTCTTACCTCTTGTGCGGGCAGTACAGAACATTACATTTTGCAACTGTAATGTTCACTACAGAATGGTTACTTTTCCTGGAAATACAAGGGTAAATTCAGCAATCCTCTGCTCCAAGTAGTAATTTGCCATTGAAATGAAGTAGGTCAGAGATAACACTGCAGGGGACGCAGTGGTTAGCACTGCTGCCTCATGGCGCCGAGGATCTGGGTTCGACCCCGGGTCACTGTCCGTGTGGCGTTTGCACATTCTCCCCATGTCTGCGTGGGTCTCACCCCCACAACCCAAAAAGACGTGCAGAGTAAGTGAATTGGCCACACTAAATTGCGCCTTAAGTGGGGAAAAAAAAGAATTGGGTACTCTAAATTTATTTTCTAAAAAGGAGATAACACTGCAGTGATGATTCTTTGGCTTCCTTCACTTGAGTCTGTGACACTAGTTGCAACTAATGAGAAATTTATTGCATCCAAAATAAACCTTAATTGCATTATTAAGTTGTGGATATTATAACAAAGGGAGAATATTATGTTTTCACAAGGGAGGAAACCTTAAATAACACAAAAGCTGCCAGCTGATACAGCTAATATTTTTGCTTCGTGTTTTTCACCCCTTTGTATGACTAACTTAACAGGCACAAGCAGCGAAAACCTGTTTTGCCAACGATTAATTTGCATTATGACCACACACATATATCAAAACCTTACTGTTTGACAAACCTACAATGTGACAGCATAATTTTATATATTTATCTCCAAGAACCATAAGTCTTTTAAAGTGACACTGTCTTCATGAAAAAGCCCATGGAGAACCTTTTATTTGATGAACTACATAATGATTTAAAATCACAACAAAATGAATGCGAAAGGTCTTTTAGTTCTTTGCTTTTGCCAACTAAAGAATGCTTGCCAAACAGCACCTCTATAAATAAGCTTAGTTACACACACCCAGAGTGTTAGACGTTTCTGCTAATGAAATAGGGTTCATGCAAACCCAGACAGCTTTTGCTACGATTAATGACTGCTCTGCAAATAGATTTGCTGAAATGACTAATGGAAGAAAATGGAATTGGAAGGCAACAGATTTTCCTTCAGTAATAAACTCACTGCTTTGTAGCGATACAGAACCCAGTGTGATGAATGTAGGAAATGTTAATATAGATTGTAATTATATATACCTGTTGCAGTAATGTAATTTAAAGCTTGGGCTAAGGTATATATATCTGTTGCAGTAATATAAACAAATCCTGGTTTGACATACAGTCAGGCGGTGTGACTACAAAAGGTGCAATTAAGATGTCATAAAAGTGAGATAATTATTTTTTTAAATAAACATTTTATTGAGGTATTTTTGGTACAGTGACAACAAGATAAACAATATACAACATAAACATAATGCAAAAGCCATTTACCTCTCGTACAGGTCCCATCCTTATTGACCCCCCTACTCTAATCTAATCTACTCCACCCCCCCCCCCCCACAATCTGCTGACGATTAATTTCCCGCAAAGAAGTAGACGAACGGTTGCCACCTCCGGGCGAACCCTAACATTGACCCTCTCAAGGCATACTTGATTTTCTCCATACAGAGAACGCTAGCCATGTCCGATAGCCAGGTCTCCAACTTCGGCAGCTTTGAGTCCCTCCATGCTAATAGTATCCATCTCCGGGCTACCAGGGAAGCAAAGGCCAGATCGTCTGCCTCTTTCTCCTCCTGGATTCCCGGGACTTATGCCACCCCGAAATTCGCCATCTCTGGATTCAGCGCCACCCTTGTTTTTAACACTGTGGACATGATGTCCGCAAACTCCTGCCAAAATCCCCTAAGCTTTGGACATGTCCAAAACATGTGGACATGGTTCGCCGGTCCTCCCGCACATTTTGCGCACCTGTCCTCCACCGCAAAGAGTCTGCTCATCTGTGCAACTGTCATGTGAGCCCGGTGAACAACCTTCAATTGTATCAGGCTGAGCCTGGCACATGTTGCAGACGCGTTGACTCTACTCAATGCATCTGCACATAGACCATCCTCTATCTCACCTCCCAGCTCCTCCTCCCACTTGCGCTTTAGCTCCTCGGTCAGCATCTCCTCCAATCCCATAAACTCCTTATAAATGTCCGAGACGCTTCCTTCTCCTACCCACCCTCTGGAAACTACCCTGTCCTGAATTTCCCTTAGCGGTAGGAGCGGGAAGGTTGACACCTGTTTACGAAGGAAGTCCCGCACCTGCAGATACCTGAATTTGTTTCCCCTCGCCAACCCAAACTTTTCCTCCAACGCCCTCATAGCCCGCTGTGCGAGCTTCCTGAACGCCGATAGGTGGTTAGAACCATGGCGTCGGGAACTCGGCCAGTCAGGAGCAGAGGATCACTTGGCGATCCTCTGGCAATGGTCGCCTAACCGCGTGGAGTACTTGCGAACAGATCCCGGAGAATCGCTGAACCGGCGCCGGACCCGATTTCGGAGTGAAATTGGGTTCTCCACCCTCATGCCGAACACTGTGGAGAATCCAGCCACTAGTCTACAATTCCCTGTTTTCTCTCTACCTCCCTTTTTAAATCAAGGAGTTGCATTTGCTACCCTCCAATATGCAGAAACTGTTCCAGAGTCTATAGAATCCTGGAAGATGGCCACCAATGCATCCACTATTTCTAGAGCCACTTCCTTAAGTACTCTGGAATGGAGTTAATCAGGTCCTGGGGATGTAATAGCCTTCAATCCCATCAATTTACCCAACACCAGTTCTCTCCTGATTTTGATCGCCTTCCGTTCCTCCCTCTCACTAAACCCTGCATTCCCCAACATGTCTGCTATCTGATTGGTTTCCTCAGTTGTGAAGACAGAACCAAAGTATGTATTTAGTTGCTCAGCCATTTCTTTGTCCCGCATTATACATTGCCCTGTTTCTGACTGTAATAGAGCTACCTATATTTGTCTTCACTAATCTTTTTCTCTTCCCGTACGTGTACAAACTTTTACAGTCAGTTTTTGTGTTCCCTGTATGCTTACTCTATTTTCCCCTTCTTAATCAATCCCTTGGTCCTTTCTTGCTGAATTCCAAATTGCTCCCAATCCTCAGACCTGTGTTTTTCTTCATCAATTTGTATGCTCCTTCTTTGGATCTAATACTATCTCTAATTTCCCTTGTAAGCCATGAATTGGCCACCTTTCCCGTTTTGTGCCTGACAGGAATAAACAATTGTTGCAGTTTACCCATGCCCTCCTTGAATGTTTGCCATTGCCTATT
Organism: Scyliorhinus canicula; assembly: GCF_902713615.1. Lineage (NCBI taxonomy): Eukaryota > Metazoa > Chordata > Chondrichthyes > Carcharhiniformes > Scyliorhinidae > Scyliorhinus > Scyliorhinus canicula. The sequence goes on from NC_052147.1 coordinate 228,013,250, forward strand.
GCCATGTGAGTACCTTTAAGAAATGAGTGTTTATAAATGGGTGTTTATAAATATCTGTAGTGAGAGTACCTTTGGTGATTTAAAACACCTTTACCTTTACCACTTGAGTATTTCTCATGTCCCCAGTTTCTATCCCTCACAGGCTGAAACTGATGTCGGATACCAAGCTTTAATTTGTGAACAAATTATAAATGGGTGTGTATATAAATATCTGTAGTGAGAGTACCTTTAAGAAATGGGTGTTTATTACTGCAGTGATGTCAGAAAGGGGGTGGAGCTGGGCTGTCTGTCAGCTTTTTACTTTCGTTTAAGGCTGTTTGCTGCAAGGTGTGTTTTAGTTCAGTTTTCAGAGCTGGATAGCTGCAGTCACAGCCAGAAGGTGTATGAATCTCTCTCTGTAATCTAAAGACTGTAAATCAATCCTGGTGATTTAAAACTAATAACAGTCATGACTTTAACCTGATGTGCTTCTGGTAAAAGGTGTCTTAGGTCTTATGGATGTTAAAAGAAAAGCTTAAAGGATTACTTAGTGATGTATTTTTTGGGGGGGGTTGTATTTGAATTAATGGTTGCTAAGATGTTCACTGTATGTTTTAAAATGGTTAACTTGAGTTCAGAGAATAAACATTGTTTTGCTTTAAAAAATACTTTTCCATTTCTGCTGTACCACACCTGTAGAGTGGGCCGTGTGCGCCCCATACCACAATCTAGTAAACGTTGTGGGTCAGGTCAACATCATGATACATTTTGGGATTCTCTAAACCCTGGCCCATAACAAAAGCTTATGGTATTGTCGTACTGAACTTTGCTTGCCTGTCGATGCAAATAATATCACGTGAAAGCAACAACCTTGTTCATGTGACATCTGGAAGATCTGAGTTGTTTTGAGTTTCCATCTGTTTTGAACTGTAACCAGGATTCAAGAAAATTACTTTGGCCCTCTTGACATTTAATTGGAAGAAATATCTGCACATCCACTACTGGATGTCAGATGAGCGGTCTGACAATTTAGTAAGAATGGAGAAGTGGACAGTGCTGGTGGTGAGGTAGTGCTGGATGTCAACACTGTTTATGTAAAAGCTAATCCTGTATTTTGGTTGATGCTGCTGAGGGACAGTACATGGATGATAATTAGATCCTTGGAAGTAACAGTTTGGCAGTGGAAAGGGAAGCCATTGCTTGTGATTATTTAGCTACATTTAGATAGATAAGAATGTAACCAGGTGAGTACAATCCCATCCAATTCCAATTGATGACAGCGGAGAGTTGTTGGAGGAGAGTACTGTAAACATGTCAAATGTGCAGACAGGTCAAGAAAGATGAAGAGGGATATTTTACTGCTTCCACAGCCACATAAGAGGTCATTTATGACTTTGAAAAGAACTATTTTGGCACTGTGGCAGGAGCAGAAACTTGTTGGAGGGATTCAAACTTGGACTTCCGGGAGAGATTGGCACAGATTTGGGAGATGTTCAATGACGGAGTTAACATATCTTCAGTAAAAGTAACTGAAGTTATATCTGCATGTTCATGTAAGGAAAAAAATGCCATGGTATTATTCTCCCAGGGCCCTGATCAAAATTTATCCTTTCGCCAACACCACCGAGCACAGATTCACTGGCGGTTCGCTTTACCGCTGTTTGTGGGGCCTTGCTGTACATAAATTATTTGACACATTTAGAAACATGACAATAGTGATTGCACAGCAAAGGTTCAGCATTTCATGAGGATATGAAAGATAACGTAAATTTGTTGAATCAGATGATTAAATTACATTTAAATCTCAAAGGAATAAATTCATGGAGCAGCCAAGTTCAAGAAATGAATTAGATCTTGATGAACGAGTTACCTGGGTGGTACCTCCTAAATAGCCCATCTAATTGAGACAATAGAAATACATTTGAACATCACTTAAGCATTCACACCCATTATGTTAATGTGCCAGATTCATTTGAGGACACCAGGGATTATTGCAGGAGACTAGCACTGAGGATGGTGGTAGACAATTTAATTGGCCAATTTACAGATAGAACATAGAACATAGAACGATACAGCGCAGTACAGGCCCTTCGGCCCTCGATGTTGCACCGACATGGAAAAAAAACTAAAGGCCATCTAACCTACACTATGCCCTTATCATCCATATGCTTATCCAATAAATTTTTAAATGCCCTCAATGTTGGCGAGTTCACTACTGTTGCAGGTAGGGCATTCCACGGCCTCACCACTCTTTGCGTACAAAACCCACCTCTGACCTCTGTCCTATATCTATTACCCCTCAATTTAAGGCTATGTCCCCTCGTGCTAGCCACCTCCATCCGCGGGAGAAGGCTCTCGCTGTCCACCCTATCTAACCCTCTGATCATTTTGTATGCCTCTATTAAGTCACCTCTTAACCTTCTTCTCTCTAACGAAAACAACCTCAAGTCCATCAGCCTTTCCTCATAAGATTTTCCCTCCATACCAGGCAACATCCTGGTAAATCTCCTCTGCACCCGTTCCAAAGCTTCCACGTCCTTCCTATAATGTGGCGACCAGAACTGTACGCAATACTCCAAATGCGGCCGTACTAGAGTTTTGTACAACTGCAACATGACCTCATGGCTCCGGAACTCAATCCCTCTACCAATAAAGGCCAACACACCATAGGCCTTCTTCACAACCCTATCAACCTGGGTGGCAACTTTCAGGGATCTATGTACATGGACACCGAGATCCCTCTGCTCATCCACACTACCAAGAATTTTACCATTAGCCAAATATTCCGCATTCCTGTTATTCTTTCCAAAGTGAATCACCTCACACTTCTCCACATTAAACTCCATTTGCCACCTCTCAGCCCAGGTCTGCAGCTTATCTATGTCCCTCTGTAACCTGCAACATCCTTCCGCACTGTCTACAACTCCACCGACTTTAGTGTCGTCTGCAAATTTACTCACCCATCCTTCTGCGCCCTCCTCTAGGTCATTTATAAAAATGACAAACAGCAACGGCCCCAGAACAGATCCTTGTGGTACGCCACTCGTAACTGAACTCCATTCTGAACATTTCCCATCAACTACCACTCTCTGTCTTCTTTCAACTAGCCAATTTCTGATCCACATCTCTAAATCACCCTCAATCCCCAGCCTCCGTATTTTCTGCAATAGCCGAACGTGGGGAACCTTATCAAACGCTTTACTGAAATCCATATACACCACATCAACTGCTCTACCCTCGTCTACCTGTTCAGTCACCTTCTCAAAGAACTCGATAAGGTTTGTGAGGCATGACCTACCCTTCACAAAACCATGCTGACTATCCCTAATCATATTATTCCTATCTAGATGATTATAAATCGTATCTTTTATAATCCTCTCCAAGACCCTACCCACCACAGACGTTAGGCTCACCGGCCTATAGTTACCGGGGTTATCTCTACTCCCCTTCTTGAACAAAGGGACCACATTTGCTATCCTCCAGTCCTCTGGCACTATTCCTGTAGCCAATGATGACCTAAAAATCAAAGCCAAAGGCTCAGCAATCTCTTCCCTGGCTTCCCAGAGAATCCTAGGATAAATCCCATCCGGCCCCGGGGACTTATCTATTTTCACCTTGTCCAGAATTGCCAACACTTCTTCCCTACGCACCTCAATGCCATCTATTCTAATAGCCTGGGTCTCAGCATTCTCCTCCACAATATTATCTTTTTCTTGAGTGAATACTGACGAAAAGTATTCATTTAGTATCTCGCTTATCTCCTCAGCCTCCACACACAACTTCCCACCACTGTCCTTGACTGGCCCTACTCTTACCCTAGTCATTCTTTTATTCCTGACATACCTATAGAAAGCTTTTGGGTTTTCCTTGATCCTACCTGCCAAAGACTTCTCATGTCCCCTCCTTGCTCGTCTCAGCTCTCTCTTTAGATCCTTCCTCGCTTCCTTGTAACTATCAAGCGCCCCAACTAAAACTTCATGCCTCATCTTCACATTGGCCTCCTTTTTCCTCTTAACAAGAGATTCCACTTCTTTGGTAAACCACGGTTCCCTCGCTCGACCCCTTCCTCCCTGCCTGACTGGTACGTACTTATCAAGAACATGCAATAGCTGTTCCTTGAACAAGCTCCACATATCCAGTGTGCCCAACCCTTGCAGCCTACTTCTCCAACCAACACATCCTAAGTCATGTCTAATGGCATCATAATTGCCCTTCCCCCAGCTATAACTCTTGCCCTGCGGGGTATACTTATCCCTTTCCATCACTAACGTAAAGGTCACCGAATTATGGTCACTGTTTCCAAAGTGCTCACCTACCTCCAGATCTAACACCTGGCCTGGTTCATTACCCAAAACCAAATCCAATGTGGCCTCGCCTCTTGTTGGCCTGTCAACATATTGTGTCAGGAAACCCTCCTGCACACATTGTACAAAGAACGACCCATCTAATGTACTCGAACTATATCTTTTCCAGTCAATATTTGGAAAGTTAAAGTCTCCCATAACAACTACCCTGTTACTTTCGCTCTTTTCCAGAATCATCTTCGCCATCCTTTCCTCTACATCCCTAGAACTATTAGGTGGCCTATAGAAAACTCCCAACAGGGTGACCTCTCCTTTCCTGTTTCTAACCTCAGCCCATACTACCTCAGAAGAAGAGTCCCCATCTAGCATCCTTTCCGCCACCGTAATACTGTCCTTGACTAGCAGCGCCACACCTCCCCCTCTTTTGCCCCCTTCTCTGAGCTTACTAAAACACCTAAACCCCGGAACCTGCAAGATGTGGCGAGCTCATTGGTATTTCAAGATATTGGCTTCCTGCATAACTAAGAAAGAAACAAACAAAGAACACACAAGCACACAATCTGCGTCGGGAGGGAAGAACCAATATGGCTGAGACACAATGGTGGGTAACAGTGTTGCCCTTTATGTAGTATCAATCAGGTTGAAGGGGGTTACTGCTCTGAGACATTAGTCTTAGTCCACTAACAGGGAATGTAACATGTTTGATAATCTTCAATGCTACAACAATCATTGTAAAATATGGTGTGATTCACTGTGAATCACTACTTTGTTCTTTCATTTACTGTTGATAAAATAAATCCACCTGTTGACTAACATTTGTGAAGTAGTCCACTTTCTGACTCATTGCACATTGGGGATTACAGTATCCAATTAAAACTTTGTGTCATGCTATTTATTAGAGGAATAGCATTGGGCAGTAAAACAGTAGACACCTGATCATAAGAGGGATGGCATCCACTTACAGGAGAGGCTAATGGTGTTGAATCAAATTCAATTTAGATAAGTCTAAACATTTGCCCCTTGTGAATAAATACCATCGATAGAATCAGGACTTAATTCAAACACATTAAACCTTGAACAACAACTTTTCCACTGCAGTATTGTAGCTTTTATTTAGGATTGGCATGTTAAAGTGAGAATACTTACATGTGTGGTCCAAGGGTTACAACTCTGATCACAACTATCACCAATATGGCAATGGTTAACACAAGAGAGGAAAATGACACCTAGAAAGAAAACAAAGTACAGAGAAAGTGAGTTTCCATTTGTTCAAAATCTTCCGTCAAACTATTAAACTAATATTCATTAGCCAATTAGCACCAGAAGAGGATTTTAAATCCAAAGTTTAACCCTTATCCTATCACAAATTTCCCTGGAGGGGTGAACCTGGTCTAAAGCTTGAAATTTGTGAGCACGGTGCGGCGTAAAATAATGGCTGGGATTCTCTGTGCCTCCGCGCCACAATCGCGCTCTGCGTGGGGGCGGAGATGGGGAAAAACTGACAGCATTGTGTCTTACAATCTGCTGAATTCTCTGGAGACTGATTCATTTCAGTACACCAAGGTCAGAATTTCATGTTGCTCAGGCGGGCGTGCGCCTGGAAGTGCTTGAAGTCACGTGCACATTTCCACTTCAATGTTTTGGTTGGGAGGGCATGCAGAAGAGTTGGAAACACTCCCGTCGACAATCAAGCAGGCTAACGCCGCCTATTAAGGGGTCAATTGAATGCAATTTTATCAGGCCCATCTGATTTCATGGTTATCGGGCGGGCCAATTGGCCAGGCAGCCTTTATGTTTTAATCCCGGCGGGAAATATCTGGGCCGAAATAAAATATAAAAAGGTGCCTGGGGATGGAGGTTTGTGTTTAAATGTGCTGCCTAGACATTATTTGCATAGGTTTCCATCGCAATTTATTTTTCACAGGTCTGCAGCTCCCTGAGACAGATCCGCAGTGGCTGTCACCCTGAGGGAGCACATTAGAAGCATCGACTCTCTTCCTGCCCCCCTGGCAGCGCTGAGTGTTTCCCAATGCACGTTTCACACTGGCTGCCCGTTAAGTGACCAGCCAGCGTGAAATCAGGTTATGGGCCCAACTGAGCTTCCAGGCCTGCCAAGTGCACGAGCCCAATGGATGGAAAATTCAGACACATTGGGGCTGGATTCTCTGGTCTGCCAGCCACATTTTCCTGGGTGCCGCGCCCTCACTGGCAGCGGGAATGTTTCGGGACATCCGCAGGCGTGGGTGCGCTGCTACCACAACGGAGAATCCCGCCAGCGGAGAATCCAGCCCATGATTTTTTCTGTGAGTTAATTACCAGGTGAATCTAATTCAGGATCCTTGACTTGCCTGAAATAAATTATTTTATTTGAATAGTGGGTGGAATCTTCCCCTCAGTGCATAGAGTGCTGGCTGAGGCAAGAAAACTGGCGTGCAGCTCTCCAGCTACCCAGCGGTAGCTTCTCTTCGGATTTTAATCCACTGTGTAAACAAATCTGGGGGACTGGTTTTTGCCATCACTCTGGTGGGATGGGCCTGATAGAGCACCACAGAGATTGGGGCACCATCTGTAAAGGGCGCACCGATCTATGGATAAAATAAACTTCCCTCCATTGGGGACATGGAGGACCCCCTCTCCATTGAGAACATGTAGGACCCCCCCCCCCCCCCCCCCGATCCCATTCACCACACAGGCATGGGGCGCAACTCCCCCACAACACGTAAGAGGGACTCCCCAGAGGGCCTGTCCCTGGTACTGCCAACCTGCCACTGCCACCAGGGCAATACTTACCTTTAAGCCCCTGGTGGGTTCCCCTCGACTGCTTCAAGTTTTTTAAAACCTGTTGTGAACCTCGCTGATGTGACATCATGCCTGCAAGGTATGTATATTCAATGTGGGGGGAACAAATTGCAGGGAAGTACTATAATGAGATGTACATTTATTAAATGTTATTGAAATGAGGTAATGTGCATGGAAAATCAGGAATCGAGATCTAGCCAGCAAGAATCTAATTTCCTGAACTCAACATCAAGGTTCTCCATGTCCCAGCCTTCAAAGGCAACGATGAGATGGTCTCTGGACAGAAAGAGGTTTGATTCACCAGCAATATGTAACGGTGATAAGATAATGGTGCAGTAATTCGCTATCTCCCTTGCAGCAGGTTCAATAAATTTGTCTTTTGTTGAACGGTGTGTCCCATCACCTGCTGTGTCTCTGAATTCACAAAGAGGATTAGTCTATTTTTTAAACTCACTCTATGGATGTGCGCTTCGCTGGCTAGGCCAGCATTCATTGCCCATCCTTAATTGTCCTTGAGAAGGTCCCAGATGGAACTGTCAACAAGGAAGCAGGAAAAGTTAGAATAGGTTCTGACACCAATGGTCAAATGAATTGACTGCCTTGCTCTTACCTAAACACCATTGCTTCAGTATCCAATGCAGGGCTGCCATAGTTTCCATTGTTACTATGCCATGATACTGTATTTACCATGTCATAATACACTAAGTAGAGATGAATATCCATGTGGTATGTATCACATAAACTCACCAATTTCCTTTGATGAGAGGTGTTCTGACAATGCCACCATGTCAGTAAGCTGTGTTTACCTTCAAATTGGCACATAAACTGGATCATAACATCAGCAGTGATCAGGTAAAATATTTGTTACAAAATGGCTGTACCCACATGGGAATGGGGCTCTCAAGTCATCAGAAGGTCATAACATATAATAGTGCATTGGTATCAAAAATTGAGGCTCCGGGTTTTCTTTTCATTAAATTACAGATTATCATAGAATTTACAGTGCAGAAGGAGGCCATTCGGCCCATCGGGTCTGCACCGGCTCTTGGAAAGGGCACCCTACCCAAGGTCAACACCTCCACCCTATCTCCATAACCCAGTAACCCCACCCAACACTAAAGGCAATTTTGGACACTAAGGGCAATTTATCATGGCCAATCCACCTAACCTGCACATCTTTGGACTGTGGGAGGAAACCGGAGCACCCGGAGGAAACCCACGCACACACAGGGAGAATGTGCAGACTCCGCACAGATAGTGACCCAAGCCGGGAATCAAACCTGGGACCCTGGAGTTGTGAAGCAATTGTGCTATCCACAATGCTACGATGCTGCCCACGATTACTGTGATGAACAGATTGTTTACATCAAAATCCTTTGAACTTTAGCATTCAATAATTAATTAAGATTAAAAATATAATCACCTTTCCGAAATTAACAATGTTGCGGCACAGGGACAATGGAAGTACAAGTAGAATGGTTGTTAGCATAATTACTAAATGCCTCTCGGCTAATATGCTTTCAGGACCGACTGAAAAAAAAAAGATGAAATGTTAGAATTAAATTTTACAAGGGAGGTTCCAATATTAAGAACAAAACATTGCACTCATTTACATATCCACATTCATTTGCCTCAGGTTTTGAACTGTGTGGAATATTGGTTTGGGGTGGCACGGTGGCAAAGTGGTTTGCACTGCTGCCTCACAGCTCCAGGGGACCCAGGTTTGATTCCGACCTCGGGTTACTGTCTGTGTGGAGTCTGCACATTCTCCCCATGTCTGCGTGGGTTTCTTCTGGGTACTCCGGTTTCCTCCCACAGTCCAAAGGTGTTCAGTGGATTGGCCATGCTAAAATCTCTCCTTTGTGTCTAAGAGACAAGGTGGGGTTACGGGGGATTGGGCTTAGGGTGCTCTTTCGCAGTGTCGATACAGACGCGATGGGCCAAATGGCCTCCTTTTGCACTGTAGGGGTTCTATGCTGCTATGATATAATTTTTTTTAAATAAATTTAGTGTACCCAATTCATTTTTTCCAATAAAGGGCAATTTAGCAAGACCAATCCACCTATCCTGCTCATTTTTGGGTTGTGGGGACGAAACCCACGTGAACATGTGGAGAATGTGCAAACTCTACACGGACAGTTACCCAGAGCCGGGATCGAACCTGGGACCTCAAAGCCGTGCGGCAGCAATGCTAACAACTGTGCACCCGTGCTGCCTTGATTCTATGATTCTAACACCGTCTAACTCTTCCAACACCTGACTGGCTCAGATTCCCGATATCTCCCGACTACCCCCGACCAACCAAATACCCCACAACACTCCCACAACCCTCAACTCTCTGATTACCCCCCAACTATCCTCTCAACCCCAAATTACTTACCGACCACCACCCCACCGCCTACCCTCACCTGTTTGACCAACCCTACCCCTTCACCCACCCACCTGCCACCTTACCCTCTCACCCACTTACCTTATATATTTACCTTCTTTCATAGCTTGTCAAAGTAGTCTGGGGACATCTAAATTTCCCAGATTATGATGATTAATGCTGGAAAAATGGGGTGTGGATTGATTCCCCCCAACCCTCCTACATTATGAAGAAGGGCTCTGCACTCCATTTTTCTGAGAAGGGCCAGTTCAGAAATCTGAGCGGCAAATGTAGTACTCCAGTGCAAGGTTAAGCAAACAGGAGTGGAGAGGCAATCTGATATTGATTGCCACTCCCAGAAGATTTGGCCCAATAGTGAAGAAACACAACTTTAACATACCATTCTTTAATACATGGACAGGAACAATGATTAACCTTTCTCCTAACCTGGAATCTTCAACTTGTAATGTTAAATTCAAAGTGAATAAAGAAGCAATTTTCCAATCATCGTGATTAGTAATGCAGCTCCCTATGTCATGTGCAATCTTCCGTTCGAATGATTTGGGCTGGCCTAAATGTCTTCCTAACCCCATTGTAAAAGTTTGGTAATTCTACTATTTTTTTTGAATATGTAACTTCTGTGGAATTTATTCCTTCACCATTTTTAAAAAGTTCCTTTTGAATTTCTGTTGAACAATTAATAGTCAAAGTAATTGGTGAACAGGAGTCATTTGTGAAGAAAAAACATTGTTTTATTGTTTTATGACCAAGTTCCATGAGGTGAAACACCTGTATGTGTCTTCACAGCTCACAATATAATTAGATGTTTGCTTAAAATTAGTTTAAAGGAATGGCTAAAGCAGTCTGAACTCAGAATGATACCTGTGTTTAAACAAACCATGTATTGCATTAATTCATCTGTGCCAGAGGGGAACCTTTGGGCGCGATTCTCCGATGCCGCGCCGGAGCGATCTCGCCGTCGTGAACTCCGTAGAGTTTCACAACAGCGCGAAACGGCCACGATCGCGACCGATTCTGGCCCCGGAAATGGGCTAGCATCGGGGTCGCGCGGAACACAGGGGGCATGGCGTGAAATGCGCGTCGTCAGCGCGCGACGCCCGAATGACGCTGCGCCGCATCTTAAAAGGTGCGATCCGCGCACGGAGACCCGCAGCAGAAGAAGGAGGAAAATGACGGAGCCACGGAGAGCCGCCCCAAGGTTCCGTGATACGGACCTGGAGACCCACCTCGATGAGGTGGATCAGCGCAGGGGCATCCTCTGCCCAAGACGAGGGCATCACCACCCTTCTAGCGCTGTACGACGGGCCTGGCGTGAGGTGGGCACGGCAGTCAGTGCTGTGGGGCAGACCCCTCAGTCTGGGGAGCAGTGTCGCAAGAAGGTCCACGACCTCACCAGGGCTGCTAGGGTAAGTGCCACGAGGGTGCCCCCGGGTTACAACCAACTTTCCCCCCACCCAGCATTAATGTAGCCTATATCTGAATGCCCTGAACGCCGCCTAATTGTGATGCTCTATCCATGCCCCCCCCCCCCCAACAGGACAAGACTGCGCACAACAGCCGGGAGCGTAATAGAACCGGAGGGGGTTCGCCCGTGCTGCACCCCCTAACAGTGTTTGAGCAGAGGGCACTGGACCTCGCTGGGGATCCGCCACCCGGGAGGTCGCGCAATGCGAGGTTGGAGGCGCAGAAGCAAGTGAGACAATCCTGCATGTCCCCCCCCCCCCCCCCCCCCCCCCCCAGCCCATCCTCTCTCCCCTCACACTCTGCCCACTGGACCACCCATCCTCTCTCCCCTCACATTCTGCCCACTGGACCACCCATCCTCTCTCCCCTCACACTCTGCCCACTGGACCACCCATCCTCTCTCCCCTCACACTCTGCCCACTGGACCACCCATCCTCTCTCCCCTCACACTCTGCCCACTGGACCACCCATCCTCCCTCCCCTCACACTCTCCCCACTGGATCACCCATCCACTCTCCCCTCACACTCTGCCCACTGGACCACCCATCCTCTTTCCCCTCACACTCTGCCCACTGGACCACCCATCCTCTCTCCCCTCACACTCTGCCCACTGGACCACCCTACAGCCGAGCATGTCTAACTAACCCAGTATCATTCAGTTTGCCAGGGCCAGCCAACGAACATCCAGGGCCGTCTTGTGCCACACAGAGCTGACAATCCGCAACAACACCCGCACCTAGGGTCGCACGCCAGAGGGTGTCAGAGGTCAGCCAGGAGGGCCATCCTCCAAATCCGGGACTCTGGAGGGGGACATACAGAGGACGGACAGCGACGACTATCATGGCTGTGCGTTGCCCGAAGGTCGGGCCGCGAGACACGACAGGATGGGGTCTGTGGACCCAGACGCACAGAGGACGGTGACGCAGTCAACAGACTCACCCGCTGCTGAACTGTACATGGGCCACGTGCGCCCTGCGCCGGGCCATGAGTGGGACCAGGACACAACGGACGTACTGATCGGACGAGGACCTGGAGCTTGCGGCACTGCTGTCTCCCACACCATCCACCATCCCAGAGACACTCACCTCGGTTGGGCAATTAAGTGATGAGGCTCCTGGGTCACAGTCTGGTGTGCACCACACAGCCGAGCCAGGACAACAAGTGGAGTTCGGAGCAGCCCAGGCCCAGCATCCAGCTGCCGCCCAGACGTTTCCCGGGTTCCTGTATTTACTTGACCCACCCGGACAGCCGATGCATTTTGAAACCCAGGGACACAATGACGGGATGAGGGCCATCATCCAGCAGCTGCAGACGCAGTTGGAGGAGTCCATCTGCATCCAGAAGCAGGGAGTGGTGCCGCTCATCGCAGCCACCCAGGCCGACACCGCACGGGTGGCGTCCGCAGTCGAGGCAATGGGTGAAACGGTATTGGCCATGGGTCAGGTTCTGCAAGGCGTTGGGCTTAATGTGCTCGCGTCATCCATGGCCCTGGACAGGGTTGCCCTCTCACAGGCAGCAATGCGCCAGAGCCAAAACGACAGTGCCGGCGCGCTATGGGCCCTGGCCGAGTCTCACCGGGCCATGGCGTCAGTCCGCCTGATGCACGTGCTGGATAGCGTCGCGCACTCACAGGTTGAGGTTGCACAGTCCCTGGCGAGAAAGTCTCACTCCCTGGACTCCGTCTCTGCGAATATTCGGACCCTGGTCGATACCGTTGCAGGCCTCCAGGACTGGCAGCGCCAGGTGTCGGTGGGGCGACGGGGCACCTCCCCAATCGCACCTCCGTCCCACAGTGAGGCCCGGGGGCCACCAGGCTCACCGAGGGAGGAGGAGGTTCTGGGGCCCGTCCCATTAACTCCATCACGGGGCGTCCCTGAACGCTCGGCCTCCTCCCGTCCCGTCCCTGGCGCATCTGATGGGCAGCGGGCAGAGCAGGGTGGCACCACATCATCCAACACGCCCGGCAAGTAGCCTGGCCCATCGAAGCCGGGTCGCCCCAGGAAACGAGTGCCGATGGGGAGCCATGTCGCGGGGGCGTGATTCTCAGCAGTCCGCCTCAACTCCTGCTGTACCATCTGGGGATTCAGACGTAGTGGTAGGGCCCGTAAGGCAAGGAAGTTGGACACATAGTAAGTTGGCACGGGTGCAGGGCACAGTTTAGTTGTAGGGCTAGGGCATCTGTATATAACATTCACCATTAAACTCATTGTTGCACCTAACTTGTAAGACTCTGTGCTATGTCTGGTGCCACGGGGCTCATGCTGGTGACCAAGTGTCGCTGGGGTTGACGAGCGGTTAAATTTCGGAGCCGGGTGTGCAGTCCCCCCCCCCCCCCCCCCCGCCCCGCCCACAGTCGGACACCGTAGTCCTCGACACTCCGACACCAGCTACCCCACACGGGCACATGATGGAGTGTCCCTGACGAACTCAGCGACCACCGAGATGGATGGTTCAGCTATTGCCATGAGTCAGACTTTGTCTAACGATTCTGAGCTCACAGCTCATCGCAGATCGGGCTGTCATCATTCAACATGGCACTGATCACACCCGTGGACACAGTCATCAATGTAGTGCTATACCGTAGTGCCGCAGTGGTAAGGTGATGTCGAATTGGAGCAGTACACGCGGAGTGGCGGTTCTGGGTGGGGTGGGGGGGGGGGGGGTTGTGTGCTGTCCGTGTGCACGACTGACGATGCAAGTGGTCGTGTTCAACGATCCCCTCCCACGCGATGCGTGAACCTTACGGACACAAATGCGTTGCGTGCCCGCTGTCCTCGACGGTGCCGTCGTGCAGCCTCCTGGACATAACCAGCACCCGGGTCGTGTCTGTGTCCTGCGCCCCACGCCCCACCCTACTGCACTGCATCCTCCTCCACCTCCTCCTCCTCATCCTCCTCCTCATCCTCCTCCTCTTTGTTAGCATTAGCACCACTGCCATCGGCTTCTCCCTCCGACTCCTCCACCAGGGCATCTCCCCTCTGCATTGCAATGTTGTGCAGCGCACAGCATACCACAACAATGTGAGTGACCCTCTCGGGCTGGTACTGCAGGGCCCCTCCGGAGCGGTCCAGGCATCTGAATCTCATCTTTAGCAGGCCGAAGCACCGCTCCACTACACCCCTGGTTGCTGCACGGGCCTCGTTGTATAGGGTCTCCGCATTGGTCTGAGGCTTCCGTATCGGCGTCATCAGCCATGACCTCAATGGATAACCCCTGTCGCCCAGCAACCAGTCCCTCAGCCGGGGGGGGGGGGGGGGTCCCTCGAACATTGCGGGGATGAACGACTGCGCAAGAATGTAGGCGTCATACACACTCCCTGGGAACCTTGCACGCACGTGCATGATACTCATGTGGGGGTCGCATACCACCTGGATGTTCATCGAGTATGTCCCCTTCCTGTTGGTGAACACTTCCCTGTTGCCTGCAGGCGGGCGCATGGGGACGTGAACACCATCGATCACTCCCTGCCACCTCATCGGTATCCCGGCCACCTTGGCGAATCCACGGGCTCGCGCTTCCTGATGTGCTCGGTCCTCGGGAATGTAACGGTCCGCGATGGGGAACAGGGTGTCGGTCACGTCCCGGATGCACCTGTGGACCAATGCCTGCGATATTCCAAATAGGTCCCCGCTCGGAGCCTGGAAGGAACCGGCAGCGTAGAAGTTTAGGGCCACCGTCACCTTGACGGATACCGGTATAGCGTGTTCTCCTCCCGTTCCACGTGGGGCGAGGTGCGCCACGAGGTGGCAGATATCTGCGACCATCTCCCTGCTGAACCGTAGTCTCCTCCTGCATGCAAATAAGGGGAAGTAGATTTAGGACTGAGTTTAGGAGGAACTTCTTCACCCAAAGGGTTGTGAATCTATGGAATTCCTTGCCCAGTGAAGCAGTTGAGGCTCCTTCATTACATGTTTTTAAGATAAAGATAGATAGTTTTTTGAAGAATAAAGGGATTAAGGGTTATGGTGTTCGGGCCGGAAAGTGGAGCTGAGTCCACAAAAGATCATCCCTGATCTAATTGAATGGCGGAGCAGGCTCGAGGGGCCAGATGGCCTACTCCTGCTCCTAGTTCTTATGTTCTTATGTTCTTATGTGAGGTCCGGTAGGGCTTCGAACGACATTCGGTCACGGTACACCCTAGGCCTCGATTGCCACTTGTGGTGCCCTGGCTCCACCATCAGTGGCTCCTCCTCCTCTCCCTCACCCCCCATCCACTTCGACATCAGTGCCTGCATCCTGTGCCTTCCTCAGCATTTGGGGGTCAATGTTCCCCTCGGCATCCCCCTGAACATACCGGCCATGAGCGCCTGCGGCCTGCACGACGGCGACGGGCCACTCTGCGGCCATTCCCTCTGCTGCTGCAGCTGCCCCTGCACCTGCATCCACTGTGGGCTGTCGCAGTCGACGCTGCTGGATGGCCAACTGCAGTGCAGCGGCTCCAACCACTGCGGTGAACATCGGTCTGGTTGGCACACATGGTGACCTACAGAAGGGTGGTGGGGGGGCAGAAAAACGGCATGTTACACGGAGGTTCTTCGACACCTCAGCAGCCGTCTGCCATGGGATACCTGTGTGCCCTGGTCGCGCTGCTGACACGCGGCCAGCCTAACCCTTGGTCACTGTCTGCATCCAACGGTCAGTTAACAACGTCCTCCTCACCGGTACATCAGTGGGCTCTGCCCATCAGCCACACGGCAACCTGTGGGCGTGTCCTCGTCACCGTCCTGCCATGGCAGGGCGGCTGACATGTGGCATCTGCGGATGGTCGACCCACTCCACTCCCTCCCTCTCCCCCCTCCCACCTTCACTCCCTCCCTCTTCCCCCTCCCACCTCCATTCCCTCCTTCTCCCCCTCCCACCTTCACTCCCTCCCAGTGCAGAAGGAGGCCATGCAGCCCACCGAGTCTGCACCGTCCCTTGGAAAGTGCACCCTACCTAAGCCCACATCTCTACCCTACCCCGGAGGGTTGACGGAGGTACTAGGACGGTACCCAGATGTATTCCAGCATGGTTTGGGGAAGATAAAAGGGGCTGTAACCCGTATCCAGGTTGAACCAGGAGCCACGCTATTTCCGAGCGGGCCCAGTGCCTTACAACTTGCTCGAGAAGGTAGAAGCGGAACTCACTCATTTAGAGGCCTTGGATATTATCAGGCCCTCCAGAACCTGTTTGAAGGATGTGCTGACACTGCAGCCGCAAATGGCGCAACCAAATCCGACCCAACAGGCTGGGCCCATGGCCGCACACTACGATAAGCGGGAAACATCCCTCCTGGTGTCCATAAACAACAGGGGTCATCATAGTTCCAGCTATGTCGCTGACTGGGCAGCGCCAATTGTACCTGTAATGAAGCCAAATGCCACGGTTCGCTTGTGCAGCGACTATAAACTTACAGTGAATACGGCTTCCCGGCTCGACCGATATCCAATGCCTCGCAATCTACATTTGGAGCTGGACCCTGCCTCCCGGCCATATGTAACTATTAATACACACAGGCGCCTGTATGAATATGCACGGTTGCCGTTGGAGTATCTTCTGCCTGCGCTATCTTTCAATGCGTCATGGAGGCATCTTGAGATGTTTACCACGTGTCGCTGTTTACTTAGATGACGTTTTGATTACGGAGACGTCAGAGCAGGAACATTTGGAAAATTTGGAGGCTGTCCTTAGGCACTTCTCAGAGGCTGGAGTCCGTTTACATCATACAAAGTGCGTCTTTCAGTTGAAGGAAGTGGTCTACCTGGGTTATCGGGTGGACCACGAAGGTTTGCACCCCATCGCAGAGAAGGAGCGCGCAAGTCAACAGGCCCCCGCCTCAACTTCCGCTTCGCATCTTCATTCTTTTCTCGGCCTTGTAAACTATTACAGGAAGTTCCTCCCCAATCTGGCAACTACGCTGGCCCCGTTGCACCTTCTGTTGAAGAAGAATCACACCTGGGTTTGGGGTCAGCTGTAAGAAACCGCTTTCCGGCGGTTGTTGTCTGGGTTACTAACCCACGATGATCCTGAAAAGCCTTTTCTCATCACGTGTGATGAATCCCCATTTGGTATTGGGGCCGTCCTGTCCCAGAAGATGGGAGAACGGGGCCGAGCGGCCGATGGCTTTCTCCTCCCGCACATTGAATGCAGCGGAAAAGAAGTACGCGCAGGTCGAGAAGGAGGGTCTGGCGGTGGTCTTTGCGGTGAAACGCTTCCACCAGTATGTTTATGGCCACCACTTCACTATCATGACTGGTCATAAGCCTCTGCTTGGACTTTTCCGCGGGGATAAGCCTGCGAGTATTCTCGACAGCATAAACCAGGGACCCAGATAGTGAATGCCGACGCACTGAGCCAATTGCTTTTGTCGACCGGCCCCATGTTGACCCCCACGACCAGTGAGGTGGTTGCAACCCTAAATTTTATGGACTCAGATGGATCCAGTCCTGTCAAAGGTTCTGTGCATAGTCCTATATGGTGGGCAGCATAGACAGCTCCTAGGCAAGTTGTGGGCTTTTTCCTCCAAGCTGTCAGAATTTAGCGTGGAAGATGGTACCCTCTTGTGGGGGTCGCGTGTGGTTGTCCCGGAAAAAGGACAGGAGCTGATACTGAGAGACCTGCACAATGGGCATCCAGGTGTGACCAAAATGAAAATGTTGTCCCTGAGTTATGTCTGGTGGCCAGGCCTCGACACCAACATTGAGAAGGTGGCCCAAAACTGCTCCATTTGCCAGGAGCGTCAGAAGCTTCCGCCAGTTGCGCCCCTACATCACTGGGATTGGCCGGGGCGGCCTTGGGCGCGCTTGCATGCGGATTTTGCCGGCCCTTTTCAAGGATCCATGTTCCTTTTATTAATCGATGCCCAACCTAAATGACTAGAGGTGCAGAAGGTGGTAGTCACAACGTCCTGTGCAACGATCGTGAAGGTGCATTTCGTTTGTCTTTCAGTATGCATGGCCTCCCCGAGGGCCTCATCACGGACAACGGCACTCCTTTCATAAGTGAGGAGTTTGTGAGGTTCATG
Source organism: Scyliorhinus canicula (assembly GCF_902713615.1). Lineage (NCBI taxonomy): Eukaryota > Metazoa > Chordata > Chondrichthyes > Carcharhiniformes > Scyliorhinidae > Scyliorhinus > Scyliorhinus canicula. The sequence goes on from NC_052147.1 coordinate 228,031,188, forward strand.
ACGATGAACGGTATATGCCAAAGCCGCACCGCTCCATACCACCCGGCTTTCAATGGGTTACCGGAACACACAGTACAGATGTTCAAACGGAGCCGAAAGACAGTCTTCCGGGTCTATGGACACTAGACTGGCTCAATTTTTGTTTTTGTGTAGGACCACTCCACATGCGGTGACTGGGGTAGCTCCTACGGAACTACTAATGGGCCGGAGATTTTGCACCCACCTTAACATGGTTTCCCCGGACATTGGCGCAAAAGTACGTTGCGCTCAAGAACGGCAGGGACTTGGCCTTTCTCAGCATCGGCCGAATCGGATGTTTGCGCCTGGTGACCCGGTGTTCGTTCAAAGTTTTGCAGGTGGTGCCCAGAGGGGCCCTGGCGTTATCTTTCGCCGAACAGGCCCTATCTCTTACCAGGTGCAAGCCCAGGGTCATCTCAAGTGCAAACATGTAGACCACCTTCGGTCCAGAAGGCCGCCTCTTCCAAAGATTCCCGCCTTCGGAGCTCACGTCTGCAGCCACAGAGACCAGACACAGTGGAGGATAATCCTCACGATCTTCCTCTGGCACTGCACTCAAAGCCTGCGCAGGTTGTTGCAGAGCCTCGTGGAGACAGGACGCCATGATGACGGAGGCAATGGACTCTGACTCCGAGATGGAGACACAGGATGCCTCCGAGGGGGATTCCTCGGTCGCACGGCCCGTGGATGTACAACAGTTATGCTGTTCATCGCGGAAGCGCCGTTTTTCTTCTCGTTACACGCCGCCCGATCCAGCGCCTCGTGCAAATAGTGTCCACTCTGCAGCAAAACGAGTCCGACGCCCTCCTTCGCCAGGGTCTTTGGTGGATTTCTCGGACTTTGGACAGGAGGGATATTATAACCTGCCTGCTTACTACTGGCTGGTGGCTAATGGCAATCCCACAATCCGTAATGAGTATGAGCATCCCCAATGAGGGGGGTCGGAGAAATCATTAGCAGGATCACCTGCATAAATGGAGCTGGCCAATGTGGAACCAGCCAGAGAGGAGTGAGCAGTTATATATATGTAATTGTAAATAAAGTTATTTCTTTCGATTCTACAAACTTGTGCTGTATTCTTTGTGGCCCTCACAAAAAGCGGGAAACTATTTGAGCTTGCTTTTATAGTCCCTGTTAGTGTTGCCATCTAGTGATCATCTGACTGTACTGACTGCACATTGACTAATCATGTATTTACATATACAGAGAATTACATATAATGCTGCTACAGGCAGCATTAGTGTAGAACAAATTGATCGACTTCAGTGGTAGTGGGCTTATTTGGACCATTTAGATTGCATATTATTTTAGGTAATATACCCTCGGTAGTTTTCTTGAGATGTGCATTTACCTTGCATCTGCTTACAATGTGCACTAAGCCTGGAAACTAACATCTGCTAGGCCTACTACACTCTTGTTCGCCATGAAGTGTGCCTTGGAGTTACAAACAAAGTAACACTTCTCATCGTACAGTTGCATCTCTACTTTGCCAGCAGGGAAGGTTTCAGATGCAATGCCACTCCATAACTCACCCACAATCTCAGTTTTGTGCTTCATCATTTCTTTGGCACCCCTGTTCAGACAAGGCTGAAAATTGTATTTGTTGTGTTTCTGTTTGCAACCTTTGGAAATATTGAAACAATTTTTGTTTCCATCCCCGACCACTACTCTTTCAGTGGTTATATTGTTTAAATGTTGACTGCAGCCCAATGTTGATCATTCTTTAAAATTCTCACTCTCTTTCCTGGAAAGTTATGAGATTCAATCTGGGGAATCTCGCAAGGTTCCAAAATTGCCCCATTATTTCTAACCTTATTCTGCAAACCAATTATCTGGGAAGTGCATCCTAGCTGTGGCCATTTTTAATGGGACTCTTCACAATGAAGTCAGCATGCAATTGTTAAAGTGGTGAAATGGCACCCCCTACATGATAGAAAAGGCAGCACTACCAATTTGTTACTTTCACATGGCTCAGAATATAAGGTACACATATTGCTTTCGGCTAGGGGAGTAAACTATTCCAAACAGTCAAAACAAATTGAACCTTAAATTATGTTGGGATTCCACTGATTTCCCACTGTAATTCTGGTGAAACATTTGCAGGGTCCCTTTGCGAATCATTGGCTGCTTATGCCATTTCCATACGGATTTTAATGCAAGTCTTAGCAGGGTTTTTTAAAAAACAAGTTCATGGTCTTTGTATGCAATTTTAGCAATAAACATAAGCAGATCTTTACCAAGTGACAATTTATTCCTGACTCAGTCTGCAATATGCAAATCTGATTCAAAACTATTTTCATATCCTAGATGTATTACTGTAAAGAGAGTAACAAGTCCCGCACTGACTGGGAAGGTTGGACCTATACTCAGTGGAATTCAAAAGAGTGAGGGGTGACCTTATTGAATAGAAGATTCTGAGGAAAATTGACAGGCTAGATGTTGAAAGGATATTTCCCATTGTGTGGGAATCGAGAACGAATTGGCACAGCTTCAAAATAAGGGGTTTTCCATTTAGGAAAAAGATCAGGAGGAATCACAGTCTACTCAAGCCTGTTAGTCGCTTACTGTAGGGAGCATTTGAGGCTGGTTCACTGAATTCAGGCTGAGTTAGATAGACAATTGATCTACAACGGAGTCAAGTGTTTATGGGGGTGGGGGTTGTGGGGAACCAGCGGCGTGCAGAGGGCGGGGGCGACGGTGCGTTGGCCCCGGGCATCCATTGGATGAGGGCATCAGCAGATCTTCTTCAAGACTCCCCTTCCTCCCGTTCGCTTCTACCCGCAGCGTGTGGGGAGGGAAGCGTTCAGTACGCCGGGAAGAGATCCTTTGGCTCTCTCTCTGCCTGTGTTCTGTGTGAAGGCGATCCACACAAGATTGAATGTTTTGCTGTGGGCTGAGAGAGATGGAAGAATGAATTGCAGTTGGAGCAATGCTTTTGTGTATGTGTATGTATGTCTGTGTGTGGATGATGGTAAGTTCTCCTCACATCACATCATTCACGAGTTGTGATTCTTTTTAAACTGTGCTAATTGTTGCCTGACAGCCTAGAATTCTGCTGCTCGACTCCCAGTGACTCCAGAGAAGCCAATCCCACTGTGAGCAGATAGGTGACATAAACCACTGACAGGGTGAAATCACACCGAATCATCCATTGAGCCCGAATTTCTCTTAGAAATATAACATATCCACCTGATTCCATCTCGCCCTTCAGAATTCCGATCGGAATTGCCAGGAAAAAGAGCATGTTTATTGGATGTTTCGGTTAATTTGTGATAATCGAACAGAAAAATCAATTATGTTCTGATTATAGCAAAAGTATTCTGCATTCTACTTGGTTCATATCTTCATTAATTAGCATCTCCTATCAAACTAATGGAGAGAGATGGTGGGGCTGTTTAATTTTGTCCAATTGCTCTACAGCATAATTTACTTTTTGCACATTATAAAGTAGGACTTTTAATAGGAAAATAATCCAAGGCTGTTGCAGTGGCATGCTCTGTCAGTTATTTATCACCACAATGTCATCACAAGCCAATGTTCAGGATGGCTCCCTCTGCATTTAGCACATCAAAATGGATTGTTTGATACGATTAATTATTTACAGCATTTAAGTCGGCCTAGCAACAGGAAATGTGGAAATATTAAAAGAGCATTTGAATATGTTTGATGATCATATTCAAAAGCACCCCCCCCCAGGCCCGCAAGTTTCTCCTTCCTGGAGTTTCCAGCCGGAGATGTCTTTGAGTTTGTCCACACCAGGACCGTGAAGCCACAGCCACAGCCACAGGTCATGTATCCCTCCCCAATTATTTTGCTCCCAATATACAATCAACGTGAAACAAATAATGGGTGACGGTCACAGGATGGCAGAAGACTGACATCCACTAATGAAAAATAAAAGTTGCACTCGGTACTTGTTGGAATTGTTTGGCATGTCGCTGCTTGTTCCCGGCCTTTCAATTTCCATTTGCAAGTCATGAAGAGCTAGACGGGGAAGAGTTTGTAATCCACCATCCCTCCATTTAATTTCCTGTCAGCCTAATCAGGTTGCTTTCACCCACAGCTGCCTTGGTGGTTTGCTTTGCAATGTTTCTGGAAGAGTGGGGAGGGAGGAGATTAATCACTGCAAACAAATATCTTCACTTTCATCACTGGTTTTCTTCTATACAGACAGAGAGAAAAGGGGGCCGGGCTTCGAGCATTTTATTGCTTCTTAATATGGGGTTAGGTTTTAATAAAAGTTAAACGGTCTCTGACCAAATTGATTTTGTGCAGTTATCCATGTCACAAGGAAACACGTTTGCCGGTGTAACTGCCTGAAGGATTTTGCTGTCCCTTGGCCCCAGTGAGAGCGTTGTGAAATGCATTCAAAAGTGTGGCATCGGAGGAACTATAATGACACAATGCAAGACTGACCTTGCTTTAAGACGAGTGCTATTGCCATGCGCATAAAGTGGGGGGGGGGGGGGGGGGGGGGGTTGGTGCTACTTGAGTCTTTGGGGCATACAGCCCCGGGCATCACCAGACCTCTGCACGCCACTGTGGGGAACCGTGATCAGATCATCTATGATCTTATTGAATACTGCAGCAGACTCAGGAAGGCAAATAGCCTACTTCTGCACTCATTTTTATGTTCTCATTGAGCTAACAAGTCCCACGTTTAATGTCCAGTATGGCTGAGCAGCAGGAATGCTACAATGAGCAAAGGAGGGAATAAGAAAAAAAAAATGCCTGCTGAAAATTGTACAAGAAACAGGATTAGACTCAGTTGCAGTAAAATATGCAAACATTTACCATCTTGACTGTGAAACCATTCCCCACTATTTCAGTTGTCTTTGAAAAGGAGATCCAAAGGCTTACAACCGTCTGAGAGAAGAAATTCTTCCTCATCTCAGTCGTAAATTGACACTCCTTTATTCTGAGACGATGCCCTCTGGTCCTCGGCTCTCCCGTGAGGGGAAACATCCTCTCAGCATTTACACTGACAAGCCCCTGAATAATCCTCCATCTTTCAGTGAGATCACCTCTCATTCTTCGAAATTCCAATGAGTAGAGTCCGAAGCTGCTTAACCTTTGCTCATAAAGCAATGCATACTGGGGATCTTCCCAGAGAACCTTCTCTGAATCGCCTCCAATGAAATAATGGCTGGAATTCTTCGGCTGTTCGCTGGCAGCGGGGTTCTTTGGTCCCACCAGCAGCGTACCCCCTGCCTTGGGTTTCCTAACGACATGTGGTGACTTCAATGGGAATTCCCATCGACAGCGGCGGGAACATAGGAATCTGCCGCCAGCGAACGGCGCGTCGACTTCCACCACCAAGGAACACAAGGCTGGGAGGCCGGAGATTCCCACCCAATATCTTTCCTTAAATAAGGGGGCCAAAACTATTCAGAGTACTCCAGTTGTAGTCTCACCAGTACCTTGTACCCTTGCAGCAAGACTTCCTTGCACTTCTACTCCAATCCCTTTCAAATAAGGGCCAGCATTCCATGAGCCTTCCCGATTACCTGCTGCACCAGTGTACTAGCTCTCGGGGTTTCGTTTAGATTTAAGGGGCTGGATTCTCCAGCAGCGTTTTACCGGCAGCCCGGGGGTTTTCAGACAGCATGGGGCTGCCCCACAATGGGATGCCCCAATGACCAGCCAGCGTAACGGAGCAGCCCGCCAGCAGGGTGAAACAGAAATGTGGTGCAGCGAGGCAGAGTCCAGCCCAAGACCTTTGTTTCAGATTTAACTATATCACTTTCAAACTAAATATAAAATTTCATCATATTATGATCACTCTTCCCCAGAGGTTCCTTCATGACATGATCAGTAATTAGCCCATGATTATTAATTAGCTCATTGCACAATATGAAGTGTAAAATTCTCGAGTTGATTCCTAAATTTACTATTCTAAGAAAGCGACTTGCATGCATTCCAGGAATTCAACTTCCACATAGAATACACAGTGCAGAAGGAGGCCATTTGGCCCATCGAGTTGGCACCGACCCACTTAAGCCCTCACTTCCACCCAATCCCCGTAACCCAATAATCCCATCTAACCTTTTTTTGGTCATTAAGGGCAATTTATCATAGCCAATCCACCTAACCTGCACGTCTTTGGACTGTGGGAGGAAACCGGAGCACCCGGAGGAAACCCATGCAGACACGGGGAGAAAGTGCAGACTCCGCACAGACAGTGACCCAGTGGGGAATCGAACCTGAGACCCTGGTGCTGTGAAGCCACAGTGCTATCCATTTGTGCTACCATGCTGCCCTCGCGTGAGTATTTTTCAGGGTTACCAAACCTATATATATTGAAGTCCTCCATGATTATCATTTATATATACAATTCAAATTCCCTTATTTATACTGTTCCCTACATTACCACTACTGTTTTATGCCCTATAAACAACTCCTACCAATGTTTACTGCCCCCTGCTGTTTCTTAGCCCCACGCACAAAGATTCTACATCTTCATTATGCAATCTGTGACAGTGTCTTTTACTGATCTCATCCTTTATTAACAGTGCCATCCTACTTGTTTTTTGGCTATCCTTCTTCAATGTCAAAATCCTTTGCATATTCAGTTCCAGCCCACGTCATCCTGCAGCCACTTGTCTGTGATGGCAATTAGATCATATATGATTATTTCTATTTGTGCTATTGATTCATCTCCCTTTTTCCTCATTTTTTGTGCATTCAGATAGAATGCCTATAATTCTGTCTTTTTATTATTTATGCCACCCTTGCCATATATGCTGGTCCACTCTTAGATTTGTACTCTCTGTCCCTTCCTGCCACACTTAGATAATTAAACTTCTTTAATTTATCACATCTTCCCTCACTTGATCCCTCCCTCCACCCTGCACCACTATTTAGTTTCAAACCTTCTTTACACTAGGATTGCCAACTCAAGCTGGACAAGTTCTCGGATGTGTTGCTCGAATGACATCATGGAAAGCTGGCAGTGTGGCACAAGTGGGTTCTAAGGAGGTGCAAGAGAGGTAACCCCACTGAAGCCTCTAGCAAACTTACCAGACAAATTCTCACCAATTGTCATAATAGTTTTATTTTTTTAAAACAATCAGCGAGACTAAATCCACCTCTACACTTTTACCTTTTCAAGATTTAGAATTAGCAGAAAAACAGGCAACAATGTTCATGAGCACAGGAGTGCTCCCATCATTACGCCTTGCAAGTTACAGTACTTCAGGTGCAGATCCAGATATGTCCAATACATTATTGTGACCACAGGTGTATACTTGCTGCTCTCATCACTACTTCTTGTAGAGTTGCATCTTGTTTGGTAGTTTGCTTGGTTTGAGCAAGGCGTTTGTCTGTCAGATTTACTGTCCCGACTGGGTGGACAGCTTCCAGATCATGTCTAGCTGCTGCCTCATTTTGAATCTAGAAGATGTCACATTCTGCTCTCACGTCCTCAACTTTCTTCACAGGAAGTGCACTTTGTGACAACACATCTACAATGAACATCTGTTTCCCTTGCTTGTATAACCAGATAATATCTTTATAACCAAAGTACCATTCTTTACAGCCACTTTGGAGAAGATAGTAGCGGTTCACAAAAAATGTTTTGAAAGGGCTGGTGGTCATAACCTTGTCCCTCCCAAGAAGGTATTGAAGAGAAAGCTCACAGGCAAAAACAATAGCCAGGCACACTTTCACAATCTGTGTTTAGTGTTGTTCAATTTACATTAATTCCCTGGATGTAAATACGACTGGTTGTCCTTGTTGTATCAGAGTTACTCCCAGATCCATCTCGCTGATATCACACTACAAGGTAGCTTCATCATTGACAGCTTATGATTCAGCACTGGCATTGTCTTTACTTGTTGTTTGATTTTAGTGAACGCAGTTTCTTATCTGTTCCCTAATACCACTGCACCTCCTTGGCAGTGACCTTGCATAATAATTCGCACTCTGCTGACAAATTAGTCAAAAACTTTGCTAAATAGTTCATAATTCATTGTACTGCTTTTCTGTCTGTTGGATGCTACATCACTGCTACAACTCTCATCTCATCAGGATTTTGGCGAATGGTTCATCGACTTTTGATTTTTAACTTTTGGTGAATGATTTAATTGCCAAAATATTTTTTCTATTGAACCATTCCTGTGAATGTATGACCTATGTATTTGACATCGGACAACTTCAGCAGCATTTGTTTTCTTGTTCAGCTTCAGGTTCATCTGGGGAGCTCCCTCCTGTAGTCAAATTAGATTCAGATCATGGTACTCTATGGTTTTTTCCATTGTATCTCCACATCCATAGATTAGTAGATCATCCACTATGGCTTCCACTGAAGCAAGATCACTGACTATCTCATGTTGTCTGTGTTGATACTCTTCTACACCTGTGGAAATGCCAAAAGGCATGCATACCATCTGTATCTCCCGAATGGTGTCCAGAATGTTGTTAGAAAACTATTGCTTTCATCCAGATTCACTCACCATCCTGCTCAACTAGGGTAGTCAATATCTTTGCCTTGCAAGTTGCAGCAAAATTCCTTCAATGGGCAGTGAGATCGCTTCAGCCCTTTATTTAGTTCCTTTGGGCCCAAGCATACTCCCAGTTTTCTAGGTTGTCTGACTGTGATGGTATTGTTGAGTCAGTCTGTGGGAGTTGTCACTTTTTTGATTGCTCCCCTTTATTCCAGCTCCTCTATCTTGTCTTATAAACTTGACTTCAGGGCAGCTGGAACACATCTCGACAGATGCTGATTTGGTCTTACATTCTCACCTATTTCGAGGTGATACTCTGCTGTTAGACATCCCAACACTGTGAACACACCTTTGTACTCCTCTCGGGTCTGCTTTGGCGTCAATGGATTTGTGTGCTGTGATATATTGTGAATCGCTGTTGGCATGTTCAGGGTTACCAGTCCAAGCATTAGACTTGATTCAACTTAAATTCATGGCCATTCCATGATCTGAAACTCCAAATATTCCTTATTGCCATTGCCCAGTATGAGTATCATATCATCATTTAGCTTCAACCTTACTTTCAAGGGCTTTATTTTCGGATCGCCATGTTGAGCTATTTTGCACAGGCATGATGCACCAATGTCTGATATTTCTTATTCACTTGACGTGCTACTTTTAGGTTTATCATTGTCGCAGTTACAAACTATTTTACTCCTGTAGACTCGATGCAACTGTTGTGTATTGTTATTCATCAGTCAGGTTTGCCAATATCTCTCTACTGGCCATTGATATCAGCAGCTTCTTTCTCGTCAAATCCTTTTATTCTTGCAGTTAAAACACTGCTTTCCGCATTTTGGACAATTATTTTCCTGTGTGCGATGTCTTCTACAGTGTTTGCATCCTGCTCTTTGACTGTGATTGCTCAGTTCATTTGCCTGGGTATCTCTCAGTATAAATGCTCTAGCTGATGTTTCGCAACATATGCATTTCAACACGTCGATTGCCTCCTTTCACTTCAGTTTCTCATCTTTCAATAGATTTGCTCACGCCAAGCAGTCTCTCACGCCTAAAACCAATCTATCTTTAATCAGATCATCTTTTAGCTTTGGGCAATAACTGCTGGCCTAACCAGCAACACCCACATCCCGTAAATGAATAAAAAAAAGCGTGTGTTTGTTTTTATTTTCTCCTTTTTTCAGCAGCTGTCTTTTTTCAGATTCATACTTTCCTGTGTGCTTTTCTGTGCTGTGTCTCACTTGCAACATTTGGCTGTTTTGCTCTGTTATTTTTGGCAACTTATTCACAGATTTGAACCACCTGTGTTCCTGGGTTCTCAGTCTCTTTTCTGTTCCTTTTCCAGGTTTCAAGTCTTTTTTTCTTCACTCTCTGCCAACATTGTTTCCTGTATTAGGGCAGCAATCTTCTTTAGTGTGTACTCAGTGGAACAGGTAATATTGAGGAAGGAGGGCTGCAGAAGGCCTTGCACCAGCTAGATGAGTGGGCAAAGATTTGGCAGATGGAATCCAATGTGGAAAAGTGTGAGGTTATGCACTTTGGAAGGAGGAATTTAGGCATAGACTATTTTCCAAATGGGAAAAAGCTTAGGAAATCAAAAGCACAAAGTGACTTCGGAGTCCTAGTTCAGGATTCTCAAGATTAATGTGCAGGTTCATTCGGCAGTAAGGAAAGCAAATGCAATGTTAGTATTCATGTTGAGAGGGCTAGAATACAAGAGCTGGGATGTACTTCTGAGGCTGTATAAGGCTCCGGTCAGACCCCATTTGGAGAATTGTGAGCAGTTTTGGGCCCTGTATCTAACGAAGGATGTGTTGGCCTTGGAAAGGGTCCAGAGGAGGTTCACAAGAATGATCCCTTAAATGAAGAGCCTGTCATATTAGGAATGGTTGAAGACTCTAGGTCTGTACTCGGAGTTTAGAAGGAAGAGGGGGGTTCTTACTGAAACTTACAGGATACTGAGAGGCCTGGATAGAGTGGACGTGAAGAGAATTATTCCACTAGTAGGAAAAACTATAATCCGAGAGCACAGTCTCAGACTGAAGGGACGATCCTTTAAAACTGAGATGAGGAGGAATTTCTTCAGCCGGAGGGTAGTGCATCTGTGGAATGTTTTGCCGTAGAAGGCTGTGGAGGCCAAATCACTGAGTGTCTTTAAGACAGAGATAGATAGGTTCTTGATTAATAAGGGGATCAGGGGTTATGGGGAGAAGGCAGGAGAATGGGGATGAAAAACATTTCAGCCATGATTGAATAGCGGAGCAGACTCGATGGGCTGAATGGCCTAATTCTGCTCGTTTGCTGCTGGATTCTCCATCGGCAGATCCTCCGCTTTGCCGGCAGTGAACTCAGGCCCGCGGATTTTCCGATGGGGTGGGGGTGCCAACAATGGTAAACCCCATTGGCCGGTGCCGAGCCAGAGGATCCCGCTGCCACCTAGGGCGTGCCTAACCAGAAAACACGTGCGGTGATACGGAGAATCCCGTCCACCGTGTTATGGGACATTTATTAAACTGGTCTGAGGACATTTGTTTCCAGAGACAGCCTTATGGCATAGTCATGTGACAACAGAAAGCCAGAAATGTCAATCAAACGTGTTACATTTCAAAATCCAAACATACATAGTTGCTCTTCCACTATCTGGGGGCCCAAGATACAGACCTAATAGTGTGGCTGTCCCTTTTTTATTTCTGATCTCAATCCATGTGGCCTCATTTGATGTTTCATTTGGTATATTATCCCTCCTTACAGCTGTAATTGATTATTTCATACATCCCCTTCTAACCTGCCTGAAAACCCTATATCCGGGGATGTTGGGCAGCCATTTTCCCCCTCTTTAGGCCAAATTTCTGTTATTGTGAAGATATCAGGTTGCCATGTGTCAACCTAGGCCCTCAGCTCATTGGCTTCATTTGCTATACTCCTTGCATTTACAAATATACTTTTTAACATTGCCAAATTCCTGTACACATGTTAACCTGTGCTGATTCTGTCTTTCAGGGTCACTCATGAATCTTCCACCTCCTGTTCCCTACTACTGAAACCTAGGTCCTCCTTAGGTCTCCACCTCTCTGCGCATCTAATATTCCCTCCCCCCCCCCACCCGCCCCGCAACTGCACTAACAAATATCCCTGTGAAGATGTGCATCCCAGTCCTGTTCAGAACATGGAATCATAGAATCCCTACAGTGCAGAAGGAGGCCATTTGGCCCATCGGGTCTGCAGCGATTTACTCTGCCCTACACCCGTAACCCCATAACCTAACCTGCACATCTCTGGTCATGAAGGGGAAATTTGTCATGGTCAATCCACCTAACCTGCAGATCTTTGGGCTGTGGGAGGAAACCGGACCACCCAGAGGAAATACATACAGACACAGGGGGAATGTTCAAATGCCACGCAGTCACCCGAGGCTGGAATTGAACCTGGGTCCCTGGTGCTGTGAGGCAGTAGTGCTAACCACTATGCCACTGTGCCACCCTGATACAGACTGTCTGGCTTATACATGTCCCACCTTCTCCAGAACCAGTCGCAACGCGTCCGAAATCTGATGTCCTTCCACCTGCGCCATATTTTCCACCCATATGTTCAATCGTTTCATTTTCCTATTTCTATGTTCACTAGCACATGGTATTCCTGACATGACTGCTGTAGACGCTCTGCTTTTCAATCTCCTTCCTACTCCCTGAAATGTGCTTTTCACACCTCATACCCTATACGACCTAAGTCATTGGTACCAATGTGGACCACAACATCAGGCTCATCAACCTGCCCCAGAAGAATGTCCTGCAGCTGCTTCATGACACTATTGATCCTGACACCACGTAAGCAACATGCTATCCTGCTGTCATGTCTACGACCATAGAAACACCTTTCTGTTCCTCTAATGAATCCTCTACCATGACTGTTCTTTCTTCCTTCTTTCTCCCCTCCTGTACAGCAGAGCTGTCTGTGGTGCCACACACTTGGCTCTGACTGCACCCCTCCAAGGAACCAACATCCTCACCAGCATTTAAAATGGAAAACCGATTGGGGAGTGACACCCCAGGGGACTCCTGCACTACCTGTCTTGTTCTATAGGTGATTATCCATTCACGTTCTGCCTCGAGGCTCCGTTTCTATTAGGTACTGCTGTCTGTCTCTGGGTCCTCGTCCCTCTCTCTCTTTTAGATGCTGTTGCCTCTCTCGGTCCCCCACCCTCCCACTCTTTTAGATGTGATGTGGAGGTACCGTTGTTGGACTTGGGTGGACACAGTAAGAAGTCTTACAACACCTGGTTAAATCCCATCAGCTTTATTTGGAATCACTAGCTTTTGGAGCGCAGCTCCTTCCTCAGGTGAGTGTCAGATGCTGTTACTCATTATTTTTGAATTAAATTTTGTGTTGCACACACTGACAAGATCAGCATTGAAGAATCATTTGCACACTTTCTGTTCATTTCTAAACAGTAAACAAATAGCTTTCATAATTGAACTATGGCTGTCAGTAATATTTACACTTGTCCCACTCTAAAATGTATTGATGGCAAAGCACATTAAAAAATGTTTTACAGTACCCAATTCACCTTTTCCAATTAAGGGGCAATTTAGCGTGACCAATCCCCCTACCCTACACATCTTTGGGTTGTGGGGGTGAAACCCACGCAAACACGGGTAGAATGTGCAAACTCCACACGGACAGTAACCCTGAGCTGGGATCGAACCTGGGGCCTTGGCGCCATGAAGCAGCAGTGCTAACCACTGCACCACCGTGCTGCCCAACAAAGCAGATTTTAATTATACATACACAAACATACATTCTGAGTGCATTTACTTAAAATACAGCCGCACATTTTAAAACAGAAAATTATTTTTGTGTTTACATTTAAGATAATCTTGATTTTATGATAAAATGAATCATTTGTTACCGTCCCAAAAAAGGATCTGCCATGGTGGTGGAAGGGCAGGTAAAAGAAAAGGGGTCTGAGCAGAGGCTACTTATTTACCTACAGGATGTAAGCACCCTGCATGCTGTCATGTACCTACCAATAGCTGGTTTCTAAGCAACACTGGTAACAGAGCTCAGTTTAGATTGCCTGTCTCTGTTTCTCTGACAGTACACATGATGAGAATGAGGAAAACAAGATGAAAAATATCCAATATATTTAACATTATTCAAAGTCTGTTTTGTTCATGAGAAAGCAGTTATGAACTTATTTATTGTTTGGGAAGAATGAAGGTGCCACCAGTTTCATCACAATGACTTCAGCACAACACTAGAAGTGCAAGTGTTCAATTTTATTTTTATCCAGTTCATCCCTGAAGACGTCGCTTCAGAATGAACCTGGTTCTTATGCTCAACGTTACTGTACCCCATGAAGCAACCAGGAAACAATCACTTACCTCCAGGAATTCTTTGGAACACCTTTGTTAATGTATCTCCCGATATTATGTTGCAGCTTACCATGGCTGAAAATTAAATGTGGCATTTTACAAAATGAATTAGTATTCATATAAGAACCTCAGCACAGAACAAGACCTATGTTGGCACATTTGAAAAATTAATTAATAAAAAGCAACTCCCTTTTGAATTCTCACTTAAACATCTTTGTACACTATCCATATTATCCACTACTTTTCTCTATTTTGTACCTGTAAACAACGTCAAATGCTTGTTTAGGAGTGGGTCAAGTCCAAATGTAATGCCAAACTAAATTAAAGCTACCCCAAAAATCTAACTTGGAATCAATTTGAGAGGCTGAGAGTAAAAGAGACTGATTCAACAGAGTTGGCTAAATACCTAGCAAAGAATATGATAGCATAGTAGCAAATACATTGGGATCGATATTTCCAGGACATTGAGATTGAACAGATGAACCACTATGGTCTTTTCTAATGATGTGCCGTTCTATATTTCTTAGGTTTAGACATGTATGCTGGTGATTTTCACCAACATTATTATTTACAGATAGTGACAGGAACATCTTTGACTTACTTGCGGATTTTGTGCTAGATATTCAACGGCGTTTCCATCAGCAAATTCCCCACCACCAATATCCTGGAGAGCACCATTAACCAGGAAGTAAACTGGTCCTATTACATAAATACTGTGGCTGGGTGTTCTACAATGAGTGACTCATCTTGTTGTCGTGTTGTTCACCCTGGGGTAACACGGATTGCACACGATGGAATTAACTGATCAAGTATACACCAAACGTAGGCGTTGGTTCAATATGAGATTTATTGAACTCTAGCAACAGAACACACAGCTGCCTGTGGGTTGACTCTCTACTACCCTAAGTAAACTAAAGCTAACTATCTAGACCAGGCCAGCTCTGATCCACGTGTTGGAGGTGTTGAATGATTTTTACACCCCGAATGTCACGATAGCTATCGCCAGTGGAAAGAGACCGAGTGCTGATGCCTCGTGTATTTTATAGGTGGAAGCCCCCCCTCTGGTGTCCTGTCTTGTGATTGATCGTGTTCTGTTCTGTATATTGATTGGCTCACCTGGGTGTCTATCACTGCCTGCTTTTACCTCATGATGTGCATGGGTGCATATTATGACACTTGTGACCTTCCCAAGCCTTTCCACCATCTGCATGGCACAAGCCACAAGTGTGGTAGAATATTTTCCACTTGTATGGATGATTGAAGCTCTAACAACAGTCAAGAAGCTCAACATCATCCAAGTCAAATCAGCTTGCCTGATCGGCACCCTATCTATTACCTTAAACATTCACTTCATCCACCACCAGCACATGGTGGCTGCTAGTGTGTACCGTCTGCAAGATGGAGTGCAACAACTCACCAAGAATTCTTCAACTACACCTTTTCCACCGAGAGGAACAAGGGCAGCAGGGACACAGAAGCATTCGCTACCCAGTGAGTAAATTTAAGGAGGAGTTAGACAGATTTTTAATTGGATATGGGTTGACGGGTTATGGAGAATAGGCAGGACAGTGTAGTTGAGAAGAGGATGGGATCAGCCATGATCACATTGAAGGTGTTTAGGCTCGGGTGGCTGAATTGCCTACTCCTGCTCTTAGGTCATGTGTTCTAGGGAGGAGATTCTCTGGCTGACTTTGCCATCCAGCTCTTGGTCTGTAGCATTGTAGGTAACAGATGAAGAACATTTCAGCCATGGCAGAAGGGCGGAGCAGACGCAATAGGCCAAATGGCCTAATTCTGCTCCTACATCTTAAGAACTTAACATCTGTTCCAAGTTCCCTTCCAAGTCACTAATCCCAAATTGATTTGGGACCATATAGTCATTCCTTTAACATCGTTGGAACTCCCTACCTAAGCACTGGGAGAATACGTTCAGTACATGGGCTGCAGTGGTTTCTGAAGGCAGCGCACCACCACCTACTAAAGGACAATTAGGGATGGGTAATAAATGCTGGCCGTGCCCATATAATAACAGAAATGATATTAATAAAGGTTTTATAAGTGACAATCATAACCAGCATCTGTCCGATATTATATTGCTTCTGAAGTAGTTTGGTAACAGGTTGGGATGTAGAAGACAGAAGGTAAGAATAAAGGGGATGTTCTAAAGTCTTCAGGATGAGAAAAGTAGCCTTCCCCAGGGATTAGTGTGGGGGCTTCATTCTTTATATTAATGATTTAGATGAAGTAATGGAGAGGGGCATATTTACGTTTGTTGATAAGACAAAGCTAAAAAACTCAGTACATCAGGCGCGATCCTCCGGCCACGCTGCGCCCGAAAAGCAGCTCGCCGTAGCACAGCGTGGCCGCTGAAAACCGGGATACCGTGCTTCCGGGAACCCGGATTGCAACACCTTGCGAGATTCAACGCAATCTTGCAAAACATTTGAAGCGAAATCCCGGCCACAATGGGCAGGATCAGTTTTTGGCAAATCTGCACATGAGAGTGAGGCAGTAAGACTTACTCTACTTTGCAGATTCGCGAGGTACCTGAGGCTTTGGCATTCAATCCCTTTGCCTCGGGTTCCTCAGGCAAGCGCCGGCTGCGGGGCTGGTCGCTGAACAACAGGGGTGTTACCCTTTGCGGTTGTGGGGGTGAGGGGGGTGCGGGTTGGGAGGGGTGAAGGTGCTGATGCGCGGGGGGGGTGTGAGGGGGGTGTGGGGGGAGGGGGGGTTGTCCACACATGTGACACGGGAATACACAACTTGACAGGGTCTCACTTGCTCGCCTGCCGCCGACCTCCGCCTCGGTGATCTCCCTTTCCTCCGGGCCGCCAACCACATCCAGTGCCCTGTGCTCGGACACAGTGAGGGGCTGCAGGTCTGTTGGTCCCCCTTCGTTCTTCCCCCTCTCCCAGCGGTTGTGTGCGGCCATCTACTGGGGTGGGGGGGGGGGGGCGGGGGAGGGAGGAAATGCAGACATGCAGTTAGACGATCCAACGCATGCAGCCTTTGGGGTTGGGTAGATGGTGGCCTCAGTGGCCAGGGCACCCGCCCATGGTGGCTGGCATGGGTGCTGGCATGTGGGGCAGCAAGGGGGTTCGGCTATCCTTGGGGAGGGAGGTGCCGGGTTACGGTCAGCACGGTAGCACAGTGGTTAGCACAATTGCTTCACAGCTCCAGACTCCCAGGTTCAATTCCCGGCTTGGATCACTGTTTGTGCGGAGACTACACATTCTCCCCATGTCTGCATGGGTTTCCTCCGGGTGTTCCGGCTTCCTCCCACAGTCCAAAGATATGCAGGTTAGGTGGATTGGCCATGCTAAATTGCCCCTAGTGTCCAATTAACGGTAGTGGGGTTATGGGGATAGGGTGGAGGTGTGGGAGCAGGGTTGAGGTATGGGCTTGGAGAGGGTGCTCTTTCCAAGGGCCAGTGCAAACACGATTGGCAGAATTGCCTCCTTCTGCACTGTAAATTCTACGATTAAAAAAATTCTATGATTTGGAGCGGGGTTCGTGCTGCCTACTCACCCTGGCTGCCCTGAGGAGGTCATGGAGTTTCTTCCTGCACTGGATGCCAATCCGGATGGCATTGCCCACGGCGCTGACTGTCTCTGCCACCTCCGTACCTGCATGGCAAATAGCGGCGCTTGGCGGTCTTCCTCCTGGGCTGGGGTACAGGGTACTCTCCTCCATGGCGTCCAGGAGGGTGTCCAGCTCAGTGTCCCTGAACCATAGCGCTGCTCTCCTTCCAGCCATCTTGTTGGCCGGGACGATGTGTGTAGGGGGAAGGACCATTTAAATGCGGCTGCGGCGAGTGAGCCTCATGTACGCCAATCAGGGACCCGGTGAATCCGGCGCCGTTTTTTAAAACATGTATTTTATTACAAACATGTATCAAAACAGGTTACAGTGAATAAACGCCCGAGGAAACATACTTCCCAGCAATCAACTATATGGTCTGTATAGATTTTGCCCGTTTTTCTTCCTCCCTCCTCCCCACCCCACAACGAACAACACCTCAAACAAGGTCAGAAACATCCACCACCTTTCCTCAAACCCCCCTGAAAAGCCCCTTAACTCATCATTTATCTTCTCTAACCGCAGGAAGCCGTACAGGTCATCCAACCATACCACTATCACCGGTGGCGATGCCAACCGGTACTCCAGCACAATTTGCCGCCATGCAATCAGAGAGGCGAAGGTGACAACATCGGCCTTCCTCCTCTCCAGGAGCTCCATCATCTCTGAAACCCCAAATGTCGCTACCAAAGGATCCGGGTCCACCTCCTCCTCCACTATCCTGGCTAAGACTGCAAATACTCCCGCCCAGAATCTTCCCAATCTCTCGCAACCCCAAAACATGTGCGCGTGATTCGCTGGCCCCCGCCCACACCTCTCACACTCATCTGCTACCCTCTGAAAGAACCCACTCGTTCTTGCCCAAGTCATATGCGCCCTGTGCACCGCTTTAAACTGTATCAGGCTCATCCTTGCACAAGAGGAGGTCCAGTTTACCCTTCGCAGTGCCTCACTCCTTACTCCCCAATTGATCTCCTCTCCCAACTCCGCTTCCCATTTCTCCTTGATCTTCACCGCCTGCATGCCTCCCTGCTCCCTAACCAGTTGTATATACCCCCAATTCTTCCCTCCCCTTCCACATCCGGAAGCAGCAGTCGCTCCAGCAGGGTATATCCCAGCAACCTAGGGAACACCCTCCAGACTTTTTTGCGCAAAGTCCCTAACCTGCAGATACCCGAACTCACTCCTCCTCGGCAGCTCTACCATCTCTCTTAGCTCCTCCAGACTGGTGAACACTTCACCAATACAGATCCCTCACTTGACCAGCCCCACTTCCCTCCACCTCCCGTATACATTATCCATCATCCCACCCCGGCTCAAAGCCATGATTTTCACACAATCGCGTTAGCACCGACATCCTTTACACCCAAAATGCCTCCTCAGCTGATTCCATATCTTCACCATGGACTGCACCGCTGGGCTCCCTGAATACCTACTTGGAGCCATTGGCAATGCTGCCATCACTATAGCCCTCAAACTAGACCGCTTACAAGATTCCTCTTCCATCCTAACCCACTCTACCCCTTCTCCTTCCCACCACTGCCGCACCTTGTCCATATTCGCTGCCCAATAATAGTGAAGCAAGTTTGGTGAGGCCAACTCCCCCCTGCTGCCTCTGTAGCAGGGTCTTCCCCACCCTTGGCACCTTCCCCGCCCATACAAAGTCAGAAATGATCGTGTCCACTTTCTGAAAAAAGGCCTTTAGTATAAAGATCGGGAGAGCTTGAAAGATAAACAAGACCCTCGGCAGAATATTCATTTTCACCACTTGGACCCTCACCGCCAATGTTAAGTGCAGTGTTTCCCACCTCTTAAGATTCTCCCTGGGCTCCTCCACCAGCTTCGTTAAGTTCCAGTTATGGAGCCCTGTCCATTCCCTCGCTACCTGAATCCCAAAATACCTTAACCTATCCCTTGCTACCGTAAATGGCATCCCCCCTAAATTAGCCCGTTTCCCCACCTCATTCACCGGGAAATCCTTGCTTTTCCCTACATTCAGCTTGTACCCTGAGAACCCTCCAAAGCTCCCCAGCAGGCCCATAATCCTTCCCATACTCTCCAACGGATTCAAAACATACAGCAAGAGGTCATCGGAATAGACTAGAGCAACACCCGATGCTCCCTCTGTCCCCTCATAATCCCCCGCTGCCCTACCGACCCCCTAATGGCTCTATGGCCAGCACAAAAAGCAGCAGTGACAGTGGGCACCCCTGCCTCATACTCCTATGTAAGTCAAAGCTTCATAAGCTCATATTATTTGTCCTCACCCTCACCCTTGGTGCCACATACAGCAACCGCACCGTGCCATAATTCTCGGCCTAAACCCAAACCTTTCCAAAACCTCGAACAAGTACCGCCACTCTACCCGATCAAATGCTTTCTCTGCGTCCATAGACACCACCACCTCCGGTATCAGAGCCCCTGACCGATCCATCACCACTTTAAACAGCCGTCTTATATTACACGCGAGCTACCGGCGCCGTTTTACATGGAGCCGGTTGTGTTCCACGTGGCAATGGTGCTGGCCCATTTAGAGTTGCTGAATTTTGTGCAATTTTTCCTGTCGTTAGACACCACTGTTCCCACGCCGGCATCAGCACTTAGTATCAAAATCAGAGAATCCAGACCCATATCAATGCTATATTTCTGAAAGAATATTCCGCATAGCCCCTCTACTCCTAAACTTTTCAAATACATCTTTAATGTTGCCCTTTTTTGAATATTTATCCACTCCCCTTTTAAAAAGGTCTGGTTGAGAACATTGGGCTAAGACAGCTGGCGTGTAATGCAGAACAATGCAGGGCGGGTTCAATTCCTGTTCCAGCCTCCCCAAACAGGCGCCGGAATGTGGCGACTAGGGGCTTTTCACAGTAACTTCATTGAAGCCTACCTGTGACAATAAGCGATTATTATTAAAAGCTTCCAGGATTGCTTCAGGTACAACACTGCACAGTCTAAATTTTGTTACTTATCAAAGTATTTTTTCCTCAGTTACTTTCTCAAAAGTTCTCCGAATTTTGAACACCTCTGTTTAAACTCTCAACTTTCTTTGCTGCATGACTCAATATTTTATAATTAATGCAATGCAATCAATACTTTGATTTACAGCCATTTTTGTTGAGAACATTATTTATTTAATATTCCGCGCTCGACAGTCTTCGGAAATATATACAAGGTTATCTTTACTGCCTTTGAAAGGAATTTAGTGGTTAATGATGTAGAAATTAAATTCTTACCAATGAAAGGATACAGAAACTGCAGGAATGAAAGGATCACATAACCTGCCATACCAAAAGCTCTGTTCATCAGAGATTGATAAGTGTTTGTTCCAGACAGGTTCCCTCCTTTAATCAACAGTATAACAGAATAATCTATGAATAGAATGAAACATTCATCATCTATTTAAAATATTTGTCACATTCAACTGTAATAGTTATCATTTCTACATGGAATTTTAAAAAATATTAATACAGTGGCTAAGAATATAATATGTAGATTACCTGTTATATACGCAACCAGAAAAAGGAGCAATGTTCCTAAAGGGAAACCAGCTTGCCTCATTGAGTAAGGTAGTCCTGACAACATATGCAAAATGTAGTGAGTTAATTTTGCATAAGGAAATGAATGCGTCTAAGAACTGTTACTGAAACTAAAAATTATGTTTTAGTCTACATTTAAAAATAGCAAATAAAGTACTGACCATAATTATAAATAGCAAATTAAGTACTGACCATAATTATAAATAGCAAATTAAGTACTGACCATAATTCGTCTCACTGTGAACAATCTTTTCTTCTATTCTAAAATCCATTTTCCCTTGTTGCTGATCACCCACTGTAACTGGACTGAACATGTAAAATAGACTTTCTCAGGAGAGTCATGGAATCACTACAGTGCAGAAGGAGGCTATTCGGCCCATCGAGTCTGCACCGACTCTGACCTAGGGTCAGGCCTCCACCCTATCCCCTTAACCCAGTAAGCCCACCTAACCTCTAGCCTTTGGATACTGAGGGTCAATTGATCATGGCCAATCCACATAACCTGCACATCTTTGGACTCATCAATCTGTATTACTCCTAATGTAATTTACACTCATGTTATTCTATGGAAAAATATTATTGTACAAACCAGTATTTTAGGTTTAGGACTGACCTTTTTTCTGTCTGGGACATCAGGTGTAAACATTAGAATAAATGACTATCATGTCAGAAATTGAATCACATGACATGCTGATGGTATCATCTACACTATTCATGTCACCCAATTTACAAAGAAAATACTCATCTAATATGCCCTTAACTATGATAAAGTTATATTATATATGTAATATAGATGCAAAAACAATATTGTAGAATCTATGGGGAACATTTTATTGATCAATGCATTTCCTAACTGAATAGTGAAAAAAATATATACTCCTTAAAATCTTTATTGATTCTTTCTTAAAAATAATTCTAAATCTCCAAGGTTTCAACGCTTAATGCAGTGAGTAATTGAAAAAGCTGAAGGTTTTGACCCACATTGTCTCCCATAACAAATACCCCAATCTTTACTGAATTGGTTCTCAACTGGATCGGAGGTTGGGACAATCATCCTCAGTACCCTCAGATGGGAACACCACCGCCTGCGAGTTGTACCATCCCGATATCACCTTTCTTTCACAGTCGCTAGGTCAAAGTCCTGGAACTCCCATCCGAACAGCACCATGAGCTTTCCTACACCACATGGACTGCAGGGGTTCAAGAAGTCAGCTCACCACCACCTTCTCAAGAGCAATTAGGGATGGGCAACAAATGCATGCCTAGCCAGCAACACCTGCACCCCACGGGCATATTTTAAAAATAAAGGTTAGAAAGGGTAGAATTGGTTCCTGATTTATATTTAGCATTACATGCTGGAAAGCTGAGGAGTGCAATTTCACTTTCATGGTCTGATTTCAAGCTGAATGAAAATAAGGCGGAATTTGTTAAGTGTGTCTGATTCACCCTGCCAGATCACCAATTAAATGGTGAACACACAAATCTACCCCATGTATCTGGATGTCGAGAGAGAGAATATTGTGTGCAGTTTTGGTCTCCTTAGCTGAGAAAGGATGTTCTTGCTATGGAGGGAGTGCAGCGAAGGATGACCAGACTGATTCCTGGGAGGGTAAGAATGGGCGTATGAGGAGAGTTTGAGTCAAAGAACAAAGAAAAGTACAGCTCAGGAACAGGTCCTTTGGCCCTCCAAGCCTGCGCCGACCATGGTGCCCATCTAACCTAAAACCTTCTACACTTCCGAGATCCGTATCCCTCTAATCTCATCCTATTTGTGTATTTGTCAAGACGCCCCTTAAACACCACTGACGTACCTGCTTCCACGACCTCTTCCAGCAGCGAGTTCCAGCCACCCACTACCCTCTGTATAAAAAGCTTCTCTCACACACCTCCTCTAAACTTTGTTACTCGCACCTTAAACCTGTGTCCCCTAGTAATTGACTCTTCCACCCTGGGAAAAGCTTCTGACTATCATTCTGCCCACGCCCCTCATAATTTTGTAGACATCTATCAGGCCGTCCTTCAACCTCTGTTGTTTCAATGAGAACAGCCCAAATTTATCCAACCTCTCCTCATAGCTAATGCTCTCCATACCATGCAACATCCTGGTAAATATTTTCTAAGTACCCTCTCCACATCCGTCTGGCAACCAGAATTGAACACTATATTCCAAGTGCGGTCCAACTGAGGTTCTATAAAGCTGCAGCATGACTTGCCAATTTTTATACTCAGTGCCCAGACGATGAAGGCAAGCATGCCGTATACCTTCTTGACTACCTTCTCCACCTGCGTTGCCTCTTTCAGTGACCTGTGACCTGTAGACACAGATCCCTCTGCCTGTCAATACTCTTAAGGGTTCTGCTATTTACTGTATATTTATCACCTGTTTTAGACCTTCAAAATGCATTCCCTCATGTTTGTCCGGATAAAACTACATCTGCCATCTCTCAGCCCAAGTCTCCAACCGATCTATATCCTGCTATATCCTCTGACAGTCCACATCCACATTAATTCCACGAACCTTTGTCACCCACAAACTTACGAATCAGACCAGTTACATTTTCCATCCAAACTGGAGGGGACCGCCAGACCCGCCCTGCACTGTGGCAGAGCGGAGGGCCCTGAATGTGACCAATGCCCCGAGGAAAGGGATGCCGCTGGGTGGAGGTCGGCCGCAGCAAAGGAAGTGAGATCCCGCTGAGTTGCGGTTTCCCGTGACATGTATGTCAACCCCCTCCCAGCACCACCCCCACACCACCCTCGCCCACACACTCACACCCACACTATCCTCTCCACCCCCCCCCCCCCCCCCCCCCCCACCACCATCCGCTCCACCTCCCCACAGCACTCGCACCCTCTCCCCACACCACCCACACCATCCTCCCACACTGCCCTCACCTCCCCCGGTCTAATCATGCGTCTTGTCTTGTGTCTTGCAGGACCTGCTAGAGATAGGGCGGTCGATCCGGTGTCGCCCGGCCCCAGCAAGTGCCACAGCCAGAGCTGTGCAATGATGAGGAGAGCAGCTCGGATGGCAGCCCTTGACCCGAGACTCAGTACACCCCGGAGCTCGATCCGATGTGGACACAAATTTCCCAACACCCAAAACCCTCTATCATTCCAGAGACACACATCTCGCTTGGGCACTTTAGTGAAGAGGCCCCTGGGACACACTTGGGTGCTCACCACAGCTGCTCCAGTACATTAGGTGGAGGTAGGACCTCCCTAGGGAGCAGATTGGCGGTGTGCATTCTGACCCCAAGAACTAGCTTCTGTCCAGACGGGTTTCGGGCTTCTGGAAAGGACAGTCCCATCGATTGTGGAGATGCAGTTGCAGAGCCAGGGACTACATGAGGGGTTGTCGGTGAGCATCCAGTAGCTGTAGGAGGCATCCAACCATGTGCAGGAGCAGGAAGTTGTGCCAACCATGCGTGCCCCCCAGGCCAACACTGCATGGGTGGCGTCCACAGTGGAAGCATTGGGGGCGAACCTTTAGGCTATGGATCAGCATGTCCAAGCCTGGGGTATTTTGTGCAGACACTGGACGAATCCCAGGACAAGGTTGCCTCCTCACAGGCAGCCATGTGGTAGAGACACCTGGTAATTGCAGCGGCGCTTCTGAACATCGCCCAGTCACATAAGACCATGGTAGGGCAGCACTGTGGCCTAGTGGTTAGCACTACCGCCTCACGGCGCTGAGGTCCCAGGTTCGATCCCGGCTCTGGGTCACTGTCCGTGAGGAGTTTGCACATTCTCCCCGTGTCTGCGTGGGTTTCACCCCCACAACCCAAAAATGTGCAGAGTAGGTGGACTGGCCACGCTAAAATTGCCCCTTAATTGGAAAAAATAATTGGGTAATCTAAATTTAAAAAAAACATAAGACCATGGCTGGGAACATCGGCCCAGTTGTTGGCCGACAGGGCGCAGACACAGGGGTAGGTGGCCAAGTCGCAGAGGGAGATGGCATAGTCACTGGCTGATGTGACACAGACCCAGATGGTGGTGACATAAAAGAATGCAAATATGCTTCAGAAATGCTTCACCTCTTAACGTACAAATGTGGCTGATGGAAGGGCTTGCATAAGCATCAGGATAAAGAGATAATAGGCACACATGCATGCATACACACAATGTTTAGTATTAATATAGTTAACGGGCCTTAACGTTGACAACTTTAGGGCTGTGGGAGGTTATTGTTTAAATAATTGTAAGTTGTTAATCAAAGGGCAAGGATGAACAAAGGAAAATATAGATAACTGGCTGGTCTATAAATTAGCTCTATGTCAATAGAAAAACTATTAAAATGTAATAAAGGGTAACATTGTGAATCATATATTTGTGTGGTTAAATCAGCAATGATTTACAAAGGAAATGCAGAACAGGTCTTCAAGTTTCTTTGAAGAGATGAGATGGTTAACATTTTGGCTGAGGTCATTCAATTCTAATATTTCCAACATCTTATTCTAATTTGAGATATTAAAAATTTTGTAAAGACACATAATACTTGACTAATTTAGTTAAAGTAACTGAAGAATTTACCGAGAGATCCTTAAATTCCAGTGGTTTGGGAAAGGCTTTCACTGGGGTGAGGGAGGGGAAAGGGGGTGAATAGGATCCACCTGATTTCCAATCTGTGCAAGGAGCACCCAAAATTCTTGGAATGGGAGGAAAAAGCCACATCTCCCTGTAAAAGTCTCCCCTCCTCTATGTCAAGGAGATGATAGATCTGAGGTAGTTTCAAAACTAACTTGGTAAATGATGATGTTCTTTGTTCACAACAGCCCAATCAAAGAACATTACATGGTACCTTTGGAGTGGATGTCGAAAAAGAACAGTTAGGGAAAGTTAAATAAGTCAACCAGACACAAGAGAACAAGCGGAGACTCAAAAATAAATCATCTGTTCAACGAAACGCTACCAGGATCATCGAAGCGAGATGGAAGCATTGAAGACTCCCAGCCAACTGCTCACGACTGGTAATGTAGATGCGAACCGACGTGCTTTCAAGCGACAGTTCACTTTTTCTGTGCATCTCTTGGTCTCCAAGAAACTTCAAACAAGAGAAAAATAGTGTTCCTAAGGACAGTAGCCAGTCCCCAAGCAATTGATCTGTATAATACTTTTCAGTTTGCTTTGGAGGAAGATAAGAAGAGCTACTCAAACATAATCGAGCAATTCGCTAACTATTGCCATCCGGAAAAAAATAAACCTTCAAGCGTTAGATATTCAGGATGCAACTGCAGAAATCGGGCGAAACCGTTGACTGTTTTGTCATGGATATACATCTCAAATGCAATCCTTCAATTTTGCAGGCCTCTATGATTCATTGATGAAAGACCAAATTGTATACGGTCTGCAATGTGATAAATTACGTGAGCGATTGCTGAGGGAAAATGATTTTAAACTAGCAGAAGCCATAAACATCTGCAAGGCCAGTGAGCTAGCACAAAAGCAGATCACGGAGATCCAGACCGTAGAAAGTCGGAGCAAAATCAGAAACGTGGCCCCGGGCAGCCATTTAAAAAAAACTTTGGAGCACGCCATTTTGTGCTGGAGGTGCAGCAGAATGCATGGTCCAAATAAATGTCTGCATTAGGCAAAACCTGTGCCAGAGGTGCAAGAAAGAAACATTTTGCCCAGCAATGCCTGTCGATTGCAAGAACGCAGCAACCGAAGAGTATTAATGTGATAAGCACGGCTAAAAAAATGAATGATTCATCATTTATGCAAAGTGCAGCCCTGAACAGGCAAGCTGAGATTAATGATGAACCAACTGGCCCTGAAGATTCTGTCTTTGTGAACATAATTAATGAAATTGCTGGATGACAAAAGCACTAAAAATTCAGAGGGTGAAAACAGCGGATGAGTGGACCACAGCACTCAAAATAAACAAGACCATTGTAAATCTTCAGTTAGATAGCGGGGCTCGCACAAACATACTTATAGTTCAATCATCGTGAATATCATTATTGGCTGCAGATACCTGCGAGCAGTTACAACTAGTGAAGCGTGTCTACAGCGTGGTGTAACAACCACACTGTGCCACCATTGAGCAAATAATAGAGATTTCCCCAAGTATTTGGAGTTTAGGAGGTTGAGGGGAGATCTAATAGAAACTTACAAGATAATGAATGGCTTGGATAGGATGGACGTAGGGAAGTTGTTTCCATTAGCAGGGGAGACTACGATGCGGGGGCACAGCCTTAGAATAAAAGGGAGTCACTTTAGAACAGAGATGAGGAGAAATTTCTTCAGCCAGAGAGTGGTAGGTCTGTGGAATTCATTGCCACAGAGGGCGGTGGAGGCCGGGACGTTGAGTGTCTTTAAGACAGAAATTGATAAATTCTTGATTTCTCGAGGAATTAAGGGCTATGGGGAGAGAGCGGGTAAATGGAGTTGAAATCAACCATGATTGAATGGTGGAGTGGACTCGATGGGCCGAATGGCCTTACTTCCGCTCCTATGTCTTATGGTCTTATGGTCTTATTCCAGGGAATTGGAATGTTGCCATTCCAATACTAAATCCAGCTGAAGGATGATGCACGCCCAGTAATTCACCCACCTAGAAGAGTGCCTGTGCGACTGCAAGATCATCTTGAGATTGACCTTGACAAGATGCAGAGGTTAGGCATCATAGAGAAAGCAGAAGAGCCAACCTACTGGGTTAGCTCGATGGTCTGCGTGAAGAAGCAGAACGGAGAGTTGTGCATTTGCAAAGATCCAAAGGATCTAAACCAGACTGGAATACTACCAGATCCCCAAAAGAGAGGATATAACCTGTGAGATGAAAAATGCCACAGTCTTCAGCAAACCTTATGCTTCCAGGGGATTCTGGCAGCTGACATTGGACAAGGCAACACACGTTTGTGCACCTTTAATACACCATTCGGGCGGTACTGTTTTTTCAGAATACATCAATGGCTTTGTGCTCAGAAAAAACAGAATACAGTAGTTATTCCACAATCACTACGGCACATGATCCTCATGCAGATGCACGAAGGGCACTTGAGGATCGAGAAGTGCAAGAGGCGGGCCAGGGAATCAGTTTATTGGTCAGGGATCAATCAGGACATTCAACAAACAGTGGAACACTGAAATTAGCCAAAGATATCAGAACTATCAATGCACGCAACCCATGACTAAAAGTGAGATTGTCAACAAACCATGGATGAATATCAGGGTTGATCTCTTTTACCTAGATGGCATTGAATACATGCTGCTAATTGATTACCACTTCTACTACCCAGAGGCAATTAAAGTACACTGGTAGTGCCAGCGTGATCCGAGCTGCAAAAGAAGTCTTTTGTACGTCATGGCATACCACATTGTTATGAGCGACAAAGGTCCCTGCTTTGACAGTTGGGAGTGGCAAGATTTCGCAAGGAGATATGGGGCAGGATTTTCCGCTGGCGGGATGCTCCATTTTTCCGCCGCCTGGGGGTTTCTCGACGGCGTGGGGCTTCCCTACAATGGGAAATCCCATTGACCGGCCAGCGTAACGGAGCAACCCGCCAGCGTGGTGCGGCAGAAATGTGGCGGGGCGGAGCATACCACCTCCGATTTAAAAGCACATTACCTCCAGTCCGCCCTACCCTCAATCAAATGGGCAAGCAGAAAAAGGGGTCCACATTACGAAGACTCTGCTCTAGAAGGCCATTGCTTCACACAGTGACCCATATGTAGCCTTGTTGGCGTACCGTACCACACCACTGAGCAGTGGGTTAGCTCTCGCCTAACTGCTGATGGGTAGGAAGCTGTGGACATTGCTTCCAAGCATTCCTGAAAAAATTTGTGATGAGCCCATAATGCAAAAAATGGCTGCTCAAAGGCAGGGACAAACGCACTACTACAACTACTCCAGCAGAACGTTGGACAGTTTGGGACCAAATGATACCGTCAAGGTTCAGACACCACAAGGATGGTCCATGACTGCCAAAGCCATAAGACAGGCAGGTCCCAACTCGTTTGTCATTCTCACGGATCAAGGCTTGATATTGAGATGCAATTGTAGAGCGTTGTTAAAGCTGAAGGTGAATCACCTGTTTAATCTTCGATCAAGACTGGATGATGGGGTTCCTCCTCTTAGTACATCTGAGACTACACACACGGCTGTAGAAACACCGAACTTTGAAGTGACCAATGGGCAAACTAGCCTACCGGAAAATAACCAGACTACCTCACCTTCACCGCAAGCACTGCGATGATCCACCAGGA
Source organism: Scyliorhinus canicula (assembly GCF_902713615.1). Taxonomy (NCBI): domain Eukaryota; kingdom Metazoa; phylum Chordata; class Chondrichthyes; order Carcharhiniformes; family Scyliorhinidae; genus Scyliorhinus; species Scyliorhinus canicula. Next base: position 228,060,348 of record NC_052147.1, read on the forward strand.
TTTAAAGACAGCCTGACAGACTCAATTTATGAACATTAACTGATGAACAGTCACATTTACATGCATGCAGTTTTACATGGCCAAAATCAATGTATATGTATACAGTTTGAATGTACATGCCTGTGATTCAAAATCATTTTGAAAGGAAGGAGGATGTGATGATAGGTAGACTATCATCTGTACATAAAATGAGTAGTTCATCATCACTGTAAATTCTATGATCTGCATGTGCATTTTAAGTTATATGTTTTATTGTTTTAGTTCTACCATCCGACCAGCAGGCGGGGCGAGTACGGAGTCCCAGGACCCAGGACGCACCATGTGCTTCTTCAGAAGGTGTTTGTCAGGAGTTGTTAGCAGTCGCAGATGAAGTAGCTCTGCTGTATCTTAGTGTAAATTAGTGATACACGTTATTCCCAACTGTATTCATCTTAGACGTTTTAGTTATTCATTAATGTAGTGTGAGTAATAAATAGCTTTGTTTATAAAACAAAGTCTAATGTTCATTGTTCACATCAGCTCAATCAAAAAACCTTACGAGCCCGACTGAACTTATTCCTTCTTATCTTAACTCTATTTTCTCTGCCTTTGTCCAATCTCTCCTCAACTAAATTTGTGATTCTTCTGACGCCTTACATAATTTCAACAAGGCATCCACCCCTTTACATATCCATTACCCAACAGGACAATGGATGAACGGACATCGCGTGACAATCACCAGGCAGGAATGTTCCCTTCAAGTCGGGGAACACTCAGCAGTCAAGGTCAGCTCTGATCTCCGGGTAAGTGTTCTCCAAGGCGGCCTTCAGGACGCATGACAACACAGAATCGCCGAACAGAAACTTATAGCCAAGTTCCGCACACATGAGTACGGCCTCAACCGTACTCATGTATTCATGGATTCATGTCGGATTAGATTCACCCCCCACCTTCTGGCTTGGGCTTACAAAATCCTACCAACTGTCCTGGCTTGAGACAATTCACGCCTCTTTAACCTAGGATTACTCATCTCTCTGGATCTGTAAAGACTTAATTACCTGCAAATGCTCGCATTCAAAGCATTGTCTTGTATCTTTGACTTTGTCTATAGACATGTTTCTGGAACATACCTCTTCATTCACCTGAGGAAGGAGCAGTGCTCTGAAAGCTAGTGATTTGAAACAAACCTGTTGGACTTTAACCTGGTGTTGTAAGACTTCTTACCCAGCAGGATAGGCTGAGGAATCTTCACTTCTTACTTAAATCGAGGTGCGAACAGTTCCCATTCACCAGCACTCTCCTCTGCCTGGCTGAACTGGTTCTGTTATATCTTTGAGTTTACTGCAAAGAGAAAAGTATTGAGGTGCCTACACTCTGGATTCTACCGTTTTTCTTTGTGAAAACGTTCATAATTGGTGGCTTGCTTCGCCTGACGAGTGTGTGAGAGTCTAGTGCAGAGAATCTCCTTTGCGCTCGACGCCATCTCCACCCATTTTGTCGACAATTATTTTTTTGTTCAGCATTTCCATTTTCTTGCCTCAATCCTCATCGGCATTTTTCTCTTTTGTTATATCTTTGAGTTGGCCACAAAGAGAATAAGTATGGAGATGCCCACAGTCTGGATTCTTACAAACACCATGAGAGGTTTGATTAGAGATGTTGTTCATACCATCTAAGATGTGTGGTGGTATGATTTGCATAGCTGTCTGCCATTGGTGCAGAACACCGGCTTACCATTGGCCCTGGTCGGTCATGTGTCTCTCGACCGATTGGTTGAGACCAGTCATGTGAGGGCTGCACATGCCCAGCCGCGCTGCACCACCCTGGGCCTCCTGGCACGCCTCCCCACCGCCATCCGCCGCTCCCGACCTCCCTCAGGCCTGCGCCGTGGGATGCCCCGACAAGTCCACGGGGCCCCGCTGCTATTTTTGTGGGTTCACAAAACACCCTCGCCCGCGCTGCCCAGCCCACTCCGCCCTTTGTAAGAGCTGCGGGAAGAAGGGCCACTTCTCCTCCGTCTGCCAGGCCAAAACGGTCGCTGCTGTACCGCGCAGCGACCGGGGATCCCCCCCTCCGGGGCCTTGCTGGCCCCTCCAGTACGCCGCACCGATCTCTCCCCTCCGCCCCCGGGCCCCTGCGCCCGGCCTGCGCGCCTCTCTCTCTCCTCCGGGCCCCTCCAGTACGCCGCGTCAACCTCTCCCCCCGCCCCCGGGCCCCTGCGCCCGGCCTGCGCGCCTCTCTCTCTCCTCCGGGCCCTCCTGGGCCCCTCCAGTAGGCCGCGCCGATCTCTCGCCCCTGCGCCCGGCCTGCGCGCCTCTCTCTCTCCTCCGGGCCCTTCCGGGCCCCTCCAGCGCACCGCGCAACTCTCCCCTCGCCTGGCCTGCGCACCTCTCTGCCCCCGCTCCCAGCCGCTCCGGTCGGCTCGCCGGCACCGCTAACTCCGTCCCCCTCAACATGAGGGCCGCCATCTTGGGGCGCCGACTCCACATGCGGGTCCTGGGCGCCACCATCTTGGGATCCCGACTCCACGTGCGGATCCTGGGCACCACCTTCCGGGACTGGCACGCAAGGTTCTTCCAGCACCTACTCGGACGATGATGACGACTATGGATTTTCTCCACGGCTCGCGGCCATTCAGCTCGACCAGTCACGTCCACGCACGCTCGCCAAAACGACAACGCTGATCCACCTCAACGGCCACGAGATGGGCTGCCTGCTGGACTCCGGGAGCACGGATCCTCTCCCCGGTATTTCCGCCATGGTAAATGATATCGCGAAATACAAAGTCTTCTCCACTGTGGACCTTAAGTCCGCTTACCACCAGCTCCCCCTCTGCGCGAGTGACCGCAAATACACCGCGTTTGAGGCAGATGGGCGCCTCGACTGAGTACAAGAGTTGGCAGGTCATGTTACAGTTGTATAGGACTTTGGTTCGGCCACATTTGGAATACTGCGTGCAGTTCTGGTCGCCACATTACCAGAAGGATGTGGATGCCTTGGAGAGGGTGCAGAGGAGGTTCACCAGGATGTTGCCTGGTATGGAGGGTGCTAGCTATGAAGAAAGGTTGAGTAGATTAGGATTGTTTTCGTTGGAAAGACGGAGGTTGAGGCGGGACCTGATTGAGGTCTACAAAATTATGAGAGGTATGGACAGGGTGGATAGCAACAAGCTTTTCCCAAGAGTGGGGGTGTCAGTTACAAGGGGTCACGATTTCAAGGTGAGAGGGGGAAAGTTTAAGGGAGATGTGCGTGGAAAGTTTTTTACGCAGAGGGTGGTGGGTGCCTGGAACGGTTTACCAGCTGAGGTGGTAGAGGCGGGCACGATAGCATCATTTAAGATGCATTTAGACAGGTATTTGAATGGTCGGGAACAGAGGGAAGTAGACCTTGGAAAATAGGAGACAGGTTTAGATAAAGGATCTGGATCGGCGCAGGCTGGGAGGGCCAAAGGGCCTGTTCCTGTGCTGTAATTTTCTTTATTCTTTGTTCTACCACTTCTTTAGGGTTCCATTTGGTGTCACAAATGGGGTCTCGGTCTTCCAACGGGAGATGGACCGAATGGTCGACAAGTACGGATTACGGGCTACCTTCCCGTATCTTGATAATGTCACCATCTGCGGCCACGATCAGCAGGACCATGACGCCAACCTCCAGAAATTCCTCCAAACCGCAAAACTCCTTAACCTCACATACAATAAGGATAAGTGCGTGTTTAGCACCGACCGTCTAGCCATCCTCGGCTACGTAGTGCGTAAAGGAGTGATAGGCCCCGTCCCCGAACGCATGCGCCCCCTGATGGAACTCCCTCTCCCCAATACCCACAAATCCCTCAAACGCTGCCTGAGTTTCTTCGCTTACTACGCCCAATGGGTTCCCAACTACGCTGACAAGGCCCGTCCCCTCATTCAAACCACGACCTTCCCGCCGTCGACAGAGGCCTGCCAGACCTTTAACCGCATCAAAGCAGACATCGCAAAGGCCACGATGCGCGCCATCAACGAGTCCCTCCCCTTCCAGGTCAAGAGCGACGCATCAGAAGTAGCTCTGGCGGCCACCCTGAACCAAGCGGGCAGACCCATGGCCTTCTTCTCCAGAACCCTCCAGGCTTCCGAACTCCGCCACCCCTCTGTGGAAAAGGAAGCCCAGGCCATAGTCGAAGCGGTGCGACATTGGAGACACTATTTGGCCGGCAGGAGGTTTACCCTCCTCACAGACCAATGGTCTGTAGCCTTCATGTTTTGATAATGCACAATGGGGCAAGATTAAGAATGACAAGATCTCCCACTTCCCCTTCGCCATTCCCTGCCCCAACATGACCACATCGACCGTCATTAAGGCCCTCCTCTACATCTTCTCCCTGTTCGACTACCCCTACATACACAGCGATCGGGGGTCCTCATTTATGAGCGACGAGCTGCGTCAATTCCTGCTCAACAAGGGCATTGCCTCTAGCAGGACGACCAGCTATAACCCCCGGGGTAACGGACAGGTCGAGCTGGAGAATGGTACCATCTGGAAGACCATACTACTGGCCCTCCGGTTCCAGAGATCTCCCTATTTCCCGATGGCAAGAGGTTATCTCCGGGACCTGGCACCCGCCGGCGTGCGGCCTTCCGCCCCTTCACCACAGACCCCCCCCCCCTGTTTTTTTCCCCCCAGCGCCCCACCCAGGCAACCCCTTCCCCATCCATGGCGTCTCCACAGCCAGCTCGGGTGACGGAGACTGTTCAAGGACCATCGCTCCCGGACTCCAGGACGTCAGCGGAACCACCGCCATCGGCTGAACCGACGTCACTTACTCCACTGCGGCGGTCTGCCAGAACGTCACGAGTCACGAAAAGACTGATCGAGTTGATTTAAATTACAACAGCTCCATGGACTTTGTTGGGACTTTGTGTACTATTGTTAATTGTCTGGGCCAGTGGGAAGCCAAAAATGTAATAAAAGAAAAGAGAAAATTTTTGTTCTCTCTCCCTTCCCCGGCTGCTACTCATACCACCAGTTCTCCCCCCCCCCCCGGCTTCTTTCTCCGCAAGGGGTGAATGTGGTGGTATGATTTGCATAACTGTCTGCCATTGGTGCAGAACACTGGCTTACCGTTGGCCCTGGTCAGTCATGTGCCTCTCGACCGATTGGTTGAGACCAGCCATGTGACGGCTCTCCGATTGGTCGAGAGGCTGAGTTAACCACGCCTCCATACCGAGGTATAAATAGTCAGAACGCCCGGCGGTCATCCATTTATTGTAGTCGACCGCAGGGCTAAGTTCTAGCTTATTAAAGCCTAACTTTTGTACAGCAACTCGTCTCGCGATCGATTGATGGCTCATCAAGATGGAGAACTGAAACCTGCACAACACTCACAGATCAAATCACTACAGATGACGTGTCGCTTCGCCAGCGGGTGTGCATTCTCTGATGCATAGCAGGTTCTCTCATTGAATAATTTCTTCTTTAACTTGTCTCACTTCCTTCAAACAAAATGGGTAGCTATGGGTACCTGCATAGGACCAAGCTATGCTTTTGTAGAGTACATGGACAATTCCCTGTACCAGTCATAATCAGTCCCCCTTCCACAACTCTTTATACAGAACATCGACGACTGTATCAGTGCCACTTTCTTGTTCCTGCATTTTCTGTTATTTCTCTTCCAATAGTCCCTCAAAGTAATGGGGATTATTGTCATGGAGCCAAAGCTTGCATGTGGAGTCTTTTAACGTGTGGAGATTGTTGTATTGTTGTATTGCAGCTATTTAGATTACCCAATTATTTTTTCCAATTAAGGGGCAATTTAGCATGTCCAATCCACCTACTCGGCACAGTTTTGGGTTGTGGGGGCGAAAACCACGCAGACACGGGGGGAATGTGCAAACTCCACACGGACAGTGACCCAGAGCCGGGATCGAACCTGGGACCTCAGCGCCGTGAGGCAGCTGTGCTTACCACTAGGCCACCGTGCTGCCCCAGCTACCACATAGTTGACCAGGAAACTCAGCCACTGTTACCACTGACCACAGGCATATAGGAAGGATTTCTAGGTTGATTCAGAGGGGCAGAAGCTCTCTTTTGGAAGAAGGTGCAGGTGTGGGCTGAGCGGGGGCAGGGGTGGAGGAGGAAGGGCCCTGGTGTTATTTTTGTAGCTTGCAACATTGTAGAGGGAGGAATTTTGGTGTCTTCTCTGAAGTAGGGGAGGGTGTGATCCTTTTTAATGGGTTCCATGGCAAGGGTTTGCATCTGAGAAGCAACATTCTCTTAAGTAACTGCATAGAAAGATGTAGTTATTGCCAACATTTATTTTTTCTCCAACAGGTCAATCGATGGCACCTATAGCCTTCAGCCCTAAGGGACTGGCACTGACTGGCAACATCCTGGCATAGCACAAAGATAGTGGCAGCTTGGTGGGTAAGCATGCGTCTGCTGAGAAGGAAGCGCAAACTGATGCAAACATTTCACAATCTCTCGACCAGCTCACAGAGACTGAGAGATTCCAGATTTCTAACAATCAGAGGAGTATTGGAGGGCAGCTAGATGACGGGCCCCTGGTGTCAACCGAGCTTGAGGGACTGCCAACCATGGAAATTATGTCTATGTGTCCCAATAACCCTCCTCAGTGTGACAAAGGCCCTGGTAGTGGTAATGACATAGCAGAGGTCGGTTAGATGATAATCATGTTGACAGAAGTCTTCCACATTCTCAGGTGAAGCATTGGGGAATGGGAGACTCCCAGCTGGGGATGTTTTGAACCCCCAGTGCCTGTTGCCTGACAGCTTCAGCTACTGGCTGGCCTGGCTCCTCTGGATCATCCACAGGATACCCCCCTGACCCATCATCAGAGGATGTGGCTTGATCAAGTAAATCCTCCTGGGCCAGGGCTTCTCCTCTCTGGCACGGCATGTTACGTAGGGAGCAGCATAGCACTGTAATTAGTGAGATCTGAGCTGGGAAATATTGTACAGTTATAGTCCAGGCACCTGGACTGATATTGAGCAGACCACTTAATTCAAACTTACAGATATTTCAACTTAAGAATAAAGAAAAGACTTGCATTTACACAGTGCTTTTCATGTACTGGACATTTCAATATGCCAATGGGATGGTAGGCAGTGGCACACTGGTATTTTCACCAGTAATCCAGTGACCCAGTGATCCCACCATGGCAGATGATGAAATTGGAATTTGATATAAATCTTGAATTACAGATCCAATGATGAACATGAAACAATTGTTTAAAAAAAATATCTATTCACTAATGTGCCCTTTAGACAAGAAAATCTGCCATCCTCACCATATTGGCATGTTACTCCAGATTTACAGCAATGTGGTTAGCTCTTAAAAATTGGCCTAGCAAGCCACTTAGTTCAATGACAATCAGGCATGGCCACATATAATGAATTTAAAAATGTGGTTTTTAAAAAAATTTAAAATACCCAATTCTTTTTTTTCCCAATTTAAATAAGGGGCAATTTTAGCATGGCCAATCCCCCTACCCTGCATATCTTTGGGTTGTGGAGGCGAGACCCACGCAGACAAGGGGAGAATGTGCAAACTCCACAAACAGTGACCCGGGGATGAACCCGGGTCCTCGGCGTGGTAAGACAGCAGTGCCAACCACTGTGCCACCATGCCGCCCTTTTAAAAAAACCTTTCAAGTCTGCTGTCATGCATGGAAGTGGCAGCTGACATGCGTTCAGTAAACTCTGACAAGCAGCTGTGATTTTTTTGTCAGGCTGTGGGATAAAGTTTGGCCCGGATACCAGGGATTATTCCCTGTTCTTCAAATAGTGCCACAGGACCCAGAATACCCACCTTAGCAGGCAGATTTGGCTTTAAAAAAAAAGTGCACCTTCAATGGCGCAGTGCTCCCTCAGGAGCAGGAATGTCAGCCCGAGAGCGGGAATCCAGAACCTTATGGCATAGAGGCAGCACGGTAGCATGGTGGTTAGCATAAATGCTTCACAGCTCCAGGGTCCCAGGTTCGATTCCCGGCTGGGTCACTGTCTGTGCGGAGTCTGCACGTCCTCTCCGTGTGTGCGTGGGTTTCCTCCGGGTGCTCCGGTTTCCTCCCACAGTCCAAAGATGTGCGGGTTAGGTGGATTGGCCATGCTAAATTGCCCGTAGTGTCCTAAAAAGTATGGTTAGGGGGGGGGGGGGGGTGTTGTTGGGTTACGGGTATAGGGTGGATACGTGGGTTTGAGTAGGGTGATCATGGCTCGGCACAACATTGAGGGCCGAAGGGCCTGTTCTGTGCTGTACTGTTCTATGTTCTATGTTCTAGAGGTGAGAGCGTAACTCACTAAGCTGTGGCTGATACACCTAGCAACTTCAAATTTTAAAAAATGGATCGATAAAATTCCTTTAATTTGACTTATGAATTGGATTGTGGACTGTGGCCAATTTAGGTAACTGATGCACTATCAATTACGACGAGACGAGAGTAGAGTGTAATCGAGGCTTTATTACGCAGAGATGTGTAGCCTCCCACAGCTGCTGCCGAAATGGCTACAGCTCGGAGAGCACACACATTTATACTCCGCCTACTGGGCGGAGCCAGCAAGCGGGGATCTACCCCCGTACCTGTAGTACAGAAGCCTTACCGTAATACACCTCATATGCGATATATATACAACAGTGGTGACTACCAAAGTAACCTACTTAACAAAATTGCCTGCATTGCAGATTGGGAGAGCATTTTTGCCTAGCAAAAGAATGCTGAAGTGGGCACAAAGGACTGCTTGCAAATAATAACTTAAAAAGCCTTCGAGTACACCAGAGATTAATGGCTGCATGCCAAGATTCATTGATTCAGTTATTGTAGTTTTCCATTTTAGAGAGGAAACATTAGAAGGACATTGTTGTTTCTTCAGAACAAATGTTAAATACTGCAGGTGCTGGAAATCTGGAATAAAACCAGAAAAAGGTGCAATCACTCTGCAGGTCAGGCAACATCCATTGCCCTGCAACAGAACTCAAAATATTATGGCCTGTAACTTCTTAGCTCCAGGCAAAGTAACTGGGGGTACCCCAAAGATGCATTGGCCACCTCCCCTGCTGACTACCTGACCACCCTCTCACCAACTGACACCCACACTGACCACTTCAACCTTCCCACTGAGCATCTAATGCTCCCATCATGCAACCTGATTGCCCCACTGACCACCCCTCTCCACAGACCATACAACCCTCCCACACCACAGACCACTCGTAAACACCTGATACATTTAGACAGGCATCATGGTCGGAGAGCTGAAGGCCTGTTCCTATGCTATACTGTTCTTTGACACCCCCCCCCCCCCCGCTGACCACTCGACACTCCACCGGTCACCCGACACCCCCACTGATCACCATCCCTGACCACCTGGCACTCTGATTGACCACCCTCCCTTGTTAGACGTTTAGCTGCTGTTGTATAAAGAGTCAAAGATTCTGCTCCTTTTCACAAACACCTTTATTTTGCTTTAAAAGACTCTGCACAAAACTCTATCATCACATCACCTGACACAAAGGCCACCTGAAGCCTCTTTACATATCAGTGTCATTATTGGATATTTAACATAAATTAGACAACTAATTGGAATGTCTCTTAACCCATTACTGAACATCCACTGACCACCTGCACTCCCTACTGACCAAACTCCTGATTACCTAACACCTGCACTGACCACCCGACCCTCCTACTGACCACCTGACATCCCCATTGACCATCTGACCACCCTTGCACTTTCTCCCTGTGTCTACGTGGGTTTCCTCCGGGTGCTCCGCTTTCCTCCCACAGTCCAAAGATGTGCAGGTTAGATTGATTGGCCATGATAAATTGTCCCTGAGTGTCCAAAAGGGTAGGTGGGGTTACGGGGATAGGGTGGAGGCGTGGGCTTAAGTAGGGTCGTCTTTCCAAGGGCCGATGCAGAATCAATGGGCAAATGGCTTTGTTCTGCACTGTAAATTCAATGATTCTCACTGACCATCTGACCCTATGGGCATAACCCTGATTAGCTGACCCTTTCCAACCCCCCCCTACCGAGTCCCCCCCCATTGACCAACTGTCTCTCCCCCTCCCACCCCTTAAACTGATCGGCCCCAACCACCTGTGAAGTGATGTATCACTGTTTTATTGGCAGGATTCCATAACATAAACAATAAACAGATCACTTCATGACATCAATCACATACTTTGTTTTTATTCCATTAGAACTCCTTTGAATTGCATTTGGCCTTGCATCAACCTGTACCAGGTGTTTTGTGAATATTTCATTGCATTAATTAGCCATACAAATTAACATATTTCTTTACCAGGATTCATTCCCATGATTTTAATTGTGAAATGCTGGTTTCCACAGCATAGAGTAACTGGGTCTCAGTTCTAAAATGTTCAAATGAACAGAAGTTCAATTCAGAGACAATTTTGGGAATTATGCAACGTAGCATACATCAGTGAATGCCATTTTAAGGCAGGTGGCTACTGGTCCTTCAGCCAGCATTGCTTGGATGCCAAGTAAAATGCCCGTGCAGATCCTGAAATGTGTTACTCACCCTCTTTCCGGGTTCTCGATCCTGGAATGGGCCAATGTCTTGCATCAATAGCTCTTTGATAATCATGAGGCAATTATCTTGAAATGATTGATTTGTGGTTGTGCAATTTTTTAGTTGCCAAATAAAACAAGTGAATTATTTCTATGCATAGTTTCAGCTCTGCACTGCGGTGTACAAAGGAACACACCATCCTTGTGTATTCTATATTATCCAATAACCATTCCACCCAAGATGTGGAGATGCCGACGTTGGACGATTCACCTGAGGAAGGAGCAGTGCTCCGAAAGCTAGTGTTTGAAACAAACCTGTTGGACTTTAACCTGGTGTTGTAAGACTTCTTACTGCATTCCACCCAAGCAATGGTATAGCCACTCTAGATAAAGCGGTTACTTCTTGAGGATTGAAGGCCGGCATGTCACCTTTGGTAGCACGGCCCCTTTAAAGGGCAAACCCTCACGGTCTACATGACCAGCTTGGTCCTATAATGCAAGAGCGGACAAACCCCCACCAATGGAAAAAGTTCAGGCTCCTGGAAACTGGGCCCCGGACAGAATGGGCCCGGGAGCCAGAGAACGAAGACCTGTTAAGTGACTCTGTGCCTGTATTTAGTTTACTGTTACTTGTTACCAAATTCAGAATTTGAGGGGAAGGGTGAAGCCTTCAAAACAAACAGAAAAATCGAAACGCGTCAACAGCATTATAAAAGAGTGAGTGAAAAATGTCCTTATTTGGGAAGCTTGACCCATTCAACCGGGGGCTGAAGACTCGAGCCAGTATATTGAGCAGTTCTGTTACTTCTCTACAGCGAACAAAATAATGGGAAGAAGTTAAACAGAAGGCAATTCGTACTTCCGGTTGCGGTGATGCGGAGCTAAGCCGCACGTTCGGTAGCTCCCGCTATTTTCGGTTTTTGGGCTCTTTTAAGGGCCCGTTGTGGTGCTGGTTGGGCTTTTCCCGGTGTGGGAACACATCCACTGCGCTTTTCTGTCGGTGGATGGACTGGACCAGGAGTGGAGCGGTAAAAAAATCGGCTTTGGAGCAGGAAAGGTGCGAGGCAGGAGGAACAAGATGGCGGCGGGCGGGGAGCCGGCAGCGAGGCAGCAGTGGGCGCAGGAGCAGCTTCAGCGCTGCTTCAGAGAGCTGAAGGCTGAGCTTTTGGAACCGTTTAAGGCCTCGCTGGACAAGCTCATGGCGACTCAGACGGCCCAGGGTGTTGAGATCTGGGAGCTGCGGCAAAAGGCCTCGGAGAGCGAGGACAAAATCCTGGGCCTGGCAGTGAAGGTGGAGTCGCACGAGGCGCTCCACAAGAAATGGCAAGCGAGGTTGGAGGAGATGGAGAACCACTCCCATCGGAAGAACTTGCGGATCCTCGGCCTCCCGGAGGGGCTGGAATGTTCGGACTTGGGGGACTATGTGGCTGTGATGTTGAACTCACTCATGGGCGCGGGGTCATTCCAGGGGCCCTTGGAGCTGCAGGGTGCCCATCGAGTGCTGATGAGGAAGCCCAAGCGAATGAGCCGCCTAGGGCGGCGCTGGTCCATTTTCACTGCTTCGTTGACCGTGAGTGTGTGCTGAGATGGGCGAAGGAGAGGAGCAGCAAGTGGGAGAATGCAGAGATCCAGATTTATCAGGATTGGAGCGCGGAGGTGGCGAAGAGAAGGGCTGGTTTTAATTGGACGAAGGCAGTGCTCCACAAGAAGGGGGTGAAGTTTGGCCTGTTACAGCCGGCACGCCTCTGGGTCACTTACAAAGACCGCCAGCTTTACTTTGATTCCCCGGAGGAGGCCTGGGCCTTCATCCAGGCAGAGAAGTTGGACTCGAACTGAAGACTGGGGCTGGGGACTGATGTACATGGTCCGGAGGCCTTGTCCTCCTTGGTATCCTTTCGCTTTTCTGGTTGCGGTTGTTAATGTCTTTTGCTTTTTTGCTTTTTTGGGGCTTTTATTTATTCATTTTGGTGCTTGCTTGTTTTTTCACTGGTGGAGGGCTGGGGAATTGTTCGCGGGCCCGCTGGGTCACGCGCCCTTCTTTTTCCCGCGTTTTGGGTCTGGGGGGGGCAGGGGGGGGGGGGATCTGAGATGGAAGTGCGGGCTTTCTTCCCGCGATGGAGGCGCAGTGGGTGGGACCGGCACTGGGTGGGGCGAGTGGTGGTTGTGTTGCACTGGGGAGGGACGTTGGGGTGGCGGGAGCAGCTGGGGTCAGCAGGAGTCGGCTGACTTACGGAAGTACAATGGATGGGATTATGCAGCTGGGGGGGGGGGCCCTAGCTGGGGGGGGGGGGGGGGATAGGGGGAGGTACTGGGTTGCTGCTGGAGGGGCTGAAGGGGAACTGCGGGCGATGGGGGGAGCTGGGAGGAGGGTCTGCCACCGTGGGAAACAGGCCTGGGGGTTTTGTTAGCACGTGGTGAGCCGAGGGAGAGTTATGGCTTACCGGCGCAGAGGGCGGGGGAGGACCCCCCCCGATTCAGCTGGTCACATGGAACGTGAGGGGGCTGAATGGCCCGGTGAAGCGGTCCCAGGTCTTGGCGCACTTGAAGGGGCTGGGAGCGGACGTAGCCATGCTCCAGGAGACGCACCTTAAGGTGGCGGATCAGGTGAGGCTGAGAAGAGGTTGGGTTGGGCAGGTGTTCCACTCGGGGCTAGATGCGAAGAATCGAGAGGTGGTGATTTTAGTTGGTAAGAGCTTGTCGTTTGTGGCGTCGAGTGTGGTGGTGGATAGCTGTCGCAGACACGTAATGGTGAGTGGTAGGCTTCAAGGGGAGCGGGTGGTTCTGGTTAATGTGTACGCCCCCAGTTGGGATGATGCAGGTTTCATGCGGCGAATGTTGAGCCGGATTCCGGACCTGGAGACGGGGGGCTTGATTTTGGGAGGGGATTTTAATACGGTGCTGGACCCAGCTCTGGATCGCTCGAGGTCTAAGACGGGCAAGAGGCCGGTGGCGGCCACAGTGCTGAGTGGGTTTATGGATCAGATGGGAGGGGTAGATCCCTGGAGGTTTTTGAGGCCGGGAGGTAGGGAGTTCTCCTTTTTCTCCCATGTCCATAAGGCTTATTCCCGGATTGATTTTTTTTGTCCTCAGCAGGGCGCTAATCCCGAGAGTAGTGGGGCGGAGTATTCGGCGATAGTCATTTCGGACCATGCTCCACATTCGGTGGACCTGGAGCTGGGGGAGGGGAAGGATCAACGCCCGCTGTGGAGGTTAGATGTGGGGCTTCTGTCAGAGGAGGAAGTATGTGGGCGGGTCCGTAGGTGTATAGAGGGGTATTTGGAAGCTAATGATAATAGGGAGGTGCATGTTAGGGTGGTCTGGGAAGCGTTGAAGGCGGTGGTTAGAGGGGAGCTGATATCTATTCGGGCGCACAGGGAAAGGGGGGGAGAGGGCTGAGAGGGAGAGGTTGGTGGAAGAAATGGTAAAGGTGGACAGGAGGTATGCGGATGTCCCGGACGAGGGCCTTTTGAGGAAGCGTCGTAGTCTCCAAGCGGAGTTCGATATACCAACCACCTGGAAGGCGGAGACGCAGTGGAGGAGGGCACAGGAAGCGGTGTAGAGTACGGGGAGAAGGCAAGTCGGATGCTGGCCCACCAGCTCCGGAAGCGGGAGGCAGCGAGAGAGATAGGGGGAGTTAGGGATGTAGGAGGGAACCTGGTGCGGGGTGCGAGGGACATTAATGGGGTGTTCAGGTCCTTCTACGAGGAGCTGTACCAGTCGTTTGTAGGATCCTCTGACTCCACGCATAAATTCCCTCTTTTGTCTTTGAGTGGGCCAATCCTTTCTCTAGTTACCCTCTTGCTCCTTATATACAAATAAAAGGCTTTGGGATTTTCCTTAACCCTGTTAGCCAAAGATATTTCATGACCCCTTTTAGCCCTCTTTATTGCGCGTTTGAGATTTGTCCTACTTTCCCGATATTCCTCCAAAGCTTCATCAGTTTTGAGTCGCCTCGATCTTCTGTATGCTTCCTTTTTCACCTTAGCTAGTCTAAAAATTCCACCCGTCATCCATGGTTCCCTAATCTTGCCATTTCTATCTCTCATTTTCACAGGAACATGTCTGTCCTGCACTCTAATCAACCTTTCCTTAAAAGACTCCCACATTTCAAATGTGGATTTACCCTTAAACAGCTGCTCCCAATCCACATTCCCGAGCTCCTGCTGAATTTTGTTACAGTTGGCCTTTCCCCAACTTAGCACTCTTCCTTTTGGACCACTCTCGTCTTTGTCCATGAGTATTCTAAAACGGTTGGAATTGTGATCGCTATTCCCAAAGTAATCGCCGGCTGAAACATCAACTACCTGGCCGGGATCATTCCCCAATACCAGCTCCAGTATGGCCCCTTCCCGAGTTGGACTATTTATATACTGCTCTAAAAAACTCTCCTGGAGTTTTTTGTACTCTACACTCCTTACAAATTCTGCTCCATCTACGCCTCCAACACTACATGAGTCCCATTTAATGTTGGGGAAGTTAACATCTCCCATCACAACCACCCTAATACATTGTTCTATAATCTGTCTACATATTTGTACCTCTACTTCACGCTCGCTTTTGGGAGGCCTATAGTAAACTCCCAACAATGTTACTGCACCCTTCCTATTTCTTAGCTCTATCCATATTGCCACAGTGCTCGAATCCTCCATCGCACCCTCCTTCATCACAGCTGTGATATCATCTCTGACCAGTAATGCAACTCCTCCACCCCTTTTACCTCCCTCTCTATCCCTCCTGAAGCATCTATACCCTGAGATATTTAGTTGCCAGTCTTGCCCATCCCTCAACCAAGTCTCAGTAATACCAATAAAATCATATTGCCAGGTACTAATCCAAGCCCTAAGTTCATCTGCCTTACCTGCTACAGTATTCCAGTACTACAGTAAACTTCCAGTATTATCTTTCAGTTAATGGTCTCAGGGACCTTGCAACAAACTTGGCAGCCTAATGGAATGTACAATCTCACTCAACACCATGATACTTTGGGGAGACCCAATATAAAATTGCTTGTTTGCTGGATAGGAGCTCCACCATTCAGTTAACTGTTGGACAACTCCCAGCAGCAGGAAGTGCATGATGTCTGGGGGGGAAAGGCCCAAGATAATGAAACATGTGACAAGCTTGTAAAAGCTTTAACTCCCTGAACACCTTGTTAACGGTCTTTGCCTTTTCTTGTGCCTTTGGCATGTATAACGTATTCCATTGCCTGTCCTAGCTGCACGGTAGCACAGTGGTAGTACTGTTGTTTCACAGTGCCAGGGACCTGAGTTCGATTCCTGGCTTAGGTCACTGCCACCCCCGCAACGCTGTTATTGACACAGTTGACGCTGTACCAGCAATAAATGTAATAACCACATCAGCAATACATGTAATTGCACCAGCAATAAAGACCTCTGGGTAAACTGGAAAAATAACTAGTTCCAAACTCTACTCGTAATATTACCAGTACTACGGGCATGAGAACGAGGATTGTTGGCAACACACCCAGTATTACTGGCACACCAGTTTGGTTTAGCACAGTGGGCTAAACAGCTGGCTTGTAATGCAGAAGAATGCCAGCAGCGTGGGATCAATTCCCGTACCGGCCTCACCGAACAGGCGGCGGAATGTGGCGACTAGGGGCTTTTCACAGTAACTTCATTGAAGCCTACTTGTGACAATAAGCAATTATAATTGTTATTATTCAACTATTTCCATTTCCCCGTACAGAACTGGATCTAACTGATGCCAGTATTACTGGAACTTCCTTCGCCAAAGTAATGGAAGAGGATTTCAACAATCCTAATTAGCACCAACAAATAACATAGTCATTGGAGCTCAGCTTAGGTTCCACCAAGTTCATGCAATACCAAGTTTCATTGAGGTTTTGGTCCAATTGTTAACACAAGAGCCACAATTTAGAGGTGAGGTTTGAAGGGCTGCAATTAACATCAAGGCACAATTCAACTCATGGTGACATGAAAGACTCCTAGCTGCTATCAGATTCCTAAACGATCCTCTTAAGGCACTTACCTCTGAGGTTCAGACCTCATTCTTCCAGAGGAGCAGGCAGAGAGGGGAGTGATTTTTTGGTAAGGAGAGCGAAGGGTAAGCTGAATTTTTGTTTTTAACTAACTTTTTTTCGGATTTGTTTTTGTTTCAGAGCAGCAGGAAACTGGACGTTGGCTGTGTGGATTTCTGGGAAGGTGTGTAGTACCTGTATATAAGCTGGGCGGTTGCTAAACCCGATACACTACACTTGTAGTGTCCCCCACCCTTCCACCTCCTCTAACCTAAGGGGTTGAGTGAATATCAGGTTAGCTCTTCCTTTCTTTTTCTTGTTTTATCTGCAAGTTATCTAGGGGGGATGGCAGGGAAGGCAGTGCAATGTTCCTCCTGCAGAATGTTTGAGGTGAGGGACGCCGTCAGTGTCCCTGCTGATTTCACCTGTGGGAAGTGCACCCATCTCCAGCTCCTCAGAAACCGTGTTAGGGAACTGGAGCTGGAGCTGGATGAACTTCGGATCATTCGGGAGGCAGAGGTGGTCATAGATAGAAGCTTCAGGGATGTAGTTACTCCGAAGAATGAAGACAGATGGGTGACGGTGAGAGGGGCTGGGAGTAAGCAGTCAGTACTGGGATCCCCTGTGGTCGTTCCCCTTAGTAACAGGTATACCGCTTTGGATACTGTTGGGGGGGGGGGACTTAACAGGGGTAAGCCATGGGGTACAGATCTCTGGCACAGAGTCTGTCCCTGTTGCTCAGAAGGGAAGAGGGGGGAGGAGAGTATTAGTCATTGGAGACTCCATAGTTAGGGGGATAGATAGGAGATTCTTTGGGAACGTGAGAGACTCGCGGTTGGTGTGTTGCCTCCCAGGGCCAGGGTCCGTGATATCTCGGATTGTGTTTTCGGGATCCTTAAGGGGGAGGGGGAGCAGCCCCACGTCGTGGTCCACATAGGCACCAACCACATAGGTGGGAAAAGGGATAGGGACGTACGGCAGGCATTCAGGGAGCTAGGGTAGAATGTTAGAGCACGAACAAACAGAGTTATTATCTCTGGGTTGTTACCCGTGCCACATGCCTGCGAGACAAGGAATAGGGAGAGAGAGCAGTTGAACACGTGGCTACAGGGATGGTGCAGGAGGGAGGGTTTCAGATACATGGATAATTAGGGCTCATTCTGGGGTAGGTGGGACCTCAACAAACAGGATGGTCTACACCTGGACCAGAGGGGTATCAATATCCTGGGGGGTAATTTGCTATTGCTCTTCAGGAGGGTTTAAACTAATTAAGCATTGGGTTGGGAACCTGAATTGTAGCTCTAGTATACAGGAGGTTGAGAGTAGTGAGGTCATGAGTAAGGTTTCAAGGTTACAGGTGTGTACCGGCAGGCAGGAAGGTGGTTTAAAGTGTGTCTACTTCAACGCCACGAGCATCCGGAATAAGGTGGGTGAACTTGCAACATGGGTTGGTACCTGGGACTTCGATGGTGTGGCCATTTCGGAGACATGGATAGAGCAGGAACAGGAATGGTTGTTGCAGGTCCGGGGTTTAGATATTTCAGTAAGCTCAGGGAAGGTGGTAAAAGAGGGGGAGGGGTGGCATTGTTAGTCAAGGACTGTATTACGGTGGCAGAAAGGACGTTTAATGAGGACTCGTCTACTGAGGTAGTATGGGCTGAGGTTAGAAACAGGAAAAGAGAGATCACCCTGTTGGGAGTTTTCTAGAGGCCTCTGAAAAGTTCCAGAAATGTAGAGGAAAGAATTGCAAAGATGATTCTGAATAGGAGCGAAAGTAACAGGGTAGTTGTTATGGGGGACTTTAACTTTCCAAATATTGACTGGAAATGCTATAGTTCGAGTACTTTAGATGGGTCCGTTTTTGTCCAATGTGTGCAGGAGGGTTTCCTGACACAGTATGTAGATAGGCCAACAAGAGGCAAGGCCACATTGGATTTGGCACTGGGTAATGAACCAGGACAGGTGTTAGAGTTGGCAGTAGGTGATCACTTTGGTGATAGTGACCACAAGGCAAGAGTCATATCTGGGGGAGAGGCAATTATGATGCGATGAGGCAGGACTTAGGATGCAAAGGTTGGGGAGGGAAACTGCAGGGGAGGGGCACAATTGAAATGTGGAGCTTGTTCAAGGAACAGCTACTGCGTGTCCTTGATAAGTATGTACCTGCCAGGCAGAGAGGAAGTGGTCGACCGAGGGAACCGTGGTTTACTAAAGTAGTTGAAACACTTGTCAAGAGGAAGAAGGAGCTTATGTAAAGATGAGACGTGAAGGTTCAGTTAGGGCGCTCGAGAGTTACAAGTTAGCTAGGAAGGGCTTAAAGAGAGAGCTAAGAAGAGCCAGGAGGGGACATGAGAAGTCTTTGCAAGCTTTCTATAGGTATATCAGGAATAAAAGAATGACTAGGGTAAGAGTAGGGCCAGTCAAGGACAGTAGTGGGAAGTTGTGCGTGGAGTCCGAGGAGCTAGGAGAGGTGCTAAATGAATATTTTTCGTCAGTATTCACACAGGAAAAAGACAATGTTGTCGAGGAGAATACTGAGATACAGGCTACTAGACTAGAAGAGCTTGATGTTCATAAGGAGGAGATGTTAACAATTCTAGAAAGTGTGAAAATAGATGTCCCCTGGGCCGGATGGGATTTATCCTAGGATTCTCTGGGAAGCTAGGGAGGAGATTGCTGAGCCTTTGGCTTTGATCTTTATGTTGTCATTGTCCACAGGAGAAGACTGGAGGATAGCAAATGTTATCCCCTTGTTCAAGAAGGGGAGTAGAGATAACCCCGGTAACTATAGACCAGTGAGCCTTACTTCTGTTGTGGGCAAAGTCTTGGAAAGGTTTATAAGAGATAGGATTGATAATAATCTAGAAAGGAATAATTTGATTAGGGATAGTCAACATGGTTTTGTGAAGGGTAGGTCGTGCCTCACGAACCTTATTGAGTTCTATAAGAAGGTGACCAAACAGGTGGACGAGGGTAAAGCAGTTGATGTGGTGTATATGGATTTCAGTAAAACGTTTGATAAGGTTCCCCACGGTAAGCTATTGCAGAAAATACAGAAGTATGGGATTCAGGGTGATCTAGCAGTTTGGATCAGAAATTGGCTCGCTGTAAGAAGACAGAGGGTGGTGGTTGATGGGAAATGTTCAGCCTGGAGTTCAGTTACTAGTGGTGTACCACAAGGATCTGTTTTGGGGCCACTGCTGTTTGTCATTTTTATAAATGACCTGGAGGAGGACGTAGAAGGATGTGTGAGTAAATTTGCAGATGACACTAAAGTCGGTGGAGTTGTGGACAATGTGGAAGGGTGTTGCAGGTTACAGAGGGAGATACATAAGCTGCGGAGCTGGGCTGAGAGGTGGCAAATGGAGTTTAATGCAGAAAAGTGTGAGGTGATTCATTTTGGAAGGAGTAACAGGAATATAGAGTACTGGGCTAATGGTAAGATTCTCGGTAGTGTGGATGAGCAGAGAGATCTCGGTGTCCATGTACATAGATCCCTGAAAGTTTCCACCCAGGTTGATAGGGTTGTTAAGAAGGCTTTTATTGGTAGAGGGATTGAGTTTCGGAGCCATGAGGTCATGTTGCAGCTGTACAAAACTCTGGTGCGTCCGCATTTGGAGTATTGCGTGCAGTTCTGGTCGCCGCATTATAGGAAGGATGTGGAAGCATTGGAAAGGTGGCAGAGGAGATTTACCAGGATGTTGCCTGGTATGGAGGGAAGATCTTATGAAGAAAGGCTGAGGGACTTAAGGCTGTTTTCGTTATAGAGAAAGTTGAGAGGTGACTTACTTAAGGCATAAAAGATGATCAGAGGATTAGATAGGGTGGACAGTGAGAGCCTTTTTCCTCGGATGGTGATGGCTAGCACGAGGGGACTTTAAATTGAAGGGAGATAGATATAGGACAGATGTCAGAGGTAGGTTCTTTACTCAGAGAGTAGTAAGGGCGTGGAATGCCCTGCCTGCAACAGTAGTGGACTCGCAAACATCAAGGGCATTTAAATGGTCATTGGATAAACATGGATGATAAGGAAATAGTGTAGATGGGCTTTAGAGTGGTTTCACAGGTCGGCGCAACATCGAGGGGCAAAGGGCCTGTACTGTGCTGTAATATTCTATGTTCTATGGACTGACCTGATTAATAATACACTCCTGTATACTTCACCCAATGCCGGTGTCTATGTATTTACATTGTGGACCTTGTGTTGACTATTATGTATTTTGGTTTTGTTTTCATGTACTAAGTCATCTATTTGAGTTGCTTGCAGAAATATACTTTTCACTGTAGCTTGGTACACATGATAATAAACAAATACAATCCAAAAGAAGGCATTCGGCATGCTTGGTTTCATTGGTCAGAACATTGAATACAGGAGTTGAGACGTCTTGTTGAAGTTGTACAAGACATTAGTAAGGCCACACTTGGAATACTGTGTACAGTTCTGGTCACCCTATTCTAGAAAGTACAGTAAGAAGTCTTACAACATGATACATGAAAAATGAAAATGAAATGACATTAAATGATACAAAGATCGGTAGAGGGAAAGGTAGTATTGAGGAAGCAAGGGGGCTGCAGAAGCATTTGGACAAGCTAGGAGAGTGGACAATGAAGTGGGAAATGAAATACAATGTGGAAAAGTGTGAGGTTATGCACTTTGGAAGGAGGAATTTAGGCATAGACTATTTTCTAAATGGGGAAATGCTTATGAAATCAGAAGCACAAAGGGACATAGGAGTCCTTGTTCATGATTCTCTTCAGGTTAACGTGCAGGTTCAGTCGGCAGTTAAGAAGGCAAATGCAATGTTAGCATTCATGTCAAGAGGGCTGAAATACAAGACCAGGGAGGTACTTCTGAGGCTGTATAAGGCTCTGGTCAGACCCCATTTGGAGTATTGTGACCAGTTTTGGGCCCTGTATCTAAGGAAGGATGTGCTGGCCTTGGAAAGGGTCCAGAGGAGGTTCACAAGAATCTTCCCTGGAATGAAGAGCTTGTCGTATGAGGAACGGTTGAGGACTCTGGGTCTGTACTCATTGGAGTTCAGAAGGATGAGGGGGGATCTTATTAAAACTTACAGGATACTGCGAGGCCTGGATAGAGTGGACGTGGAGAGGATGTTTCCGCTTGTAGGAAAAACTGGAACCAGAGGCCACCATCTCAGACTAAAGGGACGATTGTTTAAAACAGAGATGAGGAAGAATTTCTTCAGCCATAGGGTGGTGAATCTGTGGAATTCTTTGCCACAGAAGGCTGTGGAAGCCAAATCACTGATATCTTTAAACAGAGAAAGATAGGTTTTGATTAATAAGGGGATCAGTGGTTATGGGGAGAAGGCAAGAGAATAGGGATGAGAAAATATCAGCCATGATTGAATGGCAGAGCAGACTCGATGGGCCGAGTGGCTTAATTCTGCTGCTATGTCTTATGGTCTTATGGCGTAACACTAGATTAAAGTCATGTTAGCACAGTAGCATTGTGGATAGCATAATTGCTTCACAGCTCCAGGGTCCCAGGTTCGATTCCGGCTTGGGTCACTGTCTGTGCGGAGTCTGCACATCCTCCCCGTGTGTGCGTGGGTTTCCTCCGGGTGCTCCGGTTTCCTCCCACAGTCCAAAGATGTGCAGGTTAGGTGGATTGGCCATGATAAATTGCCCTTAGTGTCCAAAATTGCCCTTAGTGTTAGGTGGGGTTACTGGGTTATGGGGATAGGGTGGAGGTGTTGACCTTGGGTCGGGTGCTCTTTCCAAGAGCCGGTGCAGACTCGATGGGCCGAATGGCCTCCTTCTGCACTGTAAAATCTATGTAAAGTCCAACAGGTTTGTTTCGAATCACTAGCTTTCAGAGCACTGCTCCTGCCTCAGGTGAATCCATATTCTAGAAAGAACATTATTAGACTAGAAAGAGTGCAGGAAAAAGTTACTAGGATGCTACCTGGACTTGATGGTTTGAATTATAAGTCGAGGCCGGAAAGACTGGGATTTTTTTCCTCAGAATGTAGGATGCTTAGGGATGATCTTATAGAGGTCTATAAAATAATGAGGAGCATAGATAAGGTAGATAGTCAACATATTTTCCCAAAGGTAGGGGAGTCTAAAACTAGAGGGCATAGGTTTAAGGTGGAGGGCGGGGGGGGAGAGATACAAAAGGATCCAGAGGGGCAACTGTTTCACCCAGAGGATGGTCAGTGTCTGGAACGAGCTGTCAGAGGCAGTAGTAGAGGCAGGTACAATTTTGTCTTTTAAAAAGCATCAGGCAGTTATATGGGTAAGGTGGGTATAGAGGGATATAAGAACATAAGGACTAGGAGCAGCAGTAGGCCATCTGGCCCCTCGGGCCTGCTCTGCCATTCAATGAGATCATGGCTGATCTTTTGTGGACTCAGTTCCATTTTCTGGCCCGAACACCATAACCCTTAATCCCTTTATTCTTCAAAAAACTATCTATCTCTATCTTAAAAACATTTAATGAAGGAGCCTCAACTGCTTCATTGGGCAAGGAATTCCATAGATTCACAACCCTTTGGGTGAAGAAGTTCCTCCTAAACTCAGTCCTAAATCTACTTCCCCTTATTTTGAGGCTTTGCCCCATAGTTCTGCTTTCACCCGCTAGTGGAAACAACCTGCCTGCATCTATCCTATCTATTCCCTTCATAATTTTAAATGTTTCTATAAGATCCCCCTTCATCCTTCTAAATTCCAATGAGTACAGTCCCAGTCTACTCAACCTCTCCTCGTAATCCAACCCCTTCAGCTGTGGGATTAACCTAGTGAATCTCCTCTGCACACCCTCCAGCGCCAGTACGTCCTTTCTCAAGTAAGGAGCCCAAAACTGAACACAATACTCCAGGTGTGGCCTCACTAACACCTTATACAACCTTATATAGGCCAAATGTGAGCAATTGGGACAGCTTACTAGTAAGAACTGGGCGGTATGGACAAATTGGGCCGAAGGGCCTGTTTCCATGCTGTAAACATCTATAACTCTATGAAAGCAGTTGACGATCAAGGAAAAACTTTCCACTGACTGGGCTCATACCTGATGCAAACTAAAATGCATGTTGTTGCTGAATACCAAACATCTTAGCCCTAAGACATCACCGCAGGATTTCTTAATCACAGAATGTGAAACCCAACAATCTTCTGCTTCTTCAATGGTCTCCACTCCTGCTGTTCACTGATGATTTCCACTCATAATTCATCAGGCACTGAAGCAGTCCATGTCCATCTGCAGCAAGACCTGGTGATTATCCAGACTTATCCAGACTTGTGCTGAAAGGTGAGAAGAAACACACATGCCACAGAACTGCTCTCCGTAAAGAGAATGCCCAACTACCCTTTGATATTTAATGGTATTACCACTATTGAATCCTCACCATAAGCAGCCTGGGTGTCACCATTGATTTGAAAATCAACTGGAAATGCTTGAGTTCACTTGGAATGCCCTTAATGATTAAAATATACTTATCACTCTTTGAGGTGGTTGATGTTTGTAAACATTGGGATGTCACGATGATCCATGAAGGGAGGCGAATGAATCAACACCACAGATGCTCTGTGGAAGTTGTAAATCACAGCTCACCACTAGAAAGTAATAAATGGCTTGCAGCTAATGGATTTGAGGGGTCTAGTTCCAGCTCACAGCTTTTCACCTTTCAGCAATGGGCAGGCGGGCTTTTTTTACCTGGCTCTGCCTGGACAGCTCGAAGCTTCCAGGCAGGGGTCTCTTTTCTTGGGGGGTGGGGGGGGGCAGTTTGTGGAGGGGTGCCCTTTAGTCAGGGGGTCCCTTTAGTCATAGAGTCCTTGTGGGGAGTCTCTTTAGTCAGGATGTCCCTGTGGGGGCTTCTGGGAAGGGCAGTCTCCCTGTTACAGAGATCCTGAGGGAGTTCCCATATTACAGCGGTCCAGGGGGTGGGGGGTGCATAGGAAGGCATCTGGTAGCGGAGGGTTGGGCAGGTAGCGCATTGTGGGTAGGGCAGGTGACCCTCGGATGGATTTTGGGGCATCTCCATTATGGAGTTCCCCCTTGGACCACCGTGAGATCTACCACATCAGGCTCACGAATGCTGGGAGCATTTCTGATTCCCTGTCCTGGGGACCGAGACTCACTGAGGGTGGGAGAATACGACGCTGGGTCCGCTAAATGGGTCATTTAGACCTTTTTTCTTATTCATTTACGGTATGTTAGGACAGCATTTATTGCCCATCGCTAGTTGCCCTTCAGAATGTGGTGGTGAGTTGCCTCTTGAACTGTTGCAGTCCTTGAGGTGTAGGTACACCCATGGTGTTGTTGGGGAAGGTGTTCCAGGATGTTGTTCCAGTGACAGTGAAGGAACAGCGACAGCCAGGGACACGGGTTTGATTTCTAGCTTGGGTCACTGTCTGTGCGGAGTCTGCAAATTCTCCCCGTGTTTCCTCCGGACACTCCGGTTTGCCCCCACAAGTCCCGAAAGACATGCTTGTTCGGCGAATTGGACATTCTGAATTCTCCCACAGTACCCAAACAGGCACCGGAGTGTGGCGACCTGGGGGTTTTCACAGTAACTTCATTGAAGCCTACTTGTGACACTAATGAAGATTATTATTATATTTCCAAGTCAGGGTGGTGAGTGACTTGGAGGGGAACCTCCAGGTAGTGAGGTTCCCGGGTATCTGCTGCTCTTGTTCTTCTAGATGGCAGTGGTCATGGGTTTGAAGGTGCTATCGAAGGAAACTTGGTGAGTTACTGCAGTGCATCTTGTAGATAGTCCAGACGGCTGCCACTGTTAAAACAGTGGTGGATTGTTTGAATGTTTGTAAAAGGGGGAGCAATTAAGCGGGCTGTTGTGTTCTGGATGGTGTTGAACTTCTTGAGTGTTGATGGAGCTCCACTCATCCTGACAAGTGGATAATATTCAACTACACTCCTGATTTGTGCCTTGTGGCTTTGGTTAGGGTCAGGAGGTAAGTTACTCGCTGTAGGATTCCTAGCCTTTGACCTGACCTGATAGCCATGGTATTAATATGGCTAGTCCAGTTCAGTTTCTGATCAATGGTAACCCCCTAGGATATCAATTGTCGGGGATTCAGCGATGGTAATCCCATTGAATGTCATGGGACGATGTATAGATCCTCCCTTGTAGAAGAGGGTCATTACCTGGCACTTGTGTGGTGCAAACCTTGCCATTTGTCAGCCCAAGCATGGATATTGTCCAGGTCTTGCTGCATTTGGACATGGACTGCGTTATTACCTGAGGAGTTGTGAATGGTGCTGAACATTGTGCAGTCAACCGCAAACATCCCCACTTCTGACCTTATGATGGAAGGGAGGTCATTGATGAAGCAGCTGAAGATGGTTGGGCCTAGGACACTACCTTGAGGAACACCTGCAGTGATGTCCTGGAGCTGAGGTGCATGACCTCCAATCATTCCGACCATCTTCCAGGTATGACTCCAAAACAGTGGAGAGTTTTCCCCCTTATTCCCATTGACTCCAGTTTAGCTAGGGCTCCTTGATGCCATACTTGGTCAAATGCTGTCTTGCTGTCAACGGCAGTCACTCTCACCTCACCTCTGGCATTTAGCTCTTTTGTCCATGTTTGAACCAAGGCTGTAGTGAGGTCAGGAGCTGAATGACCCTGGCAGAACCCAAACTGAGGGTCCGTGAGCAGGTTATTTGCATTCATTTACATGCTCCCATTGGTGCGTCCTCGCGTACCTCGATTGCGGCGCCAGCGGGGGGGTCGGTGCATCATGTTCGGATCGGCGCCGATCCCAATTTTGTGATTCTCCTTACCCCGGCTGCCGTTGGCCGACGGAGAATCCAGCCCCAAAGTTCCGCAGTCCTGCCACATCCAGTCGTGAATGGTGGTGGACAATTAAATAACTCACTGGATGAGGAAGCTCCACAAATATTCCCATCCTCAATTATGAAGGAGCCTAGCACATATGTGCAAAAGACAAGGCCAAATAATTTGTTACAACGTCCAGCCAGAAGTGCAAAGTAGATGATCTGTCTCGGTCTCCTCCAGAGGTCCCCAACATCACAGATGTCAATTTTCAGTCAATACGATTCACGCCACGTGTTATCAAGAAACAGCTGAAGGCACTGGATACTGCAAAGGCTATGGGCCCTGACAATATCCTGGCAATAGTACTCTAGAACTTGCCATGCCCTTGACCAAGCTGTTCCAGTACAGCTACAACACTGGCATTTACCCAGCAATGTGGAAAACCGCCCAGGTGTGTCCTGCACACAAGAAACAGGACAAATCCAACCCAGCCAATTCCCATCCATTCCATCTACTCTCGATCATCAGTAAAGTGATGGAAAGGGTCATCAACAGCCCAATCAAGTGGCACTAACTAAGCAGTAACCTGCTCACTGGTGCTCAGTTTGAGTTCAGCCTGGGTCACTGAGCTCCTGCCCTCATTACAGCCCTGATTCAACATGGAAAAAACAGCTGAACTTAAGGCATGAGGTGAGAGTGACTTCCCTTGACATCAAGGTAGCATTTAAACAAGTGTGGTTTCAAGGAGCCTTAGCAAAACTGGAGTCAGTGGGAATAAAAGGCAAAACCGTCGCTGGCTGGAGTCATACCTAGCAGAGAGAAAATGGCTTTTGTTACTGGAGTCCTCGGACATCACTGCAGTAGCTACTTAGATTAGTGTGCTAGGCCCAACCATCTTCAGTTGCTTCATCAATGATCTTCCTTCCATCATAAGGTCAGAAGTGGGAATGTTCGCTGATGATTGCATAATGTTCACCTCCTCAGATACTGAAGCAGTCCGTGCCTATAGAGAACAAGACCTGGACACATTCAGGCTTGACACTTCCGGTGACAGTCATTGAATGAGTGGTCGCACATTTGGTGGCTCCCGCTCGAAGTGGATTTTTTTGGTCCTTCCCCACCCGATTTGAGTGGTGTTTGATGTCAAACGTTGCATGATTACTGAAGGAATGTAATACTCCTCTGGTGGGACTGGTTTATGGCTTATCGGCCGAGGAGTGCGACAAGCAAGAGGCAGCAGCTTGACCGAGAGATGAATGTGACACAGGAGAAGATGGCAGAGAGTAGAGGGGCGGTGCTGCCTGTCAGTGGTCTGTAGAGCAGCTGGTGGAATTTCTGAACAGCAAGTTTCAGCAGCAGAAGAAGGAGGCCTCAGAAGACCTGACTATGGTGGTGAAGCCGCTTAGGTTGGCGATTGAGTGCATGGAGCAGAGGCACGAGACCCAAGGCCTGGCAATCTAAAAGGTGTGGGAGCACAGGGATTGGTTGACCTCGCTGGAGGCAGAAATGGCGATGGTAATGAGCAGACAAAAAAAGCTGAGGGAGAAGTTGGAGGATCTTGAAAACCGCTTGAGGAGGCAAAGTCTCCAGATCATGGGGATGCCTGAGGGTGTTGAAGGAGTGCAGGCCAGCAATATATGACAAACATGTTGGAGAAACTGATGGGGGAGGAGGTCTTTAACTGTCCTCTCGAGGTGGACCGAGTGCACAGGGCACTGAGGAGGAGGCTTCAAGTGGGGAAACTGCCGAGGGTGATGGTGGTGGGGCTGCATCATTTTCTCAATAAAGAAAAGATTATGAGGTGGGCGAGGCAGACAACGAAGTGCACCTGGGAAGAGAACGAACTGTGTATTTATCTGGACCTGTGAGCAGAGCTGGCCAGGCAGAGGGCCAGTTACAATCGGACCAAGGCTGCCCTCTACGAGAAGGGGGTGAGGTTTGGGGTTCTGTACCCAACTCGTCTGTGGGTTATGCACCAAGAGTTGAGGAGATTTCTTTATAGAGAAATACAGCACAGAACAGGCCCTTCGGCCCACGATGTTGCGCCGAACTTTTGTCCTAGGTTAATCATAGAATTTTGGACAATTTTTCATGGCCAATCCACCCAACCTGCACATCTTTAGACTGTGGGAGGAAACCGGAGTACCCGGAGGAAACCCACGCAGTCACGGGGAGGATGTGCAGACTCCACACAGACAGTGACCCAAGTCGAAATCGAACTTGGGACCCTGGAGCTGTGAAGCAATTGTGCTATCCACAATGCTACCGTGCTGCCCTTAAGAAGTTAACCTACACTCCCTTATTCTACCCTAATCCAAGTACCTATCCAATAGCCGCTTGAAGGTCCATAAATTTTCCGACTCAACTACTACCACAGGCAGTGCATTCCATGCCCCCACTACTCTCTGGGTAAAGAACCTACCTCTGACATCCCCTCTATATCTTCCACCATTTATCTTAAATTTATGTCCCCTTGTAATGGTGTGTTCCACCCGGGGAAAAAGTCTCTGACTGTCTACTCTATCTATTCCCCTGATCATCTTATAAACCTCTATCAAGTCGCCCCTCATCCTTCTCCGTTCTAATGAGAAAAGGCCTAGCACCCTCAACCTTTCCTCGTATGACCTACTCTCCATTCCAGGCAACATCCTGGTAAATCTCCTTTGCACCTTTTCCAAAGCTTCCACATCCTTCCTAAAATGAGGTGACCAGAACTGCACACAGTACTCCAAATGTGGCCTGACCAAGGTTTTGTACAGCTGCATCATCACCTCACGGCTCTTAAATTCAATCCCTCTGCTAATGAACGCTAGCACACCATAGGCCTTCTTCACAGCTCTATCCACTTGAGTGGCAACTTTCAAAGAACTATGAACATAGACCCCAAGATCTCTCTGCTCCTCCACATTGCCAAGAACCCTACCGTTAACCCTGTATTCCGCATTCAGATTTGTCCTTCCAAAATGGACAACCTCACACTTGTCAGGGTTAAACTCCATCTGCCACTTCTCAGCCCAGCTCTGCATTCTATCTATGTCTCTTTGAAGCCGACAACAGCCCTCCTCACTATCCACAACTCCACCAATCTTCGTATCATCTGCAAATTTACTGACCCACCCTTCAACTCCCTCATCCAAGTCGTTAATGAAAATCACAAACAGCAGAGGACCCAGAACTGATCCCTGCGGTACGCCACTGATAACTGGGCTCCAGGCTGAATATTTGCCATCCACCACAACTCTCTGTCTTCTATCGGTTAGCCAGTTTGTTATCCAACTGGCCAAATTTCCCACTATCCCATGCCTCCTTACTTTCTGCATAAGCCTACCATGGGGAACCTTATCAAATGCCTTACTAAAATCCATGTACACTACATCCACTGCTTTACCTTCATCCACATGCTTGGTCACCTCCTCAAAGAATTCAATAAGACTTGTAAGGCAAGACCTACCCCTCACAAATCCGTGCTGACTATCCCTAATCAAGCAATGCCTTTCCAGATGCTCAGAAATCCTATCCCTCAGTACCCTTTCCATTACTTTGCCTACCATCGAAGTAAGACTAACTGGCCTGTAATTCCCAGGGTTATCCCTATTCCCTTTTTTGAAGAGGGGCACGACATTCGCCACTCTCCAATCCTCTGGTACCACCCCTGTTGACAGCGAGGACGAAAAGATCATTGCCAACGGCTCTGCAATTTCATTTCTTGCTTCCCATAGAATCCTTGGATATATCCCGTCAGGCCCGGGGGACTTGTCTATCCTCAAGTTTTTCAAAACGCGCAACACATCTTCCTTCCTGACAAGTATCTCCTCAAGCTTATCAGTCTGTTTCACGCTGTCCTCTCCAACAATATGGCCCCTCTCGTTTGTAAATACTGAAGAAAAATACTTGTTCAAGACCTTTCCTATCTCTTCAGACTCAATACACAATCTCCCGCTACTGTCCTTAATCGGACCTACCCTCGCTCTAGTCATTCTCATATTTCTCACATATGTGTAAAAGGCCTTGGGGTTTTCCTTGATCCTACCCGCCAAAGATTTTTCATGCCCTCTCTTAGCTCTCCTAATCCCTTTCTTCAGTTCCCTCCTGGCTATCTTGTATCCCTCCAGCGCCCTGTCTGAACCTTGTTTCTTCAGCCTTATATAAGTCTCCTTCTTCCTCTTAACAAGACATTCAACCTCTCTTGTCAACCATGGTTCCCTCACTCGACCATCTCTTCCCTGCCTGACAGGGACATACATATCAAAGACACGCAGTACCTGTTCCTTGGACAAGTTCCACATTTCACTTGTGTCCTTCCCTGACAGCCTATGTTCCCAACTTCTGCACTTCAATTCTTGTCTGACAGCATTGTATTTACCCTTCCCCCAATTATAAACCTATCCCTCTCCATTACTAAAGTGAAAGTCACAGAATTGTGGTCACTACCTCCAAAATGCTCCCCCACTAACAAATCTATCACCTGCCCTGGTTCATTACCAAGTACTAAATCCAATATGGCCTCCCCTCTGGTCGGACAATCTACATACTGTGTTAGAAAAGCTTCCTGGACACACTGCACAAACACTACCCCATCCAAACTATTTGATCTAAAGAGTTTCCACTCAATGTTTGGGAAGTTGAAGTCGCCCATGACTACTACCCTGTGACTTCTGCACCTTTCCAAAATCTGTTTCCCAATCTGTTCCTCCACATCTCTGCTGCTATTGGGGGGCCTATAGAAAACTCCCAACAAGGTGACTGCTCCTTTCCTATTTCTAACTTCAACCCATATTACCTCAGTAGGCAGATCCCCCTCGAACTGCCTTTCTGCAGCTGTTATACTATCTCTAATTAACAATGCCACCCCCCCACCTCTTTTACCATCCTCCCTAATCTTGTTGAAACATCTATAACCAGGGACCTCCAACAACCATTTCTGCCCCTCTTCTATCCAAGTTTCTGTGATGGCCACCACATCGTAGTCCCAAGTACAGATCCATGCCTTAAGTTCACCCACCTTATTCCTGATGCTTCTTACATTAAAGTATACACACTTCAACCCATCTCCTTGCCTGCAAGTAATCTCCTTTGTCATTGTTACCTTCCCCACTGCATCACTATGTGCTTTGGCGTCCTGACTATCGTCTACCTTAGTTGCTGGACTACAGATCCGGTTCCCATTCCCCTGCCAAATTAGATTAAACCCTCCCGAAGAGTACTAGAAAACCTCCCCCCCAGGATATTGGTGCCCCTCTGGTTCAGATGCAACCCGTCCTGCTTGTACAGGTCCCACCTTCCCCAGAATGCGCTCCAATTATCCAAATACCTGAAGCCCTCCCTCCTACACCATTCCTGCAGCCACGTGTTCAACTGCACTCTCTCCCTATTCCTAGCCTCGCTATCACGTGGCACCGGCAACAAACCAGAGATGACAACTCTGTCTGTCCTGGCCTTTAACTTCCAGCCTAACTCCCTAAACTTGTTTATTACCTCCACACCCTTTTTCCTACCTACATCGTTGGTACCAATGTGCACCACGACTTCTGGCTGCTCACCCTCCCCCTTCAGGATCCTGAAGACACGATCAGAGACATCCCTAGCCCTGGCACCCGGGAGGCAACATACCTTTCGGGAGTCTCGCTCGCGACCACAGAATCTCCTATCTATTCCCCTAACCATTGAATCTCCTATTACTATTGCTTTTCTATGCTCCCCCCTTCCCTTCTGAGCCCCAGAGCCAGACTCAGTGCCAGAGACCTGGCCGCTGGGGCCTTCCCCCGGTAGGTCATCCCCCCCAACAGCATCCAAAACGGTATACTTGTTTTGAAGGGGAACGGCCACGAGGGATCCCTGCACTGTCTGCCTGTTAGTTTTCTTTCCCCTGACTGTAACCCAGCTACTCTTGTCCAGTACCTTTGGTGTGGCTACCTCCCTGTAACTCTTCTCTATAACCCCCTCTGCCTCCCGGATGATCCGAAGTTCATCCAGCTCCAGCTCCAGTACCTTAACACGGTCTCTGAGGAGCTGGAGTTGGGTGCACTTCCCGCAGGTATAGTCAGCGGGGACACCAGTGGTATCCCTCACCACCCACATCCTACAGGAGGAGCATGCAACTGCCCTAGCCTCCATCCCCTCTTACTTTACAAAATTAGCTGCCCCGTGGACCAACTGGACCTCCGCCCTCCGACTCTACTTCCAGTCAGCTGTACTCTAAACTCCTGGCTCCCTTCACGCTCTTTGATAAATATAGGAAATGAAATGAAATGTAAGGAGCACCTTACTCCCTCCTCACCTAACTCCCTCAGTCACCAAACTCTCACTGTAGCACTCAAATGCCACAAGCTCAGCACTCCCTCAGTCACCAAACTCTCACTAGCACTCAAATGCCACAAGCTCAGCACTCCCTCAGTCACCAAACTCTCACTGTAGCACTCAAATGCCACAAGCTCAGCACTCAGTGCAAACAAAGTCTGCACTGTAACTAGCTCCTATTTATACTGTGACTCTAGCTTCTAAAAACTGGCCTAATGCAATTAACTAATTAACAAGCTCCAGCTGCAAGTAAGTCCAAGTAGAACCTTGTTTAAAGCTGATTCAAAATTCACCTTCTTATAGACCAAACAGCAACTTTTAAGTTAATTAACTAAATAAAAGAAATACTAGACTTTAAATAAAAATGAACCCTTATACTCCCTCAGTCACCAAACTCTCACTGTAGCACTCAAATGCCACAAGCTCAGCACTCAGTGCAAAAAAAAAACAAAAAAAAAAAAACACAGTTGTACTTTGACTCACCAGAGGAGGCAAAGGACTTTATGAGAGGCAATGGACTGGGAGGAGTACGAGGACATTGAACTTTGGAGTGGAGTTATGAATAGAATGTGGACATACAGGGTGGGTGGATTGGCAAAGGTTACGGCAAGGGCAGTTGAGAGGGTGAGTGTGCCTTTTGTTTTTTCTCATATGTTTGGGGTTTGGAGGATGAGGGTTGAAGGGCAGATTGGTGGTGGGGGAGGGGACGATAGGTAGTCAGAGGGCCCATGCGGGGGCCACCATTTTAGCTGGTAGAGCTAGTTAACGAGAGTGAAGTGAGGAGTGGTCAGGAGGAGAGTGTGTGGGAGGGGGGAATAGGTTGGTTCTTTGTTTGGTTACGGGAAGGAGGGGGGGGGGGTGGGATGCTGATGTGGGTGTGGTTGGTGTTGTGTTTGGTCCTTTATACTTAATGAAGGAACTCACCAAACACTTCAACTTGTCCAAACCATAATCTTTTATCCAGTCTCATGTGGTAAGATAGCAATCTGATACAGAGCACGTTATCATGGAGTCTGCTAACTTCTCCTCGGGACCTTGCACCTGGCACTGACCACTGACATGTAAGGCTTATTACCCTCTCAATCCTCTTCTGCAGATGGCTGGCCGATGTGTCTCCTTTTATATCCAAGTCACAGGTTACATAACTTGATCTAGAGACCGCATGATGTATCTGGACCACCGCCTGCTGGTTGGAGGTCGCACACCATCCAGCTATGATATAGCCCAGAGGCATATCAACATAGTTAGGGAGGGATCGCGGCAGATATCTCGACGTGAGCCCGAAAGAGTGCGAGATGCGGGCCGGGGGTGTGTAGCTAAAGAAGGGTTATGGCTGATCAGCAGGGAAGAGGGCAATGTGCCTCCCCCAACCCAGTTGATTACATGAAACATGCAGGGGTTGAATGGGCCGGTTAAACAGTCGTGTGTTTTCGCTCATTAGAGGAGTTTGAAGGTGGATGTTGTGTTTCTTCAGGAGAGACACCTGAAGCTGGGGGATCAGATGAGGCTGAGGAAGATATGGGTGGAGCGGGTGTTATATTACGTGATTGCAATACATTGTTACTCTATGCTTACTTCCAGAATGGTTTGATGGTTGTAGTTTAATGAAACTATCAGTCTTCAATGTAAAGCAAATAACATTTAATGAATAACAAATATAAATACTAATGAGTTAATTCACTCTTCACAACCAGAGATAATGATAAAGTAAATCAGAAGATGTATTAACTGTGTTTAACTATACGTGCCAACTAAGCTACATCTCTCTAACACTCTGCTGTCTCGTCACTCCTGGTTCGAAAAGGCGGGAAGATCCTCTGGGTTCGGTTTATATATATGGATCTAGTGCTGCCATCTAGTGGTTGTTCAACACTATGATAACAGTTGTTAACCCTTTACATATCAACACATATAGATCACTACATTCCACTCGGGATTGGACATGAAGATCATGGGGGTGCCGGTGCTGTTCAACAACAAGGTGGCCTTCGAGTTGTAGCGAATCTGGGGGCAGATACATGATGGTTAGTGGGGAGATGGAGGGGACCCTTGTTGTCTTGGTGAATGTTTATGCCCCAAATTGGGATAGTGTGGGCTTTTTGAGGCGGATATTAGGGAAGATTCCAGACCTGGAAACACACCGGCTGATAATGGGGAGTGATTTTAACACAGTTCTGGATCTGAGGCTGGACCGGTCGTGTCCTAGGCCATTGAAGGTTTCGGCTGTGGCGAGGGAGTTGAGAAGGCTCATGGACTGTCTGGAGAGGGCAGACCTGTGGCCATTTGGAAGGCTGAGTGTGAAGACGTTTTCGTATTTTTCGCATGTGCAACGGGTGTAATCCTGGAATGACTTTTTGTTGTGGATAAGGCTTTGTTAGCGAGTGTGGCCGATTTGGGAGTATTTGCCGATCGTGGTCTCTGGCCACTCTCCACACTGGGTGGATTTTCAGGTGGCACGGGGGAGGCCCAGCGGCCGCAGTGAAGGTTGGATGTGGGATTGTTGGCGGATGAGGGTGTGTGTGAGAGGGTTAGGGAGGCCATCCGAAGCTATGTAGACCTGAACGGGGATGGTCACGGCTCCATGCTGTGGGAGGCACTTAGGCCTAAGTCAGAGGTGCACCTCAGCGCCTCAACAATGCCCACCTGCGACTGGGACAAGCTCCACAGTGCCTTGGCCATTCCCATCTGAGAGGGGGACAGGCCCTGCAGAACCTCATCAAGTTCAGCCAGGTACAGGGTGACAACTGCCAGCGAGGCGGACATTCTGTCGAGATCCTCAGCCATGACCGTCACCAATGGCGCAAAGCCTTGGACACCTTCACTAATGGTGCCAATGTGGTGCACCAAGCTCTCCACTACCGTCGCCATCCTAGCAGTGTTGGCCTTGGTGCCATGCATTGGTGGTGACATCTCCTGCGCCCGTAGCCTCTGGGACTCCTCCAAGTAGCTATGGACCCGCTAGAGTGTCACTGACACCTCCCTCTGAATGTTCCAGCTGCTCCCTAATGTCTCCATCAGTTCCAGGATGACCTCTTACTCGGGCTCAGCATCAAGCTGGGACCTCGCTGGGGGATCCTGCCTCCACCTGATGTACATCAACAGCTGTGTGATGCTCACCAGATTGTGCCCCAGAAGCCTGTCCACTAACATTTCCCACCGAGGTGCGTGTATATGCACTAGTAGAGAGTGGGGATAACAGCTGTGACGTGCCCATTGTGCCTTCCTCGGAGCTCCCTGTGTTCTCCTGGGAGGCTGGAGAGGGAGTCACCTGAGATGGGCCGGCGCTATCTTCTGGAGGACCTGTGGGAGAATGGACATGTGGTCAGTGGGAGGGATGGGTCAGTCAGTGAGGCAATAACAGCTCACATTCGGCAGGTCCTTTTGCTGGGTCATACTGGTTCCTCACCTCTGCAGCATCCACCAATCTCCACGTTGGTGACCACTCTATCCTCGGCCACCCCAGTCACCTCCAGGGCACGCTCCTCAAAGGTGGTGAGGATTCTTATATTGGGCACACCACGCCAGTCTGGGCCCTCTCCTGGCGATTGTGGGAGAGCTTTTCTAGAGGAGACGCAGAGAGAGCATCATTAGCCAAACGCCTGGTTCGCAGTCGTGGGGGTGGGGGGGAGTGGTGCAAAGGAAGAGGGGGTTGCAGGTCGCATGGAAAATGGGGGGTGGATGCTCGCATGGGGGCGGAAAGGTCATGGTGGGGAGGGAGGCGGGGGTGGGGGACTTGATTTCTACTCACTCATGCTGCCCGGTGCAGGTCATTGACCTTTTTCTGGCAATAGATGTCAGTCCTCCTGCTCACACTCCTGGCACTCACAGCCGCCGGCACCTGGTCCCGGGCAGCACTGGCTGCACTGTGGCTGACCCTCCGGGAAACAGGACATCCTTCGTGGCCTCCACTATGTCTGGCAGCCTCCCCAGATCTGCACCCCCAAATCTTGGGGCTGGTCTTCTGGGTGCCATTGTTGCGAGCTGGCTGGGGTTGGCTGAGCTAGTGCTGCTCAACCTTGTGAGCGTGGGGTTGGCAAGCATGGTGCTGGAGAATTAGCTGGCGAGACTTCATTTGCGGTAAGAAGCCCGTGAGGCCTCGTCAAGTGGACCAATTGACGTTGAATAGCATTGCCGGCCTCGCTGGGCTGAGCGGCAGCAAGCTCACAGCAGTTCCCGGTCGCTACAACAGTTAGAAATCATTCCGGAGAATCACGCCCTTAGATACTTCTTTCGGCCATGGGATGTTTCTCACCAGTTTAGCCCAGGACCTGGAACCTGAACTCAGAGATCGGCCCACTATTTTGAAAGGGTGCCTTGATCTCGAAGTGAGCTTATGGGTCCCCTACACCCCCACCCATGGGCAATGTCAACCCCCCCACACATGGGCATTACCAGCTCCCCCACCCCCTCCAGTGAGGACAGCCTGCTACGGGGTGCCTGGGGTTCACCCTTTCCAGGCATCCCCATGCCCCCTTACAGGCCCCACCCTCACACCTCCAACCTCCGAGTGGCCCCTACTTACCTGGCATGCACTTCCCACCATTCAAACACCCCTCCACCCTCCGTTCATGGGCCTTGCCCTCCTCTGGCCCTGACTTCTGGCAGTGCCACCCGGGCACCCTTGCACTGCCACCCTCGCACCCGAAAAGTGCTCCTGTTGGCTTTGCAGTGCCAAGGTGTCCGCATTCCAAAGGGAGGGCCAGGGAGGCACCCTGCACTATCCCTGACGACCCCGGGGCCTCAGGAAGCCCGGAAGACTCCCTGGTGTTGTTCCGCCTGATCCACTTTTGTGTGGACCAGTACTGAACAGCGACCAGCTGCAGCCTCCCTGGGGAGGCTGGTAGATATTGCGTAAATGCGCCAAAGTAGGTTTAAACCCTACTTAGGCGCACGTTGTTTGGTCACGTCCCTTTTCGGCATTCGTCAGATTGCGATGCCTCGCGGGACTTGGGTAGATACAGAGGCGTGAAGGCTGCCAGGCAGCCTGCAAGCGGCCTCCCCCAGGATCAACCGGCTGCGTTGTGCTCTTGCTCGAGCATACCGTGGTCATAATATCATATCTACAATATTTTAGCCTCAACTACTTTGTGTAATGAATTACACAGGCCGACCTCTCGGTGGGTGAAGAAATTTCTCCTTACCTTAGTCATAAATGGTTTGCCCCATATCCTTAGACTGGACCCCTGGTTCTGGACTTCCCCACCATTAGCCGCACCCTTCCTGCATTCAGTCCCTGACTAGTCCTGTTAGATTTTTCTAGGTTTCTATGAGATGTCCCTCATTCTTCTAAACTCCGGCAAATATAATTCTAACTGACTCAAACTCTCCTCATACGTCAGTCCCGCCAACCCAGAAATTGGTCTGGTAAACCTTTGCTGCATTCCCTCTGTAGCAAGAACATCCTTCCTCAGAAAAGGAGACAGAAGCTGCACATAATATTCCACTGTGGTTTCACCAAGGTCCTGTATAATTGCAGTAAGACATCCCTGCTCCTGTACTCGAATCCTCTCACTGTGAAGGCCAACATACCATTTGCCTTCTTTACCACCTGCTGCTCCTGCACTCTTACTTTCAGTGACTGGTGCACAAGGATACCCAGGTCTTGTTGCACATTTCCCTCTCTCAATCTATAGCCATTCAGATAATAATCTGCTTTCCTATTTTTGTTGCCAAAGTGGATAACCTCACAGACCTATTTCCACTTCTATTTTCTCTGTTTCCATATTAATGACTTTGATTTTGGTTTGTAGGATCATTGCAAATGTTGCCAATGTTATGAAAATGCTGAAATGTAGTGAACAATGAGGACGATAGATGGACTCTGAGCTATGTGGAGGATGCAGAGATTCTTCATTGTGTCATCTGCAAATTTAGAACTATGCATTTAGTTCCCTCATTTAAATTATTAATATTTATTGTGAATAGTTAGGGTCCTGGCACCAATACCTCTGGTACCCCACTAATCACTGCCTGCTACTTGAAAAAATATTTGTTAATTCCTACTCTTTGTTTCCTGTCTGCCAACCAGTTTCTATCCATCACAATACACTACCTCGAATCTCAAGTGCTTTAATTTACACACTAATGTCTTCAGGGCTGGTTTAGCACAGTGGGCTAAAAAGCTGGCTTGTAATGCAGAATAAGGCAGCAGAGCGGGTTCAATTCCCGTACCGGCCTCCCCGAACAGGCGCCGGAATGTGGCAACTAGTGGCTTTTCACAGTAACTTCATTGAAGCCTACTTGTGACAATAAGCTATTATTATTATGTGGGACTTTGTTGAAAGCCTTCTGAAAGTCCAAATATAAAACATCTCCTGGCTCTTCCTTGTCAACTCTGCTGGTTACATCCAAGTTATATCCAGCAGATTTGACAAGCATGATTTCCCTTTCATAAATCCATGCTGACTTTATCCGATCCTGCCATTGTTTTCCAAGTGCTCTGCTATTAAATCTCTTTTAACGGACACCAGAATTTTCCCTCACGCTGACTGATTTATAATTTTGTTTTCTCTTCACTCCTTTTTTAAATAAAGGGGTTTACATTTGCTACCCTCCAATCTGTTGGAACTGTTTTAGAGTCTATAGAATCTTGGAAGGTGACCGCCAATGCTTCCACTATTTCTAGAGTCACTTCCTTAAGTATTCTGGGATGTAGAATATCAGGTCCTGGTAATTTATCGGCCTTCAATCCCATCAATTCTCACAATACCATTTCCCCGCTAATACTGGTTCCCTTCAGTTCCTCGCCCTCACAAAACCTTGTGTCCTTCAACATTTCTGGTTCATTATTTGTGTCCTCCTTTGTGAAGACAGAACCAATGTATGTATTTAGTTGGTCAGCCATACCTTTGATCCCCATTATAAATTCCCCTGTTTCTGACTGTAAGGGACCTACATTTGTCTTCACCAATCTTTTTATCTTCACATACCTGTAGAAGCTTTCACACTCAGTTTTATGTTCCCTGCAAGCTTACTCATACTCTATTTTCCCTTTCTTAATCAACCACGTTGTCCTTCTTTGCTGAATTCTAAACTGCTCCCAAAAATAACATTTCTTCTCCTGTTCCTGTTAATTTTTAATGTTGCCCTGTTTGATTCTGACCCTTGATTTATCTGCCTTTCACTTTTCTTATTCCCCTTTTCTTTGTGTCCGTGTTTCCTCCTCCCGACTCTTTGCATAGGTTCCCATCCCCTTGCCATTTTAGTTGAAACCCTTCCCAACCACTTGAGCTTAATGGTAACCCCTGGGGAACATCACTGCATGTTTCTTCACAGATGACAACTGGAAGGTGCCTGTGTGTGGTTATTTTTAATATGGGATATGAGGTGGTCGTTGGGCATGCTGACTACCACAGCGTCTCAGCTTGGGGGGACCTTGGTCCAATGGCAAAAGGGTAAGCAAGACAATTGGATCGGTTTTGAGACCTTAGAGTGGTTTGGTGCATGATGACACAGTGTGTGCTTAGCATCTGTCTGAAAAGCAATCCTTCAGCACAACTTTCTCTTTTCTGTCCTTTCATCGATTTTGTACCCATTCTAGTCACTTCCCCCTTATTCCCATAGGTTTTAATTTTGCAAACGAGTGTCTGACAAACCTCTGCTGTCTTTCCACTCCTACCTTCATTAGGGCAGCTCTGGCAAAATTGCTGTCTCACTGAATATTCATTTGCCCTCGGATTTTAGATCTCTTCAGAGAATCACATAACTGTCTCCCCGCACCAATCACCTGAAACCTTTTCAACACTCACTTCAAAGCAGTCGCATCCTTCATAAAAACAAGGTATACATTATTGATTTTGGAATTTCCGAGACATTGTTTGCTGAACATCAAACTATTGGTGGTCAATGACTGACCGCAGGCAAAAAGCTTCCTTACTGGCTGTTTGGATGAATGGCTTTTAATGAATGGAGGACTAAAATAAATAGCAAGCGTGTTTACCAATGATCCCCGAGCCTGTGATAGAGTTTATGAAATTGCAGCTGGCTGATGGAAGATTGCCTGTCTGCCCTTCTGTCGCCTTCTCGTTGAAAACCAACGATTTTTTATCGTCCGCATCGACCACCTACAAGAAAAAAACCGACGCGCAAAATTCATCAATAACAAAAAAATAAACTCTATTTAGTTCAATTTCTGCACACATCTTCTTACGTGTAATCAAACAGGCACAGCACCAGAATGAACACTTCCCACAACACTGGCATTTCAATTCTGCGGTTGGCGCTGTTCAGTGCGCTTCATATCTTATCCATTGCTTCACTTATTTCTGATCTGTGGATTTACAGTTGCGAAAAGATTCAATTCCTCCCGCACAGATTAAGTTTTTCTCCGTAAACTTTTATTTCAATACAACAGCACTAGCCCATCTCGCAGTTCAATTTGGTGTAGGTTTGTATCAGATGCAAATGTTGGGACTGTGTTGAAAATGACAATCCCCCCCCCCCCCCTTACCTCGCTGTAGTTTTCCGGCATCTCTTGGTTTTCATTTCCCATGCTGTGTCCCTTCCTGAAGCACGGAAAAGGAATATCTTGTGACTTTTTTTGTTTAGTTTTTAAGTGCTGTATAACTGAAGAGACCAGACTGATGATCTGTGTTCCAGGCGTTTCACAGCCACCTTTTAAGGAAATCTAGCTCCTCCCCTATCCGCCCCCCTCGACACGGACCCTGCCATCCAGGCTCAAGTGAGGGATACAATGTAATGTTTCCACTTTCATTACTCTTAGAGAGGGGGCGGCGGCATTTTCCTCCTTCACAAATTATCGACCGAAAATGATACTGCGTTTAAAAAAAAAGTTTCTTCTAAACACAGAAGTTAACTCCACTGCGATGTAGGAACATTGACAAATACGTTAATCCCAACTCCCCTTCTGCCGCGAGGGAATTCTGATGGGAACATTGCCATATTTTTCTACTTTCCAGTTGGTGGTGCTCGATGTGTCTATTTTGTGTTTGAGTTGGACAGTTCCCAGCATCGGGATCCATGTCGAAATTGTCAGTGCAGAAACGGAGTTCGGTTTCTGGTCACGCCGTTGTTATTTCTTGTCGATTTCAGTGAGAAGTGCAATCGACGTGTGGATTACGATGTGCTGGGCAGCATTCAGTAATTGCATGCACAGCTCCGCGATTTAAAAACAGCGAAATATCGGCGATCTGTCAGTGAAACCGTCTTTTCACCGAGAGATCAGTTAGATTGAGTGATAATTAGCTGGCGCCAGGTACCTGAACCAAAGTATGAGCGTCAAGTGAACTCCAACAGCCAGCATTCACAATCGATCGTAGATGCAATTACTTCCACTGTCTTTGATTGGAAATGTGGGCAAAGTGCTTATTTACTATTCTTGGTCACAAAATAACAGGCACCCGGGATAAGACTGCAATGAACAATATTTTGCATTAAGTCTAGGGCAAAATGGTGTGCTCATCACATCTTGGCAAATGTGACCGGTTGTGGAAATGTTGGAAAGTTGTCCAGAATTAATATAAAATGAAAAACAAAACGCTGGGACAAACCAGCAGGTCTGAAAGCATCTGTGAAGCAAGAAAGTTAACGTTTCGCGCTCATATGACTCTTCGCCAGAACATCAAATGCACTTTGCTTTTTTGCATTACTGATGCTAACCCTTCAGCGCTGATTCATCGCCCCATCTGCGCGCTGAGGCCCTTTTTTCTTGTGAAGTCTGGATCATGCAACAGATGATGGTGAATTTGAGGTTTGCTGTATAGGATTGTTTCCCAATTGATGTACATCCGAGATGCTGCGTCAAAAGCTGAATGGCATCATCTTTCATTCATTATAGACAAGTGACAGCTTTTGTTTGTGAGCGTTTGCTTCGTTTTTGCTTATGGTACATGTATAATTCACGCCCTGAAACATGTTTCACTCTCCACAGGTGCTGCCAGGCCTGCTATATATTTCCAGCATTTTCTGAGTGCATCCATGATTGCTGTGCCTCCACGGATTAGCATTGGTTCCCCTGCTGTCATAGAACATAGAACATAGAACAGTACAGCACAGAACAGGCCCTTCGGCCCTCAATGTTGTGCCGAGCCATGATCACCCTACTCAAACTCACGTATCCACCCTATACCCGTAACCCAACAACCCCCCCTTAACCTTACTTTTATTAGAACACTACGGGCAATTTAGCATGGCCAATCCACCTAACCCGCACATCTTTGGACTGTGGGAGGAAACCGGAGCACCCGGAGAAAACCCA
Organism: Scyliorhinus canicula; assembly: GCF_902713615.1. Lineage (NCBI taxonomy): Eukaryota > Metazoa > Chordata > Chondrichthyes > Carcharhiniformes > Scyliorhinidae > Scyliorhinus > Scyliorhinus canicula. The sequence continues at coordinate 228,103,119 of NC_052147.1, forward strand.
CGCACACAGGGGGAGGACGTGCAGACTCCACACAGACAGTGACCCAGCCGGGAATCGAACCTGGGACCCTGGAGCTGTGAAGCATTTATGCTAACCACCATGCTACCCTGCTGCCCCTATGTTCCCCCTCAAATAGGGATGCTGCAGATAATCGCCTTAATATGAAACCTACATTTGAATTTGCAAGGAAATAGGTACTGATTTGATCATTCTATTGCCAGGGTTGTGTGTATTGAGACTTTGAGGTTGTTTTCAGCTTGGGACCGGGATGGTAATGTTGGTTCAGTCAGTGATTACAGCATCTAGGGAAATCTGTGGTTCTGTAGAACGGTGTTGCCTTCTCACATTTCTCACGGTGGCTCAGTGGTTGGCACTGCTGCCTTTAAGCTGCCAGGGACCCAAGTTCAATTCCAGCCTTGTGTGTGGAATTTGTACATTCTTCCTGTTTCTGCGTGGGTTTCCTCCATGTGCCGGATCCGGTTTCCTCCACAGTTCAAAGATGTGCCGGTTAGATGGATTGGCCATGATAAATTTCCCCTTAGTGTCAAAAGATGTGCAGGTTAGGTGGGGTTACAGGGATAGGGTGGGGTAGTGGGCCTAGGTTGGCGCTCTTCCAGAGGGTCGGTGCAGACTTGAAGGCTGAATGGCCTCCTTCTGCACTGTAGGGATTCTTTGGATTGGTCAGTGGCTAAAGAGGGCTAAAGAGCTGAACTTAATACACCAGAGGAATAATGTTTCTTTAATGCCTCTTAACAGAAATCTGTCTGCCAGTGTAAATATCCCCACTTCTGTCTGAGAAAAAGCAAAATATATTTTTACTAAATGAAGACGACATGGGCTTTGATGGTTCTCTAAAGTGCCATGTGGAGGCATCATTTAGATTTAGATTTATTGTCATGTGTACCAAGTTACTGTGAGAAGTATTGTTCCACATACAGTCCAGGCAGGATCGTTCCATACATGAAAACCACGGGTAATACAATAAATACACAATATAAATACTGAAAGGGCGTGTCCTGACATGAGACTCCTTAAAGTCGGATAGCTAGGAACTTGTAGCTGTCAACCATCTCCACCTCAGCACCATTAATGCAGACAGGGGTGTGTACATCACTTTGCTTCCTTACGTCAATGACCAGCTGCTTAGCTTTGTTGTTGATGGTGAATAGAGATTGTTGTTGTTATCTGGAGTTCATGCTGAAAATTATGGTGCATCTGTACTTAAAAGCTACACCTCCAGCTCCATAGGCACATCTCCATTATTACTGTTATCAGGCAGCAGAGTCCACCAAGGGCCCATGGTTCTACCATACCAGTGGAACATGATAGCAAATCTTGCAGACCAGTTAACGTCCTGGACAACTGCACCGTATGCACACTGGGGATTTTATGTCAAGCCACGGGGAACCAAATTCTTCCCCACAGTGCAGCAAAACCTAGAATATAGAAAGGAAGTGAACAGCCGCTCATCTCCAGAATTCAGACAGGTGGCGTCCGTTTGAGTGAACGAATGAATGGAATGAACAATGGGTTAATGTGTCACTCGTGCCTACAGAACTTATCCTACATAACTTGTTTCAATGAGCTTCACGGTTGTGGGATTTGATTTATTTTATTTATTTGATTTATTATTGTCACATGTATTAGTATGCAGCAAAAAGTATTCTTTCTTGCACACTATATAGACAACGCATACCATACATAGGGAAGGAAAGAGAGACTACAGAATGTAATGTCACAATCATAACTCGGGTGTAGAGAAAAGATCAACTTCTACGAGGTAGGTCCATTCAAACGTCTGATGGCAGCAGGGAAGAAGCTGTTCTTAAGTCAGTTGGTACGTGACCTCAAATTTTTATGTCTTTTTCCTGATTGAAGAAGGTGGAAGAGAGTATGCCCAGGGTGCATGGGGTCCTTAATTATGCTGGTTGCCTTGCTGAGGCAGCAGGAATTATAGACAGAGTCATGGATGGGGGCTAGTTTGCGTGATGGACTGGGCTACATTCACGACCTTTTGTAGTTTCCTGCGGCCTTGGGCAGAGCAGGAACCACACCAAGCTGGGATACAACCAGTAAGAATGCTTTCTATGGTGCATCTGTAAAATCTGGAGTCGTAGCTGACATGCCAAATTTCCTTAGTCTTCTGAGAAAGTAGTCGTTGGTGGGCTTTCCTAACTATAGTGTCGGCGTGGGGGGACCAGGACAGGTTGTTGGTAATCTGGATACCTAAAGACTTGAAGCTCTCGACTCTTTCTACTTTGATCCCATTGATGTAGACAGGGGCATGTTCTCCTCTACGCTTCCTGAAGTCGATGACAATCTCCTTCGTTTTGTTGACATTGAGGGAGGGATTTTTGTTGTTGCACCAGTTCACCAGATTCTCTATCTCATTCCTGTACTCTGTCTCGTCATTGTTTGAAATCCGACCCACTACGGTGTCATCAGCAAATCATGATGGTGTCATCAGCAAATTTGAAAATAGAGTTGATGGGGAATTTAGCCACACAGTCATCGATGTATAAGGAGTATAGTTGGGGGCTGAGGACACAGCCTTATGGATGTATTTAATGTGCTTGTAGATGTTGCGAGGCTGTTTCCTCCCTGGTGGAACATCTAGAAATGCAAGTCATAGTCACACTAGTGTTAAGCCACTTAGGATTGTGGATTGTGAATCTTTGGAATTCTCTGATAGAATCCCTACAGTGCAGAAGGAGGCCATTCGGCCCATTAAGACTACACCAGCCCTTGGAAAGAGAAGCCTACTTAAGCTTAAGCCCACACCCGTATCTGATGCCCGTAACCCAGCAACTCCACCTAACCTTTTTGGACACTAAGGGGCAATTTAGCATGACCAATCCACTTGACCTGCACATCTTTGGACTGTGGGAGGACACCGAAGCACCCAAAGGATCTAAAACCCTCTCACAGGACAGTGCCATTCTGCAGCATGTCTCTTTGAGAAACACTTCACTCCCTTTGAAATGTCAATGGGCTCTGTGGTTTCACTGTTGTGGTATGCCTGCTTTTAACCTGTTTTACTTGCTTCCTTAATTCAATTTCATGCCCCATTGACTTTCATGAGCATCTGCGGTTCAGCCAGCTACTGCCTGCTTCATAGGACCTATAGGGATTGTTTGTTCACATTGAATTTCACACCCCATTAACTCTGAAGAGATTCCTCAATTGCGCACCTGGGGCCTGGCTGAACTGTTTTTTCCCCACTTTTTTTCCTCTCTCCATTATGACAGAGCTCTGTGGCTTGCTTGAAAGCTTCCTCAAATGTACACCTGGGACTCGACGATGAAGTGGGGTGCTTGGAGATCACAGTAACCCTCGAGTGGTTGGGTGCATGTCAGGGCAGTTCGCTGGTACTGTTCTCTGGCACCCTGTTAGTGCCAACCTGACAGTTCCAAGCAGCAGTGCCTGAAGGGGGCAAGTCCTTAAGGGGCCAGGGCCAATGGTGGGGCCGATAAGGAGAGCCATTAGGTGGACCCTGGGGCGGGATTCTCCCAGTCCTGGGCCGAGACAGAGAAGCCACGCCGCTCTGGGATTCTCCACAGAGTGGAGAATCGGCATCATTGGTGCTGGCATGGTTGGCGTGGCGCCGGTTGCGGGCCGCTCTACGCGCCCCCCCCCCTTCGATTCTGCGGCCCACACGGGCCGAGCGGCCCTCAGAAAAAAACCGAGTCCCGCCGATGCCATTCTAACCTGCTCTGAGCCGGCGGGACCTCGACGAGATGGCCTGTGGGGGGGGGAAGGGGGCTCCGACCCTGGGGGAGGCCTCCAATGTGGCCTGGTCGGTGATCGGGGCACACCGAACGGCAGGCCGACCTCTCTGGCTGGGGGCCTCCTTTCCTACGCGCCGGCCTCCTTTCCTATGCACTGGCCCCTGTAGCCCTGCGCCATGTTGCGTCGGGGCCGGCGCGTTGAAGGAGGCCACTGCACATGTGCGCTTTGACGCCGGCACCAATGCGCATGCACTGTTCACGTTGGGATCGGCAACTGTAACAGCGTGAACCGCTCCAGCGCCATGCTGGCCCTCTGTAGGGGCCAGAATTACTCCTGGCAGGGGCCCGTTCAAGCCGTAGTAAAACGCGACAGAGTTTACACGCTGCCGCGGAATGAGAGAATCCCACCCCTGATGCCTGCAATACTTGGGGGGAGAGGTGGGGAATGGGGTTGATACCAGCAATCGTTGATGGGGGTCCAGATATCCATGGTGGAGGAAAGGGGGCTTTTACCTTATTTTGAGATCGCGGGGTCCTGCCTATCAGATTGTTGGCGCTAAACACCCCCATTCAAATAAATGGCAAAGTATGGGAAGACCTTGTCAGGAAACCTACCTGTTTCTCTGGGAGAAATGCGTCCGTTTTATGACTGAGCCTGACAATGTGCTTTTCTTTGGGAGAAATCCACCCAATGTGTTAGTTTAGATATATAATCAATTTAACTCTTTTTAAAGACCAGGATCCAAAGGAAGCTGGTAAGGGAGATATTCCATATTGCAGAGAGGAGAGAGATGTTGTGGGAAGAGAGGAGGGATATGGTTTTCCCAAACCGGGAGAGTGGTCTAGTAATGTGACAGCAAACGGAGGACAACATGAGGTTTGGGAAACAGGAGCAGTGTTGTAGGATTATGTAGCAATATTGGAGAGGATCTGTCTTGGTTTTCAAAGTCTTGGAGGCAGGTTGCCGACTTTGGGAACAACATATTGGGAGAGTGAATGTTGGGGCGGGTACTTGGTGTGGGGCTGTACTGATTCTAAGACATTGATGCAAGTGATGCTTGTGGTGTGAGAGAGTATTGAAGAGTTCCCAACATTTGGAGGCAGGTTGTGGGTTCCTGCTAGCCATACGAGGCATATTTCCATTATTATTAATAGGCGGCTATGCCCACTGTGTTGTGCACCAGTAGAACTGAATGGTATGTCTTGCGTACAACCAAAGCTATACTGTATACTTCCCCAATACAAAAAACCTAGCACCTGAAAATAAAATGAAAAGTAGCTCATTTTAAATTAAATTTCTGACGTTTAGTCAGCCGACCTCACAGTGATGTTCTAATTGAGTGAAATTGATGTATTAAATGAATGAAATTTTAAACTTATTCCTACCTAATTTGTTAGTTTGATGAAATTAATGGGCTGGCAAATGTCTCGAGTAAGTTAGTAGTTGCACAAAAAAACCCTCAAAATTTTATTACGGACATTAGTGCCCATTTACAGAATATTTGGTATCAGTTTAACCTTAAGTGACACAATTTCTGGGCTTCTGCACAATGTTTTAAAAGCACAGGTTATGAAGAAATTCCGGGTACGGTACATAAAAAACGTAATTGCATAAGATTCCTACCTTGCAGCAATTGATGTCTTCAACTTTATTTTGTTTTACTTTACATGTTATGACAAAGCATCATGAAAAATTTAGCCATATTTTGGGATTCAAATAATCTAATTTTGGCATGAATACCGAGCTTGCTTCACAATACTTTAAATCACAGGATGCGAAGAATACACAGATTACAGAAATCTTTAAACGTGTAACACTCTTGCTCAACTGCAATTAGCGTGAAGAAAATGTTTTGAACTTTATCTTGTTCACTAAATCCTGCATGACCTGTTGGAGGACAGAGTTTTATGCTGTGTGATACACAAGACTGAGAATTGGATAGTCATGGAATATTTCATTTACATTTCATTTCACAATGTTATGTATGTGGTAGTATTACTTTGGAATTCAAATATTTCAATTATGCTCACGTTTTTGAACATAGTGGAATATTAATTTTTAAGGAGAAGGAATCAGTGCTGGAGGAGAAGGGACATGTTCAAATGTCAACCAAAATAGGAGTTAAAGGAGGAATGTTGGATGATCATGACTTTAGTGGGACTAGGATTGAAGAGAAAGAAGTCAGTCTTCTGGCTGAGATGAACTTCACGGGGTCATAGAGAAGTTGAGTGAGCAAGTGGAGATGTGAAAAGCATTAGACTTTAATCATTTAGTAAGCAAAAATTACAATTTGTGCAATATTTCTTTTTCTCTCAAAGTTTCTTCAAAAGTCTTTTCTCTTTGCTATTAGAACATCAGGTTTTACCGTGAAAAGAATGTGACTCATCAATTGGATTTGCACAACTTTGCATGGTGACGTAAATCTGTCAGATATTTATGTTCTTCAACCTTTGAAAACATTTAAGTAGAGAAGTGTCATTTATATCTCATTTTCCAAAGTATAAATTTCTACAAATCAGGCTTGAATTAAACTAATTGCACTTCTGCATTTTATTCTAAATGAATATAATAGCACAGATTAAATGGAACAATAGTGTTGAATTATCCACATTGAGCTAAGGTGTGGCCCTTTGCTGCAGCAATGAGGTGGAGCAATGAGGACATGGATTTGCATTGGTCAACTTCAGCACATTTGATGTTAACCTCCATGGTAAAAATAACTTGTAAAGCTTTTGAGCCAGCACTGCATGTGTTAACTGGCCTCATTAATTCCTCAGTTAAATTAAATGAATGGAATTAGGGGCCTCACGGTAGCATGGTGGTTAGCATCAATGCTTCACAGCTCCAGGGTCCCAGGTTCGATTCCCGGCTGGGTAACTGTCTGTGTGGAGTCTGCACGTCCTCCCCATGTGTGCGTGGGTTTCCTCCGGGTGCTCCGGTTTCCTCCCACAGTCCAAAGATGTGCGGGTTAGGTGGATTGGCCATGCTAAATTGCCCGTAGTGTAAGGTTAATTGTTGGGTTATGGGTATACGGGTTACGTGGGTTTAAGTAGGGTGATCATTGTTCGGCACAACATCGAGGGCCGAAGGGCCTGTTCTGTGCTGTACTGTTCTATGTTCTATGAATCATCCTGCAGAGGGCAGCAGAGCGGCGACGCTGATTGGCTGTTGCGGGGAGTAATTTGCCTCAGGTGCAATCACTGCGACTAGAAGCAGCTCTCAGTGAGGAGAGACTGCGGGGACAAGTTCAGGCAAATACCCTGCAGAGGGCAGCAGAGCGGTGACACTGATTCGCTGTTGCGGGGAGTGATTTGCCTCAGGTGCAGTCACTGCGACTAGAAGGGGCTCACAGTGAGGACAGACTGTGGGGACAAGTTGAAAGCTGCTGTCGGGAAGTGTGAAAATCAGATAAGCTTTTTTTTCTGTAATTGTCAAGTGGATAAATGGAAGGGACGGCAGAGAGGACAGTGCAATGTTCCTCCTGCAGGATGTTCGAGGTGAGGGATGCTGTCAGTGGCCCTGCTGAGTTCACCTGCGGGAAGTGCACCCATCTCCAGCTTCTCAAAGACCGTGTTTGGGAACTGGAGCTGGAGCTGGATGAACTGAGGATTATTCGGGAGGCAGAGTCGGTTATAGATAGAAGCTACAGGGATGTAGTTACTCCAAAGAATGAAGGTAGCTGGGTGATGTTTAAAAGGAGGGGGAAGAAGCAGTCAGTGCAGGGATTCCCTGTGGTTGTTTCCCTCAATAACAGGTATACCATTTTGGATACTGGGGGGGGGGGGGGGGGGGGAAAGAGACCTATCAGGGGTAAGTCATGGTGACCAGGTCCCTGGCACTGAGTCTGTCCCTGTGGCTCAGAAGGGAAGGGGGAGAGCATTAGTTATTGGAGACTCGATAGTTAGAGGTACAGATAGGCGGTTCTGTGGCAATGATAGAGGCTGTGTTGCCTCCCGGGTGCCAAGGTCCGTGACGTCTCTGGTCGTGTTTTCAGAATCCTTGAGGAGGGGGAGCAGCCACAAATCGTGGTCGACATTGGTACCAATGACATAGAAATGAAATGAAAATGAAATGAAAATGGCTTATTGTCACGAGTAGGCTTCAACGAAGTTACTGTGAAAAGCCCTTAGTCGCCACATTCCGGCGCCTGTCCGGGGAGGCTGGTACAGGAATCGAACCGTGCTGCTGGCCTGCTTGGTGTGCTTTAAATGCCAGCGATTTAGCCGAGTGAGCTAAACCAGCTCCTAGATAGGAAGAGGGGTGGGGATGTAAAACAGGAATTCAGGGAGCTAGGGTGGAAGCTGAGAGCCAGGACAGACTGTGTTGCCATCTCTGGTTTGCTGTCAGTGCCACGTGCTAGCGAGGGGAGGAACAGGGAGAGAGAGCAGATAAACACGTGGCTACAGGGATGGTGGAGAAGGGAGGGTTTCAGTTACTTGGATAATTGGAGCACATTCTGGGGAAGGTGGGACCTGTAAAAACAGGACGGGTTACACCTGAATTAGAGGGGTACCAATATCCTGGGAGGGAAATTTGCTACAGCTCTTCAGGGGGGTTTAAACTAATTTGGCAGGGGGATGGAAAACTGATTTGTAGCCCAGGAGATAGCATTGCTAGAGTTCATGAAGTTGAGGGTAGTGCAGTACTGAGGAAGGTACCAAGGTCACAAGAGTGGACCTGCAGGCATGAAGGTGGTTTGAAGTGTGTCTACTTCAATGTGAGGAGCATTAGGAATAAGGTTGATGAGCTTGAAGCATGGATTGATACCTGGGACTATGATGTTGTGGCCATTACGGAGACGTGGATAGAACAGGGGCAGGAATGGTTGTTAGAGGTTCCGGGGTTTCGATGTTTCAGTAAGGTGAGGGAAGGTTGTAAAAGAGGTGGAGAAGTTGCATTGTTAATCAAGGATAGTATAATGGCTGCAGAAAGGCAGTTTGATGAGGATCTGTCTACCGAGGTAGTGTGGGCTGAAGTTAGAAATAGGAAAGAAGCAGTCACTTTGTTAGGAGTTTTCTATAGGCCCCCAAACAGTAACAGAGATGTGAAGGAAAAGGTTGCAATGCAGATTATGGATAGGTGCGGTAGTCACAGGGTAGTTGCCATGGGTGACTTTAACTTTCCAAATATTGATTGGAACCACTATAATTCGAATAGTTTGGATGGGGCTGTTTTTATCCAGTGTGTGCAAGAGAGTTTCTTCACACAATGGCCAATCCATCTAACCTGCACATCTTTGGACTGTGGGAGGAAACAGGAGCACCCGGAGGAAACCCACACAGGCATGGGAAAAAGTGGAAACTCGACACAGAATATTACCCGAGGCCGGAATTGAACCCGGGTCCCTGGTGCTGTGAGGGAAGCAGTGCTAACCACTGTGCCACCATGCCGCCCACTGAACCCTTTAAATGTATTGGTTGTAATCAAATCTGA